>NC_057399.1:63990776-64318640 GCF_019320065.1 Cervus canadensis | reverse complement strand
TGCTCTTCCATTATTTGACACCTTTTCATGCTCCTTGACATTTTCACACCTTTTCATGCTCCTCGTATTTTTCACACCTTTTCATGTTCCTCGAATTTTTCACACCTTTTCATGCTCCTCGCATTTTCACATCTTTTCATGCTCCTCGCAATTTTCACACCTTTTCATGCTCCTTGAAATTTTCAAAATTTTCATGCTCCTCGTCTTTTTTTTTTTTTTATTTTGCTGCTCGCATTTTTCACAGCTATTCATGTTCCACGTATTTTTCACACCATTTCATGCTCCCAGAATTTTTGACAGCTTTTCATGCTCCTCGAAATTTTCATGCTCCTTGTATTTTTCACACCTTTTCAAGTTCCTCGCATTTTTCACACCTTTTTATGTTCCTCGCATTTTTCTCACCTTTTCTTGCTCCCTGTATTTTTTTTTCTTGCTCCTCGCATTTTTCACACCATTTCATGCTCCTTGTCTTTTTTTTTTGCTCTTCGCATTTTTCACACCTTTTCATGCTCCTCGCATTTTTCACACCTTTTCTATTCCTCGTATTTTTCACTCCTTTTCATGCTCCTCGTATTTTTTTTTTTTGCTCCTCGCATTTTTCACACGTTTTCATGCTCCTCGCATTTTTCACACCTTTTCATGCTCCTTACATTTTTAACATCTTTTGATGCTCCTAGAATTTTTGCCAGCTTTTCATTTTCCTCGAAATTTTCACACCTTTTCATGCTCCTCACATTTTTCACACCTTTTCATGCTCATCTATTTTTTTGCTCCTCTCTTTTTTCACACCTTTTCATGCTCCTCGCATTTTTCACAACTTTTCATGCTCCTGGCGTGAAAATTTTGAGGAGCATGAAAAGGTGTGAAAAATGCGAGGAGCATGAAAAGGTTTGAAAACTATGAACAGCATGAAAAGGTGTGAAAAACTCGAGGAGCATGAGAAGGTGTGAAAAATTCGAAGAGCAGAAAAAGTTATGGAAAATACGAGGAGCACAAAATGGTGTAAAAAATTCAAAGATCAGAAAAAGTTGTGAAAAATATGAACATCATGAAAAGGTGTGAAAAATACGAGGAGCATGAAAAGTTGTGAAACATACGAGGAGCATGAAAAGATGTGAAAATACGTGGAGCCGGAAAAGGTGTGAAAAATACGAGGAGCATAAAAAGGTGTGAACAATTCAAAGAGCAGGAAAAGGTGTGAAAAATACAAGGAGCAGAAAAGGTGTGAAAAATGCAAGGAGTGTGAAAAGATGTCAAAAATACGAAGAGCGTGAAAAGGTGTGAAAAATATGAAGAGTGTGAAAAGTTCCGAAAAATACGAAGAGCAGGTAAAGGTCGGAAAAATACGAGCAGCATGAAATGTGTGATAAATACGAAGAGCAGGATAAGGTGCGAAATATACGAGGAGCATGAAATGTGTGAAAAATGCGAGGAGCATTACAAGGTGTGAAAAATACAAGGAGCACTAAAAGGTGTGAAAAATATGAAGAGTATGTAAAGGAGTGAAAAATTCGAAGAGCAGGAAAAGGTGTGTAAAATACGAGAAGAATGAAAAGGTGTGAAATATTCGAAGAGCATGACAAGCTGTGAAAAATCCGAGGAGCATCACATGTGAAAAATACGAGGAGCAGGAAAAGGTGTGAAAAATACGAGGAGCATGAAATGGTGTCAAAAATATGAAGAGCGTGAAAAGGTGTGAAAAATATGAACAGCATGAAAAGGTCTGAAAAATACAAGGAGCATGACAAGGTGTGAAAAATACGAGCAGCAGGAAAAGGTGTGAAAAATACAAGGAGCATGAAAAGGTGAGAAAATTCGAAGAGCTGGAAAAGGTGAGAAAAATACGAGTACCAGGAAAAGGTGTGAAAAATGCTAGGAGCAAAAAAAGGTGTGAAAAATAGGAGGAGAGTGCAAAGGTGTCAAAAATACATAGAGCGTGAAAAGGTGTGAAAAATATGAAGAGCATGAAAAGTTTTGAAAAATACGAGGAGCATGAAAAGTTGTGAAAATTTCGAAGAGCAGGAAAAAGTGTGAAAAATATGATTAGCATGACAAGGTGTGAAAAACACGAAGAGGAGGAAAAGGTAGAAAAATATTAGGAGCACGAAAAATTCTGAAAAATACAAGGAGCATGAAAAGGTGTGAAAAATACGAGGAGGATGAAAAGGTGTGAAAAATACGAAGAGCAGGAAAAGGTGCGAAAAATACGAGGATCATGAAAGGTGTGAAAAAATCAAAGAGCAGGAAAAGGCATGAAACTTACGAGGAGCAGGAAATGGCGTGAAAAATACGAGGAGCATGAAATGGTGTCAAAAATATGAAGAGCGAGAAAAGGTTGAAAAATACGAGGAGCGGGAAAAGGTGTGAAAAATACGAGGAGCATTAAATGGTGTCAAAAATATGAAGAGCGTGAAAAGGTGTGAAAAACATGAACAGCATGAAAAGGTTTGAAAAATACAAGGAGCATGACAAGGTGTGAAAAATACGAGCAGCAGGAAAAGGTGTGAAAAATACAAGGAACATGAAAAGGTGAGAAAATTCGAAGAGCTGGAAAAGGTGAGAAAAATACGAGTACCAGGAAAAGGTGTGAAAAATGCTAGGAGCAAAAAAAGGTGTGAAAAATAGGAGGAGAGTGCAAAGGTGTCAAAAATACATAGAGCGTGAAAAGGTGTGAAAAATATGAAGAGCATGAAAAGTTTTGAAAAATACGAGGAGCATGAAAAGGTGTGAAAATTTCGAAGAGCAGGAAAAGGTGTGAAAAATATGATTAGCATGACAAGGTGTGAAAAACACGAAGAGGAGGAAAAGGTAGAAAAATATTAGGAGCACGAAAAATTCTGAAAAATACAAGGAGCATGAAAAGGTGTGAAAAATACGAGGAGGATGAAAAGGTGTGAAAAATACGAAGAGCAGGAAAAGGTGCGAAAAATACGAGGATCATGAAAGGTGTGAAAAAATCAAAGAGCAGGAAAAGGCATGAAACTTACGAGGAGCAGGAAATGGCGTGAAAAATACGAGGAGCATGAAATGGTGTCAAAAATATGAAGAGCGAGAAAAGGTTGAAAAATACGAGGAGCGGGAAAAGGTGTGAAAAATACGAGGAGCATGAAAAGGTCTGAAAAATACGAAGAGCATGAAAAGGTGTGAAAAATACGGGGAGCATGAAAAGGTGTGGAAAATACGAAGAGCAAGAAAAGGTGGGAATAATACGAGAAGCCTGAAAAGGTATGAAGAAATCGAAGAGCAGGAAAAGGTGTGAAAAATACGAGGAGTAGAAAAAGATGTGAAAAATATGAGGAGCATGAAAAGGTGTCAAAAATAGAAAGAGAGTGTAAAAGTGTGAAAAATATGAAAAGTAAGAAAAGGTCTGAAATATACGAGGAGCATGAAAAGGTGTGAAAAATACGTGGAGAATGAAAAGGCAGGAAAAATATGAGGAGCATCAAAAGCTGTGAAAAATGCAAGGAGCAGGAAAAGTGTGAAAAATACCAAGAGCATGAAAACGTGTGAAAAATATGAAGAGCAAGAAAAGGCCTGAAAAATAGGAGTGGCAAAAAAAGTCTGAAAAATACGAGGAGCATGAAAAGGTCTGAGAAATACGAGGAGCATGAAAAGGTCTGAAAAATCTGAGGAGCTAGAAAACGTCTGAAAAATATGAAGAGCCTGAAAAGGTGTGAAAAATATGAAGAGCATGAAAAGGTGTGAAAAATACAAGGAACATGAAACGGTGTGAAAAAATATGAGGACCATGAAGAGGTGTGAACAATACGAGGAGCATGAAACACTCTGAAAAACACGAGATCATGAAATGGAGTGAACAACATGAAGAGCATGGAAAGCTGTGAAAAATATCAAGAGCAAGAAAAGGTCTGAAAAATATGAAAAGCATGATAAGGTGTCAAAAATATGAAGAGCATGAAAAGGTGTGAAAAATATGACGAGCCTGAAAAGGTGTGAAAAACACGAAGAGCATGAAAAGGTGTGAAAAATACGAGGAGCATGAAAAGGTCTGAAAAATACGAGGAGCACAAAGACGTCTGAAAAATACAACGAGCATGAAAAGGTCTGAAAAATATGTAGAGCAAGAAAAAGTGTCAAAAATATGAGGAGCATGAAAAGGTGTCAAAAATACGAAGAGCCTGAAAAGGTGTCAAAAATATGATTAGCATGTAAAGGTTGAAAAATAAGAGGAGCATGAATTTGTATAAAAAAATATGAGGAGCATGAAACGGTGTGAAAAATATGAAGAGCTTGAAAAGGTGTGAAAAATATGAAGAGCATGAAAAGGTGTAAAAAATATGAAGAGCATGAAAAGGTCTGAAAAAAACGAGGGGCAGGAAAAGGTCTCAAAAATACGAGGAGCATGAAAAGGTCTGAAAAATACAAGCAGCATGAAAAGGTATGAAAAATATGAGGGACATGAAAAGGTGTGAAAAATACTAGGAGCATGAAAAGGCATCAAAAACTGAGGAGCATGTAAAGGTGTGAAAAATACGAGGAGCATGAAAAGGTGTGAAAAATATGAGGAGCATGAAAAGGTCTGAAAAATATGAGGAGCATGAACAAGTCTGATAAATATGAAGAACCTGAAATGGTGTGAAAAATACGAGGAGCATGAAAAGGTGTGAAAAATACGAGGAGCACGAAGACGTCTGAAAAATACGACGAGCATGAAAAGGTCTGAAAAATATGTAGAGCAAGAAAAAGTGTCAAAAATATGAGGAGCATGAAAAGGTCTGAAAAATATGAAGAACATGAAAAGGTCTGAAATATATGAGGACCACGAAAAGGTGTGAAAAATACAAGGATCAGGAAAAGGTGTGAAAAATACGAAGAGCCCGAAAACGTGTGGAAAATAGGAGGAGCACGGAAAATTGTGGAAAATACGCGGAGCATGAAAAGGTGTGAACAACACAAGAAGCATGAAAAGGTGTGAAAAATACGAGGAGCATGAAAAGGTGTGAAAAATACGAGGAGCATGAAAAGGTGTGAAAAATACGAAGAGCATGAAAAGGTCTGAAAAATATGAAGAGGAAGAAAAGATCTGAAAAACACGAGGAGCATGTAAAGGTCTGAAAAATACGAGGAGTATGAAAAGGTCGGAGAAATACGAGGAGAATGAAAATGTCTGACAAATACGAGGAGCATGAAATGGTTTGAAAAATACGCGGTGCATGAAAAGGTGTAAAAAAAACGAGAAGCATGAAAATGTCTGAAAAATACGAAGAGCATGAAAAGGTCTGAAAAATATGAGAAGCTAGAAAAGTTCTGAAAAATATTAAGAGACTGAAAAGGTGTGAAAAATATGAAGAGCATAAAAAGGTGTGAAAAATCCGAGGAAAATGAAAAGGTGTGAAAAATACGAGGAGCATGAAATGGTCTGAAGTATATGAGGAGCATGAAAAGGTCTGAAAAACATGAAGGGCCTGAAAAGGTGTGAAAAATATGAAGAGCACGAAAAGGTCTGAAATATATGACGACAACGAAAAAGTTTGAAAAATACGGGAGCATGAAAAGGAGTGAAAAATGTGAGGAGCATGAAAAGGTCTGAGAAATTGGAGGAGCATAAAAAGGTCTGAAAAATACAAGGAGCATGAAAAGGTGTGAAAAATACGAGGAGCATGGAAAGGTGTGAAAAATACAAGGAGCATGAAATGGTCTGAAATATATGAGGAGCATGAAAAGGTCTGAAAAACATGAAGGGCCTGAAAAGGTGTGAAAAATATGAAGAGCACGAAATGGTCTGAAATATATGAGGACAACGAAAAAGTGTGAAAAATACGGGAGCATGAAAAGGAGTGAAAAATGTGAGGAGCATGAAAAGGTCTGAGAAATATGAGGAGCATGAAAAGGCCTGAAAAATATGAGGAGCTAGAAAAGGTCTGAGAATTACGAGGAGCATGAAATGATCTGAGAAATACAAGGAGAATGAAAAGGTGTGAAAAATACGAGGAGCATGAAAAGGTCTGAGAAATATGAGGAGCATGAAAAGGCCTGAAAAATATGAGGAGCTAGAAAAGGTCTGAGAATTACGAGGAGCATGAAATGATCTGAGAAATACGAGGAGAATGAAAAGGTGTGAAAAATACGAGGAGCATGAAAAGGTCTGAGAAATATGAGGAGCATGAAAAGGCCTGAAAAACACGAGGAGCATGAAAAGGTCTGAAAAATATGAGGAGCTAGAAAAGGTCTGAGAATTATGAGGAGCATGAAATGATCTGAGAAATATGAGGAGAATGAAAAGGTGTGAAAAATACGAGGAGCATGAAAAGGTGTGAAGAATACAAAGAGCATGAAAAGGTCTGAAAAATATGAAGAGCATGAAAAGGTCTGAAAAATATGAAGAGCATGAAAAGGTGTGAAAATACGAGGAGCATGAAAAGGTGTGAAAAATACAAGGAGCATGAAAAGGTCTGAAAAATATGAAGAGCATGAAAAGGTCTGCAAAATACGAGGAGCATGAAAGTGTCTGAAAAACATGACGAGCTAGAAAACGTCTGAAAAATATGAAGAGCCTGAAAAGGTGTGAAAAATATGAACAGCATGAAAAGGTGTGAAAAATACAAGGAACATGAAACGGAGTGAAAAATATGAGGAGCATGAAGACGTGTGAAAAATACGAGGAGCATGAAACACTCTGAAAAACACGAGATCATGAAATGGAGTGAACAACACGAGGAGCATGGAAAGCTGTGAAAAATATCAAGAGCAAGAAAAGGTCTGAAAAATATGAAAAGCATGATAAGGTGTCAAAAATATGAAGAGCATGAAAAGGTTTGAAAAATACGACGAGCCTGAAAAGGTGTGAAAAACACGAAGAGCATGAAAAGGTGTGAAAAATACGAGGAGCACGAAGACGTCTGAAAAATACGAGGAGCATGAAAAGGTCTGAAAAATACGAGGAGCACGAAGACGTCTGAAAAATACGACGAGCATGAAAAGGTCTGAAAAATATGTAGAGCAAGAAAAAGTGTCAAAAATATGAGGAGCATGAAAAGGTGTCAAAAATACGAAGAGCATGAAAAGGTGTCAAAAATATGAGTAGCATGTAAAGGCTGAAAAATAAGAGGAGCATGAATTTGTATAAAAAAATATGAGGAGCATGAAACGGTGTGAAAAATATGAAGAGCTTGAAAAGGTGTCAAAAATATGAGGAGCATCAAAAGGTGTCAAAAATATTAAGAGCATAAAGGTCTCAAAAATATGAGGAGCATGTAAAGGTGTGAAAAATATGAGGAGCATGAATCTGTATGAAAAATATGAGAAGCGTGAAACGGTGTGAAAAATATGAAGAGCATGAAAAGGAGTGAAAATTATGAGGAGTGTTAAAACATCTTAAAAATGCGAGGAGCATGAAAAGGTCTGAAAAATATGTGGAGCATGAAAAGATGTCAAAAATATGAGGAGAATGAAAAGGTGTGTAAAATATGAAGAGCATGAAACCGTCTCAAAAATATGAAGAGCATGAAAAGATGTGAAAAATACGAAGATCTTGAAAAGGTGTGACAAATACGAAGAGCATGTAAAGTTGTGAAAAATATCAAGAGCAAGAAAAGGTCTGAAATATATGAAAAGCATGATAAGGTGTCAAAAATATGAGGAGCATTAAAAGCTGTCGAAAATATGAGAAGCATGTAAAGGTGTGAAAAATATGAGGAGCATGTAACTGTATGAAAAATGAGAGGAGGATGAAATGGTGTGAAAAATATGAAGAGCATGAAAAGGTGTGAAAAATATGAGGAGTATGAAACACTCTGAAAAACACGAGATCATGAAATGGAGTGAAAACACAAAGAGCATGGAAAGCTGTGAAAAATATCAAGAGCATGAAAAGGTCTGAAAAATATGAAAACCATGAAAAAGTGTCAAAAATATGAAGAGCATGAAAAGCTGTGAAAAATACGACGAGCCTGAAAAGGTGTGAAAAACACGAAGAGCATGTAAAGATGTGAAAAATACGAGGAGCATGAAAAGGTCTGAAAAATAGGAGGAGCATGAAGACGTCTGAAAAATACGACGAGCATGAGAAGCTCTGAAAAATAGGTAGAGCATGAAAACGTGTCAAAAATATGAGTAGCATGTAAAGTTTGAAAAATAAGAGGAGCATGAATTTGTATAAAAAATATGAGGAGCATGAAACGGTGTGAAAAATATGAAGAGCTTGAAAAGGTGTGAAAAATATGAGAAGCATGAAAAGGTGTAAAAAATATGAAGAGCATGAAAAGTTGTCAAAAATATGAGGAGCATCTAAAGGTGTGAAAAATATGAGGAGCATGAATCTGTATGAAAAATATGACGAGCGTGAAACGGTGTGAAAAATATGAAGAGCATGAAAAGGAGTGAAAATTATGAGGAGTATGAAAACGTCTTAAAAATGCGAAGAGCATGAAAAGGTCTGAAAAATATGTGGAGCATGAAAAGGTGTGAAAAATACTAGGAGCATGAAAAGAAGCATGAAAAGCTGTGAAAAATATAAAAAGCATGAAAAGGACTGAAAAATATGAAGAACATGAAAAGGTGTGAAAATTATGAGGAGTATGAAAACCTCTTAAAAATACGAGGAGCATGAAAAGCTGTGAAATATACGAGGAGCATGAAAAGGTGTGTAAAATACGAGGAGCATGAAAATGTGTGAAAAATATGAAGAGCATGAAAGGGTATGAAAAATATGAGGAGCATGAAACGCTGTGAAAAATACGAGGAGCTTGAAATGTTGTGAAAAAATGAGGAGCATGAAAAGATCTCAAAATTAAGAGGAGCATTTAAAGGTCTGAAAAATAGGAGGAGCATGAAGAGCTCTGAAAAATATGAGGAGCATGAAAAGGTGTGAAATATATGTAGAGCATGAAAAAGTGTCAAAAATATGGTGAGCATGAAAAGGTGTCAAAAATATGAAGAGCATGAAAAGGTGTCAAAAATATGAGTAGCATGTAAAGGTTGAAAAATAAAAGGAGCATGAATTTGTATAAAAAATATGAAGAGCATGAAAAGGTGTGAAAAATATCAAGTGCATGAAAGATGTAAAAAAATATGAAGAGCATGAAATGTGTGAAAAAAACGAAGGGCATGCAATGGTGTGAAAAATATCAAGAGCATGAAAAAGTCTGAAAAATATGAAGAGCATGAAAAGGTGTGAAAAATATCAAGAGCATGAAATATGTGAAAAACACGAAGGGCATGAAAAGGTGTGAGGAATGTGAAGAGCGTGAAAAAGTCTGAAAAATATGAAGAACATGAAAAGGTGTGAAAAACCAGATGAGCATCAAAAGGTATGAAAAAAACGAAGAGCTTAAAAAAGTGTGAAAAGTATGAAGAGCATGAAAAATTGTGAAAAATACGAGGAGCATGAAAAGTTGTGAAAAATAAGAGGAGCATGAAATGTTGTGAAAAATATGAAGAGGATGAAAAAATGTGAAAAATAAGAAGAGCATGAAAAGGTGTGAAAAACCAGATGAGCATCAAAAGGTATGAAAAAAACGAAGAGCTTGAAAAGGTGTGACAAATACGAAGAGCATGAAAAATTGTGAAAAATACGAGGAGCATGAAAAGCTCTGAAAAATACGAGGAGCATGAAAAGTTCTGAAAAATTCGATGAGCATGAAAAGATCTCAAAAATATGAGGAGCATAAAAAGGTTTGAAAAATACGAGGAGCATGAAAGGGTCTGAAAAATATGAAGAGTATGAAAAGGTGTCAAAAATATGAGAAGCATGTAGAGGTGTGAAAAATATGAGGAGCATGAAACTGTATGAAAAATATGCGGAGTATGAAATGGTGTGAAAAATATGAAAAGCAAGAAAAGGGGCGAAAAATATGAGGAGTATGCAAAGGTCTGAAAAATACAAGGAGTATGAAAAGGTCTAAGAAATACGAGGAGCATGAGAAGGTCTGAAAAATACGAGGAGCATGAAAAGGTGTCAAAAATATGAAGAGCATGAAAAGGTGTCAAAATATGAGTAGCATACAAGTTGTGAAAAATAAGAGGAGCATGAATCTGTATGAAAAATATGCGGAGCATGAAATGGTGTGAAAAATATGAAGAGCAAGAAAAGTTCTGAAAAATATGAGGAGCATGAAATGGTCTGAAATATATGAGGAGAATGAAAAGCTTTCAAAATATGAGGAGCATTGAAAGGTGTGAAAAAAATGAAGAGTATGAAAAGTTGTGAAAAATACGAGGAGCATGAAAAGTTCTGAAAAATACGAGGAGCAAGAAAAGGTCTGAAAAATACGAGGAGCATGAAAATGTCTGAAAAATACGAGGAGTATGAAAAGGTCTCAAATATACGAGGAGCATGAAAAGGTCTGAAAAATAGGAAGAGCATGAAAAGGTGTCAAAAATACGAGGACCATGAAAAGGTGTCAAAAATATGAAGAGCATGAAAAGGTCTCAAATATGAGTAGCATGTAAAGGTGTGAAAAATAAGAGGAGCATGAATCAGTATGAAAAATATGAGGAGCATGAAACGGTGTGAAACATATGAGGAGCATGAAACGGTCTGAAAAATATGAGGAGCATGAAAAACTGTCAAAAATATGAGGAGCATGAAACAGTGAGAAAAATATGAAGAGCCTGAAAAGGTGTGAAAAATATGAAGAGCATGAAAAGGAGTCAAAAATATGAGGAGCATCAAAAGGTGTCAAAAATATTAAGAGCACGAAAAGGTCTCAAAAATATGAGGAGCATGTAAAGGTGTGAAAAATATGAGGAGCATGTAAAGGCGTGAAAAATATGAAGAGCATGAAAAGGTGTGAAAAATATGAGGAGTATGCAAAGGTCTGAAAAATACGAGGATTATGAAAAGGTTTGAAAAATACAAGGAGTATGAAATGGCCTAAAAAATACGAAGAGCATGAAAAGGTCTGAAAAATATGAGAGCATTAAAAGATCTGAAAAATATGAGGAGCATGAGAAGGTCTGAAAAATAAGAGGAGCATGAAAAGGTGTCATAAATATGAAGAGCATGAAAAGGTGTCAAAATATGAGTAGCATGTAAAGGTGTGAAAAATAAGAGAAGCATGAATCTGTATGAAAAATATGAGGAACATGAAATGGTGTGAAAAATATGAAAAGCATGAAATGGTCTGAAAAATATGAGGAGCATGAAACGGTCTGAAAAATATGAGGTGCATGAAAAGCTGTCAAAAAAATGAGGAGCATTAAGTGGTGTGAAAAAAATGAAGAGCATGAAAAGGTATGAAAAATATGCAGAGCATGAAAAGGTGTGGAAAACACAAAGGGCATGAAAAGTTCTGAAAAATATGAAGAGCATGAAAAGGTGTGAAAAATACGAGGAGCATGAAAAGGCCTCAAAAAAAGGAGGAGCATGAAAATATCTGAAAAATAGGAGGAGCATGAAAAGTTCTGAAAAATAGGAGGAGCATGAAAAGGCCTGCAAAATAGGAGGAGCATGAAAAGCTTTGAAAAATTCGAGGAGCATGAAACTGTATGAAAAATATGAGGAGCATGAAACGGTGTGAAAGGTATGAAGAGCATGAAAATGTCTGAAATATACGAGGAGCATGAAAAGGTCACAAAAATATGAGGAGCATGAAAAGGTGTCAAAAATATGAGGAGCATGAAACAGTCTCCATAATATGAGGAGCATGAAACGATCTGAAAAATATGAAGAGCATGCAAACGTGTGAAAAATATGAGGAGCATTAAAAAGTGTGAAAAATATGAGGAACATGAAACGGTGTGAAAAATATGAAAAGCATGAAATGGTCTGAAAAATATGAAGAGCATGAAACGCTGTGAAAAATATGAAGAGCATGAGAAATTCTCAAATATACGAGGAGCATGAAAAGTTCTCAAAAATACGAGGAGCATGAAAATGTCTGAAAAGTACGAGGAGCATGAAAAAGTCTGAAAAAAACGAGGGTCAGGAATAGGTCTCAAAAATATGAGAAGCATGAAAAGATCTCAAAAATACGAGGAGCATGAAAAGGTCTGAAAAATACGAGAAGCATGAAACTGTATGAAAATTATGAGGAGCATGAAACGGTGTGAAAAATATGAAGAGCATGAAAATGTCTGAAAAATACAAGTAGCATGAAAAGGTCTGAAAAATATGAAGATTATGAAAAGCTGTCAAAAATATGAGGAGCATTAAATGGTGTGAAAAAATGAAGAGCATGAAAAGGTGTGAAAAATAAGAGCAGCATGGAAAAGTGTGAAAAATATGAGGAGCATTAAAAGGTGTGAAAAATATGAGGAGCATGAAACGGTCTCAAAAATATGAGGAGCATGAAACGATCTGAAAAATATGAGGAGCATGAAAAGCTGCCAAAAATATGAGGAGCGTCAAACACTGTGAAAAATACGAAGAGCATGAAAACCTGAGAAAAATATCAAGAGCATGAAAAGGTTTGAAAAATAAGAAGATCATGAAAAGGTGTGAAAAATATGAGGAGCATCAAAAGGTGTGAAAATATGAAGAGCATGAAACTGTATGAAAAATATGAGGAGTATGAAACGGTGTGAAAAATATGAAGAGCATGAAAATGTCTGAAAAATACAAGGAGCATGAAAAGGTCTGAAAAATATGAAGAGTATGAAAAAGTGTCCAAAATATGAGAAGCATGTAAAGGTGTGAGAAATATGAGGAGCATGATTCTGTATGAAAAATATGCGGAGCATGAAATGGTGTGAAAAATATGAAGAGCAAGAAAAGGTGTGATAAATATGAGGAGTATGCAAATGTCTGAAAAATACGAGGAGCATGAAAAGGTCTGAAAAATACAAGGAGTATGAAATGGTCTGAAAAATAAGAGGAGCATGAAAAGGTGTCAAAAATATGAAGAGCATGAAAAGGTGTCAAAATATGAGTAGCAGTAAAAGGTCTGAAAAATACGAGGAGCATGAAACTGTACGAAAAATATGAGGAGCATGAAACGGTGTGAAAAATATGAGAAGCATGAAATGATCTGAAAAATATGAGGAGCATCAAAAGGTCTGAAAAATATGAAGAGCATGAAAAGGTGTGAAACATATGAGGAGCATGAGAAGGAATGAAAAATACGAGGAGCATGAAAAGGCCTGAAATACAGGAGGAGCATGAAAATGTCTGAAAAATAAGAGGAGCTTGAAAAGGTCTGAAAAATATGAGGAGCATGAAAAGGCCTGCAAAATAAGAGGAGCATGAAAAGGTCTGAAAAATACGAGAGGCATGAAAAGGTCTGAAAAATAGGAGGAGCATGAAAAACTGTCAAAAATATGAGGAGCATAAAACAGTGAGAAAAATATGAAGAGCCTGAAAAGTATGAAAAAGAGGAGGAGCATGAAAAGGTCTGAAAAATACGAGGAGCATGAAAAGGTGTGAAACATACGACGAGCATGAAGAGGTCTGAAAAATACAAGGAGCATGAAAAGGTCTGAAAAATACGAGGAGCATGAAAATGTCTTAAAAATACGAGGAGCATGAAAAGGTCTGAAAAATATGAAGAGCATGAAAAGGAGTCAAAAACCGTTTCATGCTCCTCATATTTTTCATACTGATTCATGCTCCTGTTATTTTTCACACCTTTACATTCTATTCATATTTTTGACCCCTTTTCATGCTCTTCATATTTTTGACACCTTTTCAAGCTCCTCATATTTGTGACACCTTTCCGTGCCCTTCATATTTTTCAGACCTTTTCATGCTCCTTGTATTTTTAAGACCATTTCTTGCACCTCGTATTTTTCAGACCTTTTCATGCTCCTTGTATTTTTCAGACCTCTTCATGCTCGTCGTATGTTTCACACCTTCTGCTCCTCGTATATTTCAGACCTTTTCATGCTCCTCCTATTTTTCAGACCTTTCCATGCTCCTCGTATTTTTCAGACCTTTCCATGCTCCTCCTATTTTTCAGGCCTTTTCATGCTCCTTCTATTTTTCAGAGCTTTTCATGCTTCTCCTATATTTGAGACCTTTTCATGCTCCTCCTATTTTGCAGGCCTTTTCATGCTCCTCGTATTTTTCAGAGCTTTTCATGCTTCTCCTATATTTCAGACCTTTTCATGCTCCTTCTATTTTTCAGACATTTTCAAGCTCCTCCTACTTTTCAGGCCTTTTCATGCTCCTCCTGTTTTTCAGGCCTTTTCATGCTCCTCATATTTTTCACACCTTCTCATGCTCCTCATATTTTTCACACCTTTTCATGCTCCTCATATTTTTCATACCGTTTCATGCTCCTCATATTTTTCATACAGTTTCATGCTCCTCATATTTTTCACACCTTTACATGCTCCTCATATTTTTGAGACCTTTATGCTCTTAATATTTTTGACACCTTTTGATGCTCCTCATATTTTTGACACCTTTTCATGTTCTTCTTATTTTTCAGACCTTTTCATGCTTCTCATATTTTTAAGACCATTTCATGCTCCTCGTATTTTTCAGACCTTTTCATGCTCCTTGTATTTTTCAGACCTCTTCATGCTCGTCGTATGTTTCACACCTTTTCATGCTCCTCGTATTTTTCAGACCTTTTCATGCTCCTCGTATTTTTCACAACTTTTCAGGCTCCTCATATTTTTCTCACTGTTTCCTGCTCCTCATATTTTTGACAGTTTTTCATGCTCCTCATATTTTTCAGACCATTTCATGCTCCTCATATTTTTCAGACCGTTTCATGCTCCTCATATTTTTCACACCTTTTCATGCTGTTTGTATTTTTCACACCGTTTCATGCTCCTCATATTTTTCATACTGATTCATGCTCCTGTTATTTTTCACACCTTTACATTCTATTCATATTTTTGACCCCTTTTCATGCTCTTCATATTTTTGACACCTTTTCAAGCTCCTCATACTTGTTATACCTTTCCGTGCCCTTCATATTTTTCAGACCTTTTCATGCTCCTCGTAGTTCAGACCTATTCATGCTCCTCGTATTTTTCAGAGTTTTCATGCTCCTCGAATTTTTCACAATTTTTCATGCTCTTCGTATTTGTCACACCTTTTCAAGCTCTTCGTTTTTTTCACACCTTTTGATGCTCTTCTGGTTTTTCACACCTTATCAGGCTCTTCATATTTTTCACACCATTTCACGCCCTTCGTACTGTTCACACCTTTTCATGCTCTTCATATTTTTCAGACCTTTCATGCTCTTGATATTTTTCTCAGCTTCTCCTGCTCTTCTTGTTTCTCACAGCGTTTCATGCTCTCGTATTTTTCAAAACTTTTCATGCTCCTCATATTTTTCACACCTTTTCATGCTCTTCATATTTCCAACAATAAAAATGTCAGATATAAGACCGTTTCATTGCTCTCATATTTTTCATGACATATGCTCTCATATTTTTCAACACCTTTACATGCTTCCTGTATTTTTGAGCTTTTCATGTCATATTTTTTGAAGCCATTTGATGCTTCCTCATATTTTTCACACCTTTTCATGCTCTTCATATTTTTCAGAACTTTTCATGCTCCTCGTATTTTTAAGACCATTTCATGCTCCTCGTATTTTTCAGACCTTTTCATGCTCATCTTATTTTTCACACCTTTGCATTCTATTCATATTTTTGACCCCCTTTCATGCTCTTCATATTTTTGACACCTTTTCAAGCTACTTATATTTTTGACACCTTTTCATGCTCCTCCTATTTTTCAGACCTTTTCATGTTTCTCGTATTTTTCACACTTTTTCATGCTCCTCGTATATTTCACACCTTTTCAATGCTCTCGTATATTTTCACAAACTTTTCATGCTCTTATGATTATTCCACAACTTTTTGTGCTCGCGTCCTAAATTTTCACACCTTTTCATCTCCTCCTAATTATCCGATGTTCCATGCTCCTCGGGTATTTTTCAGACCTTTTCATGCTCCTCCTATTTTCAGACTTTTCATGCTCCTCGAATTTTTCAGACATTTTCATGTCTCCCACTGTGTTCAGACCGTTTCAATGCCTCATATTATTTGAGACAGTTTCATGCCTCATATTTTTCTGAACTTTTCATGCTCTTCCTGTTTTTCACACTTTTTCTTGCTCTTCATATTTTCCACACATTTTCATGCTCTGCATATTTTTCATACCTTTTCATGCTCTTCATTTTTTTCACACCATTTAATGCTCCTCATATTTTTGACCGCCTTTCATGCACCTCATATATTTCAGACCGTTTCATGCTCTTCATATTTTTCAGACCATTTCATGCTTTTCATATTTTTCACAACTTTTCATGTTCCTCATATTTTTCATACTGTTTCATGCTCCTCTTATTTTTCACACCTTTTCCTGCTACTCATATTTTGACACCTTTTCATGCTCTTCATATTTTTGACACCTTTTCAGCTCCTCGTATTTTTCACACCTTTTCATGCTCTTCATATTTTTCACACCGTTTCATCCTCCTCTACTTTTTCATTCAGTTTCATGCTCCTCATATTATTCACACCTTTACATGCTTCTCATATTTTCGACAGCTTTTAATGCTCTTCATATTTTGACACCTTTTCATGCTCCCCATATTTTTGACACTTTTTCATGCTCTACATATTTTTCAGACCTTTTCATGCTCGTCGTATTTTTCAGACGTCTTCAGGTTCCTCGTATTTTTCAGAACTTTTCATGCTCCTCGTATTTTTCACAACGTTACATGCTCTTCGTATTTGTCACACATTTTCATGCTCTTCGTATTTTTCACACCTTTTCATGCTCTTCGTGTTTTTCACACCTTTTCAGGCTCTTCGTATTTTTCACACCTTTTCATGCTCTTCATATTTTTGGCACCTTTTCATGCTTTTCGTATTTTTCAGACCTTTTCATGCTCTTGATATTTTTCACAGCTTTCCATGCTCTTCGTGTTGTTCACTCCATTTCATGATCTCGTGTTTTTCAAAAAGTTTCATGCTCCTCATATTTTTCACACCTTTTGATGCTCTTCATATTTTTCACACCGTTTCATCCTCCTCTAATTTTTCATAGAGTTTCATGCTCCTCATATTTTTCACACCTTTACATGCTTCTCATATTTTCGACACCTTTTAATGCTCCTCATATTTTTGACACCTTAACATGCTCTTCATATTTTTCAGACCTTTTCATGCTTTTGATAATTTTCACACCTTTTCCTGCTCTTCGTATTTTTCACACTTTTTCATGCTCCTTATATTTTTCAGACCTTTTCATGCTCCTCGAATATTTCAGACCTTTTCATGCTCCTCGTATTTTTCAGACCTTTAAATGCTCCTCTTAATTTTCAGATCTTTTCATGCTCGTTATTTTTTCACACCATTTCATGGTCCTCGTATTTTTCACACCATTTCATGCTCCTCATATTTTTCATACCCTTTCATGCTCTTCATTTTTTTCACACATTTTCATGCTCCTCGTATATTTCACACCTTTTCAAGCTCCTCGTATTTTTCACAACATTACATGCTCTTCATATTTTTCAGACCTTTTCATGATCCTCATATTTTTCATACAGATTCATGCTCCTCATTTGTTTCACACCTTTACATGCTCCTCATATTTTTGACACATTTTCATGCTCTTCATGTTTTTCACACCTTTTCATGCTCCACATATTTTTGACACATTTTCATGCTCTTCATATTTTTCACACCTTTTGATGCTCCTCATACTTTTGACAGCTTTTCATGCTCTTCTTATTTTTCAGACCTTTTCATGCTCCTCGTATTTTTCACAATTTTTCATGCTCTTTGTGTTTTTCACACCTTTTCATGCGCCTCGTATTTTTCATAACTTTTCATGATCTTCGTATTTTTCACACCTTTTCATGCTCTTCTTATTTTTCAGTCCTTTTCATGTTCTTGATATTTGTCTCAGCTTTTCAGGCTCTTCGTTTATTTCACACCGTTTCATGCTCCTCATATTTTTGGCAGCTTTTCATGCTCCTCATATTTTTCAGACCGTTTCATGCTCCTCATATATTTGAGACCGTTTCATGCTCCTGATATTTTTCACACCTTTTCATGCTCATCATATTTTTCAGACCTTTTCATGCTTCTCGTATATTTCAGACCTTTTCATGCTCCTCGTATTTTTCGGACCTTTTCATGCTCCTTGTATTTTTTCAGACCTCTTCATGCTCGTCGTATGTTTCACACCTTTTCATGCTCCTCGTATTTTTCAGACCTTTTCATGCTCCTCGTATTTTTCACACTTTTCAGGCTCCTCATATTTTTCTCACTGTTTCCTGCTCCTCATCTTTTTGACAGTTTTTCATGCTCCTCATATTTTTCAGACCGTTTCATGCTCCTCATATTTTTCAGACCGTTTCATGCTCCTCATATTTTTCACACCTTTTCATGCTGTTTGTATTTTTCACACCGTTTCACGCTCCTCATATTTTTCATACTGATTCATGCTCCTGTTATTTTTCACACCTTTACATTCTATTCATATTTTTGACCCCTTTTCATGCTCTTCATATTTTTGACACCTTTTCAAGCTCCTCATATTTGTGACACCTTTCCGTGCCCTTCATATTTTTCAGACCTTTTCATGCTCCTCATATTTTTCAGACCATTTCTTGCACCTCGTATTTTTCAGACCTTTTCATGCTCCTTGTATTTTTCAGACCTCTTCATGCTCGTCGTATGTTTCACACCTTTTCATGCTCCTCGTATTTTTCAGACCTTTTCATGCTCCTCCTATTTTTCAGACCTTTCCATGCTCCTCGTATTTTTCAGACCTTTTCATGCTCCTCCTATTTTTCAGACCTTTCCATGCTCCTCGTATTTTTCAGACCTTTTCATGCTCCTCCTATTTTGCAGGCCTTTTCATGCTCCTTCTATTTTTCAGAGCTTTTCATGCTCCTCCTATATTTGAGACCTTTTCATGCTCCTCCTATTTTGCAGGCCTTTTCATGCTCCTCGTATTTTTCAGAGCTTTTCATGCTTCTCCTATATTTGAGACCTTTTCATGCTCCTTCTATTTTTCAGACATTTTCAAGCTCCTCCTACTTTTCAGGCCTTTTCATGCTCCTCCTGTTTTTCAGGCCTTTTCATGCTCCTCATATATTTCACACCTTCTCATGCTCCTCATATTTTTCACACCTTTTCATGCTCTTCATATTTTTCACACCGTTTCATGCTCCTCATATTTTTCATACAGTTTCATGCTCCTCTTATTTTTCACACCTTTACATGCTCCTCATATTTTTGGGCCTTTTCATGCTCTTAATATTTTTGACACCTTTTGATGCTCCTCATATTTTTGACTCCTTTTCATGCTCTTCATATTTTTCAGACCTTTTCATGCTCCTCGTATTTTTAAGACATTTTCATGCTCCTCGTATTTTTCAGACCTTTTCATGCTCCTTGTATTTTTCAGACCTCTTCATGCTCGTCGTATGTTTCCCACCTTTTCATGCTCCTCGTATTTTTCAGACCTTTTCATGCTCCTCATATTTTTCACAACTTTTCAGGCTCCTCATATTTTTCTCACCGTTTCCTGCTCCTCATATTTTTGACAGTTTTTCATGCTCCTCATATTTTTCAGACCGTTTCATGCTCCTCATATTTTTCAGACCGTTTCATGCTCCTCATATTTTTCACACCTTTTCATGCTGTTTGTATTTTTCACACCGTTTCATGCTCCTCATATTTTTCATACTTATTCATGCTCCTGTTATTTTTCACACCTTTACATTCTATTCATATTTTTGACCCCTTTTCATGCTCTTCATATTTTTGACACCTTTTCAAGCTCCTCATACTTGTTATACCTTTCCGTGCCCTTCATATTTTTCAGACCTTTTCATGCTCCTCGTAGTTCAGACCTATTCATGCTCCTCGTATTTTTCAGAGTTTTCATGCTCCTCGAATTTTTCACAATTTTTCATGCTCTTCGTATTTGTCACACCTTTTCAAGCTCTTCGTTTTTTTCACCCCTTTTGATGCTCTTCTGGTTTTTCACACCTTATCAGGCTCTTCATATTTTTCACACCATTTCACGCCCTTCGTACTGTTCACACCTTTTCATGCTCTTCATATTTTTCAGACCTTTCATGCTCTTGATATTTTTCTCAGCTTCTCCTGCTCTTCTTGTTTCTCACAGCGTTTCATGCTCTCGTATTTTTCAAAACTTTTCATGCTCCTCCTATTTTTCACACGCTTTTCAATGCTCTTCATATTTTTTCACATCACGTTTCATGCCTCCCTCATATTTTCATACAGTTTCATGCTCCTCATATTTTTCACACCTTTACATGCTCCTCGTATTTTTGAGACCTTTTCAGTCAATATTTTTGACCCTTTTGATGCTCCTCATATTTTTGACCCTTTTCATGCTCTTCATTATTTTTCAGAACTTTTATGCTCCTTCGTATTTTTAAGACCTTTCATGCTCCTCGTATTTTTTCAGACTTTTCATGCTCAATCTTATTTTTTACACGACCTTGGCATTCTATTCATATTTTGACGCCCTTTTCATGCTCTCATATTTTGAGCAACTTTTAAGCTAGCTTATATTTTTGACACCTTTTCATGCTCCTCCTATTTTTTTCAGACCTTTTCATGTTTCTCGTATTTTTCAAACACTTTTTCAATGCTCCTCTTCGTATATTTCACACCTTTTCATGCTCCTCGTATTTTCACACTTTTCAGCTCTTCATTATTTTTTCACAACTTTTTGCTGCCCTCCTAATTTTCCACACCTTTTCATGCTCCTCCTATTTTATCAGATGTTTCCATTGCTCCTCGTATTTTCAAGACCTTTTCATGCTCCTCGTATTTTTGAGACTTTTTCATGCTCTTCATATTTTTCACACTGTTTCATGCTCCTCATATTTTTCATACTGTTTCATACTCCTCATATTTTCACACCTTTATATGCTCCTCATATTTTTCTGAACTTTTCATGCTCTTCCTGTTTTTCACACCTTTTCTTGCTCTTCATATTTTCCACACATTTTCATGCTCTGCATATTTTTCATACCTTTTCATGCTCTTCATTTTTTTCACACCATTTTATGCTCCTCATATTTTTGACCGCCTTTCATGCACCTCATATATTTCAGACCGTTTCATGCTCTTCATATTTTTCAGACCATTTCATGCTTTTCATATTTTTCACAACTTTTCATGTTCCTCATATTTTTCATACAGTTTCATGCTCCTCTTATTTTTCACACCTTTTCCTGCTACTCATATTTTGACACCTTTTCATGCTCTTCATATTTTTGACACCTTTTCAGCTCCTCGTATTTTTCACACCTTTTCATGCTCTTCATATTTTTCACACCGTTTCATCCTCCTCTACTTTTTCATTCAGTTTCATGCTCCTCATATTTTTCACACCTTTACATGCTTCTCATATTTTCGACAGCTTTTAATGCTCTTCATGTTTTGACACCTTTTCATGCTCCCCATATTTTTGACACTTTTTCATGCTCTACATATTTTTCAGACCTTTTCATGCTCGTCGTATTTTTCAGACGTCTTCAGGTTCCTCGTATTTTTCAGAACTTTTCATGCTCCTCGTATTTTTCACAACGTTACATGCTCTTCGTATTTGTCACACATTTTCACGCTCTTCGTATTTTTCATACCTTTTCATGCTCTTCGTGTTTTTCACACCTTTTCAGGCTCTTCGTATTTTTCACACCTTTTCATGCTCTTCATATTTTTGGCACGTTTTCATGCTTTTCATATTTTTCAGACCTTTTCATGCTCTTGATATTTTTCACAGCTTTCCATGCTCTTCGTGTTGTTCACTCCATTTCATGATCTCGTGTTTTTCAAAATGTTTCATGCTCCTCATATTTTTCACACCTTTTGATGCTCTTCATATTTTTCACACCGTTTCATCCTCCTCTAATTTTTCATAGAGTTTCATGCTCCTCATATTTTTCACACCTTTACATGCTTCTCATATTTTCGACACCTTTTAATGCTCCTCATATTTTTGACACCTTAACATGCTCTTTATATTTTTCAGACCTTTTCATGCTTTTGATAATTTTCACACCTTTTCCTGCTCTTCGTATTTTTCACACTTTTTCATGCTCCTTATATTTTTCAGACCTTTTCATGCTCCTCGAATATTTCACACCTTTTCATGCTCCTCGTATTTTTCAGACCTTTAAATGCTCCTCTTAATTTTCAGATCTTTTCATGCTCGTTATTTTTTCACACCATTTCATGGTCCTCGTATTTTTCACACCATTTCATGCCCCTCATATTTTTCATACCCTTTCATGCTCTTCATTTTTTTCACACATTTTCATGCTCCTCGTATATTTCACACCTTTTCATGCTCTTCGTATTTTTCACAACATTACATGCTCTTCATATTTTTCAGACCTTTTCATGATCCTCATATTTTTCATACAGATTCATGCTCCTCATTTGTTTCACACCTTTACATGCTCCTCATATTTTTGACACATTTTCATGCTCTTCATGTTTTTCACACCTTTTCATGCTCCACATATTTTTGACACATTTTCATGCTCTTCATATTTTTCACACCTTTTGATGCTCCTCATACTTTTGACAGCTTTTCATGCTCTTCTTATTTTTCAGACCTTTTCATGCTCCTCGTATTTTTCACAATTTTTCATGCTCTTTGTGTTTTTCACACCTTTTCAGGCTCTTCGTATTTTTCACACCTTTTCATGATCTTCGTATTTTTCACACCTTTTCATGCTCTTCTTATTTTTCAGTCCTTTTCATGTTCTTGATATTTGTCTCAGCTTTTCAGGCTCTTCGTTTATTTCACACCGTTTCATGCTCCTCATATTTTTGGCAGCTTTTCATGCTCCTCATATTTTTCAGACCGTTTCATGCTCCTCATATATTTGAGACCGTTTCATGCTCCTGATATTTTTCACACCTTTTCATGCTCATCATATTTTTCAGACCTTTTCATGCTCCTCGTATATTTCAGACCTTTTCATGCTCCTCGTATTTTTCGGACCTTTTCATGCTCCTTGTATTTTTTCAGACCTCTTCATGCTCGTCGTATGTTTCACACCTTTTCATGCTCCTCGTATTTTTCAGACCTTTTCATGCTCCTCATATTTTTCACAACTTTTCAGGCTCCTCATATTTTTCTCACTGTTTCCTGCTCCTCATATTTTTGACAGTTTTTCATGCTCCTCATATTTTTCAGACCGTTTCATGCTCCTCATATTTTTCATACTGATTCATGCTCCTGTTATTTTTCACACCTTTACATTCTATTCATATTTTTGACCCCTTTTCATGCTCTTCATATTTTTTTTTCACACCTTTGCCTGTTCTTTCAATTTTTCACACATTTACATGCTCCTCGTATTTTCCAGACTTTTTCATTGTCTTCGTATTTTTTCACACCTTTTCTAATTCCTCGTATTTTTCACACCTTTTCATCCTCCTCGTATTTTTCATACCTTTTCATGCTTTTCATATTTTTCACACATTTTCACGCTCTTCTTATTTTTGAAAACTTTTCATGCTCTTCGTATTTTTCACACCTTTTCCTGCTCCTCGTATTTTTCACACCTTTTCCTGCTCTTCGAATTTTTCACACCTTTTCATGCTCCTCGTATTTTTCACACCTTTTCATGCTCCTCGTATTTTTCATGCCTTTTCCTGCTCTTCGATTTTTTCACTTCTTTACATGATCCCCATATTTTTCGCACCTTTTCCTGCTCTTCGAGGTTTTCACACCTTTTCATCCTCCTCGTATTTTTCACACCTTTTCATGCTCCTTGTCTTTTTGACACCTTTTCATTCTCTTCCTATTTTTCACACCTTTACATGCTCCTCGTATATTTCACACCTTTTGCTGTTCTTCAAATTTTTCAAAACTTTTCATGCTCCTCGTATTTTTCACACCTTGTCATGCTCTTTGAATATTTCACACCTTTTCCAGCTCTTTGAATTTTTCACACCTTTTCATGCTCCTCGTAATTTTCACACCTTTTCCTGCTCTTTGAATTTTTCACAGCTTTTCATGCTCCTCGTATTTTTCACACCTTGTCATGCTCCTTGTATTTTTCACACCTTTTCATGATGTTCATATTCTTCCTACCTTTCCGGCTCTTTGAATTTTTCACACGTTTTCATGCTCCTCGTATTTTTCACACCTTTTCCTGCGCTTTGAATTTTTCATACCTTTTCATCCTCCTCGGATTTTTCACACCTTTTCATGCTCCTCATATTTTTCACACCTTTTCACGCTCTTCGTATTTTTGACACCTTTTCATGCTCTTCCTATTTTTCACACCTTTTCATGCTCCTCGTATTTTTCACACCTTTTCATGCTCTTTGAATTTGTCACACCTTTTCATGCTCCTCGTATTTTTCACACCTTGTCATGCTCCTCTTATTTTTGATGCTTTTTCATGCTCCTCCTGCTTTTCAAGCCTTTTCATGCTCCTCATATTTTTCACACCTTTTCATGCTCTTCATACTTCTCACACCGTTTCATGTTCCTCGTATTTTTCACACCTTTTCCTGTTCTTTTTATTTTTCACACCTTGTCATGCTCCTCGTATTTTTCACACCTTGTTATGCTCCTCGGATTTTTCACACCTTTTCATGCTCCCCGGATTTTTCACACCATTTCATCATGTTCATATTTTTACACCTTTTCCTGTCTTTGAATTTTTCACACTTTTCCTGCTCCTCGGATTTTTCACACCTTTTCCTGCTCCTCGGATTTTTCACACCTTGTTATGCTCCTCGGATTTTTCACACCTTTTCATGTAGTTCATATTTGTCAAACCTTTTCACGCTCTTCGTATTTTTGACACCCTTTCATGCTCCTCGTATTTTTCACCCCTTTTCATGAATCTTGTATTTTTCGCACCTTTTCCTGCTCTTCGTATTTTTGACACCTTTTCATCCTCCTCATATTTTTCACACCTTTTCATGCTCCTCGTACTTTTCACACCTTTTCATGCTCTTCGATTTTTTACACATTTTCATGCTCCTCGTATTTTTAAGACCTTTATCTGCTCCTCCTATTTTTCAGACCTTTTCACTCTCCTCGTATTTTTCACACCTTGTCAATCTCCTCGTATTTTTCATACCTTGTCATGCTCCTCATATTTTTCAGTCCTTTTCATGCTCCTCGGATTTTTCACACCTTTTCATGCTCCTCATATTTTTCACAACTTTTCCTGCTCCTCGTATTTTTCACACGTTTTCCTACTCTTCGAATTTTTGCTCCTTTTCATGCTCCTCGTATTTTTCACACCATGTCATGCTCATCGTATTTTTCAACCCTTTTCCTTCTACTCGTATTTTTCACATCTATTTCTGCTCTTCGAGTTTTTCACACCTTGTCATGCTCCTCGTATTTTTGACACCTTTTCATGCTCTTCATATTTTTCACACCTTTTCATGCTCCTCGTATTTTTCACACCTTTTCCTGCTCTTCGAGGTTTTCACACCTTGTCATGCTCTTCGTATCTTTCACACCTTTTCATGCTCCTCGTATTTTTCACACCTTTTCATGCTCTTCCTATTTTTCACACCTTTTCAAACTCCTCGTATTTTTCACACCTTTTCATGCTCTTCATATTTTTCACACCTTTCATGCTCCTCGTATTTTTCACACCTTTTCCTGTTCTTTTTTATTTTTCACACCTTTTCATGATCCTCGTATTTTTCACACCATTTCATGATGTTCATATTTTTCACACCATTTCCTGCTCTTTGAATTTTTCACACCTTTTCCTGCTCCTCGAATTTTTCACACCTTTTCCTGCTCCTCATATTTTTCACACCTTTTCATGCTCTTCATATTTTCACACCTTTTCATGCTCCTCGTATTTTTCACACCTTTTCAAGCTCCTCGTATTTTTCACACCTTTTCATGCTCCTCGTATTTTTCACACCTTTTCATGCTCCTCGTATTTTTCACACCTCGTCACGCTCCTCGTATTTTTCACACCTTTTCATGCTCCTCGTATTTTTCACACCTTTTCCTGCTCTTCAAGTTTTTCATACCTTGTCATGCTCCTCGTATCTTTCACATGTTTACATGCTCCTCCTATTTTTGACACCTTTTCATGCTCTTCCTATTTTTCACACCTTTTCATCCTCCTCGTATTTTTCACAACTTTTCTTGCTCTTCGAATTTTTCACACCTTGTCATGCTCTACGAATATTTCACACCTTTTCCAGCTCTTCGAATTTTTCACACCTTTTCATGCTCCTCGTATTTTTCACACCATTTCATGTTCCTCGAATTTTTCACACCTTTTCATGCTCCTCGCATTTTTCACACCTTTTCATGCTCCTCACATTTTTCACACCTTTTCATGCTCTCGTATTTTTCATACATTTTAATGCTCCTCGTACTTTTCACACCTTTTCATGTTCCTAGTATTTTTCACACCTTTTCATGCTCCTGGTATTTTTCACAATTTTTCATGCTCTTTGAATTTTTCATACCTTTTCATGCTCTTCATATTCCTCAGACCTTTTCATGCTCTTGATATTTTTCACACCTTTTCATGCCCTTCGTGTTTTTCATATCTTTCATGCTCTTGATGTTTTTCACACCTTTTCATGCTCTTCATATTTTTCATGCTCTTGATATTTTTCACACCATTGCATGCCCTTCGTGTTTTTCACACATTTCATGCTCTTCATATTTTTTACACCTTTTCATGCTCCTCATATTTTTCACACCTTTACATGCTCTTCATATTTTTCAGACCTTTTCATGCTCCTTGTATATTTCACACCTTTTCATGCTCCTCGTATTTTTCAGAGCTTTTCTTGCTCCTCGTAGTCTTCAGACCATTAAATGCTCCTCTTAATTTTCAGATCTTTTCATGCTCCTCATTTTTTCACAACATTTCATGCTCCTCTTATTTTTCACACATTTTCATGCTCCTCGTATTTTACACACCTTTTCATGCTCCCGGTATATTTCACACCTTTTCATGCTCCTCGTATTTTTAAGACGTTTTCATACTCCTAATAATTTTCACACCTTTTCATGGTCTTCATATTTTTCACACCCTTTCATGCTCCTCACATTTTTCCTACAGATTCATGCTCCTCGTATGTTACACACCTTTTCATGCTCCCGGTATATTTCACACCTTTTCATTCTCCTCATATTTTTGACACCTGTTCATGCTCTACATATTTTTCAGACCTTTTCATGCGCCTCATATTCTTAAGACGTTTTCATGCTCCTCGTATTTTTCAGACCTTTTCATGCTCCTCGTACTTTTCACACTTTTTCATGCTATTCATATTTTTCACACCTTTTCATGCTCCTCGTATTTTTCACAATTTTTCATCCTCCTCGTATTTTTCAGACCTTTTCATGATCCTCGTATTTTTGAGAGTTTTTCATGCTCTTCATATTTTTCACACCATTTCATGCTCCGCATATTTTTCATACAGAATCATGCTCCTCATATTTCTCACACCTTTACATGCTTCTCATATTTTTGACACCTTTTCATACTCTTCATATTTTTCAGACCTTTTCATGCTCCTTGTATTTTTCAGACATTTTCATGCTCTTCATATTTTTCACACCGTTTCATGCTCCTCATATTTTTTAGACAGTTTCATGCTCCTCGTATTTTTCAGACCTTTTCATGATCCTCGTATTTTTGAGACCTTTTCATTCTCCTCGTATTTTTGAGACCTTTTCCTGCCCCTCGTTTTTTTCAGACCTTTTCATGCTGCTCGTATTTTTCAGACATTTTCATGCTCCTCGTATTTTTGAGACCTTTTCATGCTCCTCGTATTTTTGAGACTTTTTCATGCTCTTCATATTTTTCACACCGTTTCATGCTCCTCATATTTTTCATACTGTTTCATACTCCTCATATTTTCACACCTTTATATGCTCCTCATATTTTTCTGAACTTTTCATGCTCTTCCTGTTTTTCACACCTTTTCTTGCTCTTCATATTTTCCACACATTTTCATGCTCTGCATATTTTTCATACCTTTTCATGCTCTTCATTTTTTTCACACCATTTAATGCTCCTCATATTTTTGACCGCCTTTCATGCACCTCATATATTTCAGACCGTTTCATGCTCTTCATATTTTTCAGACCATTTCATGCTTTTCATATTTTTCACAACTTTTCATGTTCCTCATATTTTTCATACAGATTCATGCTCCTCTTATTTTTCACACCTTTTCCTGCTACTCATATTTTGACACCTTTTCATGCTCTTCATATTTTTGACACCTTTTCAGCTCCTCGTATTTTTCACACCTTTTCATGCTCTTCATATTTTTCACACCGTTTCATCCTCCTCTACTTTTTCATTCAGTTTCATGCTCCTCATATTTTTCACACCTTTACATGCTTCTCATATTTTCGACAGCTTTTAATGCTCTTCATATTTTGACACCTTTTCATGCTCCCCATATTTTTGACACTTTTTCATGCTCTACATATTTTTCAGACCTTTTCATGCTCGTCGTATTTTTCAGACGTCTTCAGGTTCCTCGTATTTTTCAGAACTTTTCATGCTCCTCGTATTTTTCACAACGTTACATGCTCTTCGTATTTGTCACACATTTTCACGCTCTTCGTATTTTTCACACCTTTTCATGCTCTTCGTGTTTTTCACACCTTTTCAGGCTCTTCGTATTTTTCACACCTTTTCATGCTCTTCATATTTTTTGCACGTTTTCATGCTTTTCATATTTTTCAGACCTTTTCATGCTCTTGATATTTTTCACAGCTTTCCACGCTCTTCGTGTTGTTCACTCCATTTCATGATCTCGTGTTTTTCAAAATGTTTCATGCTCCTCATATTTTTCACACCTTTTGATGCTCTTCATATTTTTCACACCGTTTCATCCTCCTCTAATTTTTCATAGAGTTTCATGCTCCTCATATTTTTCACACCTTTACATGCTTCTCATATTTTCGACACCTTTTAATGCTCCTCATATTTTTGACACCTTAACATGCTCTTTATATTTTTCAGACCTTTTCATGCTTTTGATAATTTTCACACCTTTTCCTGCTCTTCGTATTTTTCACACTTTTTCATGCTCCTTATATTTTTCAGACCTTTTCATGCTCCTCGAATATTTCACACCTTTTCATGCTCCTCGTATTTTTCAGACCTTTAAATGCTCCTCTTAATTTTCAGATCTTTTCATGCTCGTCATTTTTTCACACCATTTCATGGTCCTCGTATTTTTCACACCATTTCATGCTCCTCATATTTTTCATACCCTTTCATGCTCTTCATTTTTTTCACACATTTTCATGCTCCTCGTATATTTCACACCTTTTCATGCTCTTCGTATTTTTCACAACATTACATGCTCTTCATATTTTTCAGACCTTTTCATGATCCTCATATTTTTCATACAGATTCATGCTCCTCATTTGTTTCACACCTTTACATGCTCCTCATATTTTTGACACATTTTCATGCTCTTCATGTTTTTCACACCTTTTCATGCTCCACATATTTTTGACACCTTTTCATGCTCTTCATATTTTTCACACCTTTTCATGCTCCTCATACTTTTGACAGCTTTTCATGCTCTTCTTATTTTTCAGACCTTTTCATGCTCCTCGTATTTTTCACAATTTTTCATGCTCTTTGTGTTTTTCACTCCTTTTCAGGCTCTTCGTATTTTTCACACCTTTTCATGATCTTCGTATTTTTCACACCTTTTCATGCTCTTCTTATTTTTCAGACCTTTTCATGTTCTTGATATTTGTCTCAGCTTTTCAGGCTCTTCGTTTATTTCACACCGTTTCATGCTCCTCATATTTTTGGCAGCTTTTCATGCTCCTCATATTTTTCAGACCGTTTCATGCTCCTCATATATTTGAGACCGTTTCATGCTCCTGATATTTTTCACACCTTTTCATGCTCATCATATTTTTCAGACCTTTTCATGCTCCTCGTATATTTCAGACCTTTTCATGCTCCTCCTATTTTTCAGACCTTTCCATGCTCCTCGTATTTTTCAGACCTTTTCATGCTCCTCCTATTTTGCAGGCCTTTTCATGCTCCTCGTATTTTTCAGAGCTTTTCATGCTTCTCCTATATTTGAGACCTTTTCATGCTCCTTCTATTTTTCAGACATTTTCAAGCTCCTCCTACTTTTCTGGCCTTTTCATGCTCCTCCTGTTTTTCAGGCCTTTTCATGCTCCTCATATTTTTCACACCTTCTCATGCTCCTCATATTTTTCACACCTTTTCATGCATTCATATTTTTCACACCTTTACATGCTCCTCGTATTTTTCAGAACTTTTCATGCTCCTCGTATGTTTGAAACCTTTTCATGCTCTTCATATTTTTCACACCTTTTCATGCTCGTCATATTTTACAAACCTTTACATGCCCTTGTATTTTTCACACCTTTTGTTGCTCCTCATGTATTTCACACCTTTTCATGCTCTTCATATTTTTCAGACCTTTTCATGCTCCTAGTATATTTCAGACCTTTTCATGCTCCTCGTATTTTTCAGACCTTTCCATGCTCCTCGTATTTTTCAGACCTTTTCATGCTCCTCCTATTTTTCAGACCTTTCCATGCCCCTCGTATTTTTCAGACCTTTTCATGCTACTCCTATTTTGCAGGCCTTTTCATGCTCCTCGTATTTTTCAGAGCTTTTCATGCTTCTCCTATTTTTCAGACCTTTTCATGCTCCTCCTATTTTTCAGACATTTTCATGCTCCTCCTACTTTTCAGGCCTTTTCATGCTCCTCCTGTTTTTCAGGCCTTTTCATGCTCCTCGTATTTTTCACACCTTCTCATGCTCCTCATATTTTTCAGACCTTTTAATGCTATCGTATTTTTCAGACCTTTTCATGCTCCTCGTATTTTTCAGACATTTGCATACTCCTCATATTTATCACACCTTTCTTGCTCTTCATATTTTTCACACCGTTTCATGCTCCGCATATTTTTCATACAGATTCATGCTCTTCATCTTTTTCCCACCTTTACATGCTTCTCATATTTTTGACACCTTTTCATACTCTTCATATTTTTCAGAACTTTTCATGCTCCTCGTATTTTTAAGACCATTTCATGCTCCTCGTATTTTTCAGACCTTTTCATGCTCGTCTTATTTTTCACACCTTTACATTCTATTCATATTTTTGACCCCTTTTCATGCTCTTCATATTTTTGACACCTTTTCAAGCTACTTATATTTTTGACATCTTTTCATGCTACTTTTATTTTTCAGACGTTCTCATGCTCGTCGAATATTTCACACCTTTTCATGGTCCTCGTATTTTTCACACCTTTTCATGCTCCTCGTATTTTTCACACCTTTTCATGTTTCTCGTATTTTTCACACTTTTTCATGCTCCTCGTATATTTCACACCTTTTCATGCTCCTCGTATTTTTCACAACGTTTCATGCTCTTCATATTTTTCACACCTTTTCATGCTCCTCCTATTTATCATATGTTTCCATGCTCCTCGTATTTTTCAGAACTTTTCATGCTCCTCCTATTTTTCAGACCTTTTCATGCTCCTCGAATTTTTCAGACATTTTCATGCTCCTCGCATTTTTCAGACCGTTTCATGCTCCTCATAAATTTGAGACCGTTTCATGCTCCTCATATTTTTCACACCTTTTCATGCTCCTCGTATTTTTCAGACCTTTTCATGCTTCTCCTATATTTGAGACCTTTTCATGCTCCTTCCTATTTTTCAGACCTTTCCAATGCTCCTCGATATTTAGACCTTTTCAGCTCCTCCTATTTTTTCAGACCTTGCCATGCTCCTGTATTTTCAGACCTTTCATGCTCCTCCTATTTTGCAGCCTTTCATGCTCCTCGTATTTTTCAGAGCTTTCATGCTTCTCTATATTGAGACCGTTATCATGCTCCTTCTATTTTTCCAGACATTGTTCAAGCTCCTCTACTTTTCAGCCTTTTCATGCTCCTTCCTTGTTTTTCAGGCTTTCATGCTCTCATATTTTTCACACCCTTCTCATGCTCTTCATATTTTCACACCTTTTCATTGCTCTGCAATTTCATACCGTTTCATGCTCCTCAGATTTATTACAGTTTCATGCTCCTCTATTTTCAGACCGTTTCATGCTCCTCATATTTTTCAGACCATTTCATCCTTTTCATATTTTTCACACCATTTCATGTTCCTCATATTTTTCATACAGATTCATGCTTCTCTTATTTTTCACACCTTTACATGCTACTCATATTTTGACACCTTTTCATGCTCTTCATATTTATGACACCTTTTCATGCTCCTCGTATTTTTCAGACCTCTTCATGCTCGTCGTATGTTTCACACCTTTTCATGCTCCTCGTATTTTTCAGACCTTTTCATGCTCCTCATATTTTTCACAACTTTTCAGGCTCCTCATATTTTTCTCACTGTTTCATGCTCCTCATATTTTTGACAGCTTTTCATGCTCCTCATATTTTTCAGACCGTTTCATGCTCCTCATATTTTTCAGACCGTTTCATGCTCCTCATATTTTTCACACCTTTTCCTGCTGTTTGTATTTTTCACACCGTTTCATGCTCCTCATATTTTTCATACTGATTCATGCTCCTGTTATTTTTCACACCTTTACATTCTATTCATATTTTTGACCCCTTTTCATGCTCTTCATATTTTTGACACCTTTTCAAGCTCCTCATACTTGTTATACCTTTCCGTGCCCTTCATATTTTTCAGACCTTTTCATGCTCCTCGTAGTTCAGACCTATTCATGCTCCTCGTATTTTTCAGAGTTTTCATGCTCCTCGAATTTTTCACAATTTTTCATGCTCTTCGTATTTGTCACACCTTTTCAAGCTCTTCGTTTTTTTCACACCTTTTGATGCTCTTCTGGTTTTTCACACCTTATCAGGCTCTTCATATTTTTCACACCATTTCACGCCCTTCGTACTGTTCACACCTTTTCATGCTCTTCATATTTTTCAGACCTTTCCTGCTCTTGATATTTTTCTCAGCTTCTCCTGCTCTTCTTGTTTCTCACAGCGTTTCATGCTCTCGTATTTTTCAAAACTTTTCATGCTCCTCATATTTTTCACACCTTTTCATGCTCTTCATATTTTTCACACCGTTTCATGCTCCTCATATTTTTTCATACAGTTTCATGCTCCTCATATTTTTCACACCTTTACATGCTCCTCGTATTTTTGAGACCTTTTCATGTCAATATTTTTGACACCTTTTGATGCTCCTCATATTTTTGACACCTTTTCATGCTCTTCATATTTTTCAGAACTTTTCATGCTCCTCGTATTTTTAAGACCATTTCATGCTCCTCGTATTTTTCAGCCCTTTTCATGCTCATCTTATTTTTCACACCTTTGCATTCTATTCATATTTTTGACCCCTTTTCATGCTCTTCATATTTTTGACACCTTTTCAAGCTACTTATATTTTTGACACCTTTTCATGCTCCTCCTATTTTTCAGACCTTTTCATGTTTCTCGTATTTTTCACACTTTTTCATGCTCCTCGTATATTTCACACCTTTTCATGCTCCTCGTATTTTTCACACCTTTTCATGCTCTTCATATTTTTCACAACTTTTTGTGCTCCTCCTAATTTTCACACCTTTTCATGCTCCTCCTATTTATCAGATGTTTCCATGCTCCTCGTATTTTTCAGACCTTTTCATGCTCCTCCTATTTTTCAGACCTTTTCATGCTCCTCGTATTTTTCAGACATTTTCATGCTCCTACTGTTTTTCAGACCGTTTCATGCTCCTCATATATTTGAGACAGTTTCATGCTCCTCATATTTTTCACACGTTTTAATGCTCCTCATATTGTTCACACCTTTTCATGCTCTTCATATTTTTCAGACCTTTTCATGCTCCTTGTATTTTTCAGACCTTTTCATGCTCCTCGTATTTTTTAGACCTTTTCATGCTCCTCCTATTTTTCAGAGCTTTCCATGCTCCTCGTATTTTTCAGACCTTTTCATGCTCCTCCTATTTTTCAGGCCTTTTCATGCTCCTCGTAATTTTCAGAGCTTTTCATGCTCCTCCTATTTTGCAGGCCGTTTCATGCTCCTCCTATTTTTCAGACATTTTCATGCTCCTCGTATTTTTCAGACCATTTCATGCTCCTCATATATTTGAGACCGTTTCATGCTCTTCATATTTTTCACACCTTTTAATGCTCCTCATATTTTTCACACCTTTTCATGCTCTTCATATTTTTCACACCTTTACATGCTCCTCGTATTTTTCAGAACTTTTCATGCTCCTCGTATGTTTGAAACCTTTTCATGCTCTTCATATTTTTCACACCTTTTCATGCTCATCATATTTTTCAAACCTTTACATGCCCTTGTATTTTTCACACCTTTTGTTGCTCCTCATGTATTTCACACCTTTTCATGCTCTTCATATTTTTCACACCTTTTCATGCTCCTAGTATATTTCAGACCTTTTCATGCTCCTCGTATTTTTCAGACCTTTCCATGCTCCTCGTATTTTTCAGACCTTTTCATGCTCCTCCTATTTTTCAGACCTTTCCATGCCCCTCGTATTTTTCAGACCTTTTCATGCTACTCCTATTTTGCAGGCCTTTTCATGCTCCTCGTATTTTTCAGAGCTTTTCATGCTTCTCCTATTTTTCAGACCTTTTCATGCTCCTCCTAATTTTCAGACATTTTCAAGCTCCTCCTACTTTTCAGGCCTTTTCATGCTCCTCCTGTTTTTCAGGCCTTTTCATGCTCCTCGTATTTTTCACACCTTCTCATGTTCCTCATATTTTTCAGACCTTTTAATGCTATCGTATTTTTCAGACCTTTTCATGCTCCTCGTATATTTTAGACCATTTCATACTCCTTGTATTTTTCAGACCTTTTCATGCTCCTCGTATTTTTCAGACATTTGCATACTCCTCATATTTATCACACCTTTCTTGCTCTTCATATTTTTCACACAATTTCATGCTCCGCATATTTTTCATACAGATTCATGCTCTTCATCTTTTCCCACCTTTACATGCTTCTCATATTTTTGACACCTTTTCATACTCTTCATATTTTTCAGACCTTTTCATGCTCCTCGTATTTTTGAGAACTTTTCATGCTCCTTGTAGTTTTCAGACCTTTTCATGCCCCTCGTATTTTTCAGAGTTTTCATGCTACTCGTATTTTTCACAATTTTTCATGCTCTTCGTTTTTGTCACACCTTTTCAAGCTCTTCGTTTTTTTCACACCTTTTAATGTTCTTCTGGTTTTTCACACCTTTTCATGCCCTTCGTATTGTTCACACCTTTTCATGCTCTTCATATTTTTCAGACTTTTCATGCTCTTGATATTTTTCTCAGCTTTTCATGCTCTTCTTGTTTCTCACAGTGTTTCATGCTCTCGTATTTTTCACAACTTTTCATGCTCCTCATATTTTTCACACCTTTTCATGCTCTTCATATTTTTCACACCGTTTCATGCTCCTCATATTTTTCAGACATTTTCATGCTCCTCCTGTTTTTCAGGCCTTTTCATGCTCCTCGTATTTTTCACACCTTTTCATGCTCCTTGTATTTTTCACACGTTTTCATGCTCTTCATATTTTTCAGACCTTTTCTGCTCTTTGTGTTTTCCACACCTTTTCATGCTCTGCATATATTTCATACCTTTTCATGCTCTTCATTTTTTTCACACCATTTAATGCTCCTCATATTTTTGACAGCTTTTCTTGCTCCTCATATATTTCAGACCGTTTCATGCTCCTCATATTTTTCAGACCATTTCATGCTTTTCATATTTTTCACACCATTTCATGTTCCTCATATTTTTCATGCAGATTCATGCTTCTCTTATTTTTCATACCTTTACATGCTATTCATATTTCGACACCTTTTCATGCTCTTCATATTTTTGACACCTTTTCATGCTCCGCATAATTTTCATACAGTTTCATGCTCCTCGTATTTTTCAGACCTTTGCATACTCCTCATATTTTTCACACCTTTTCATGCTCTTCATATTTTTCACACTGTTTCATGCTTCTCTTATTTTTCACACCTTTACATGCTATTCATATTTCAACACCTTTTCATGCTCTTAATATTTTTGACACCTTTTGATGCTCCTCATATTTTTGACTCCTTTTCATGCTCTTCATATTTTTCAGACCTTTTCATGCTCCTCATATTTTTAAGACATTTTCATGCTCCTCGTATTTTTCAGACCTTTTCATGCTCCTTGTATTTTTCAGACCTCTTCATGCTCGTCGTATGTTTCACACCTTTTCATGCTCCTCGTATTTTTCAGACCTTTTCATGCTCCTCCTATTTTTCATACTTTTCAGGCTCTTCATATTTTTCTCACTGTTTTATGCTCCTCATATTTTTTACAGTTTTTCATGCTCCTCCTATTTTTCAGACCTTTTCATGCCTCTCGTATTTTTCAGAGCTTTTCATGCTCCTCTTATTTTTCAGGCCTTTTCATGCTCCTCATATTTTTCAGACCTTTTCAAGCTCCTCTTATTTTTCAGACATTTTCATGCTCCTCCTGTATTTCAGGCCTTTTCATGCTCCTCGTATTTTTCATACCTTCTCATGCTCCTCATATGTTTCACACCTTTTCATGCTCTTCATATTTTTCAGTCCTTTTGATGCTCCTCATATTTTTCAGATCATTTCATGCTTCTCATATTTTTCACACCGTTTCATGCTCCTCATATTTTTCGTACAGTTTCATGCTCCTCGTATTTTTCAGACCTTTTACTGCTACTCATATTTTGACACCTTTTCATGCTCTTCATATTTTTGACACCTTTTCATGCTCCTCGTATTTTTCAGACCATTTCATACTCCTTGTATTTTTCAGACCTTTTCATGCTCCTCGTATTTTTCAGACATTTGCATACTCCTCATATTTATCACACCTTTTCTTGCTCTTCATATTTTTCACACCATTTCATGCTCCGCATATTTTTCATACAGAATCATGCTCCTCATATTTCTCACACCTTTACATGCTTCTCATATTTTTGACACTTTTTCATACTCTTCATATTTTTCAGACCTTTTCATGCTCCTTGTATTTTTCAGACATTTTCATGCTCTTCATATTTTTCACACCGTTTCATACTCCTCATATTTTTCATACAGTTTCATGCTCTTCATATTTTCACACCTTTTGATGCTCCTCATATTTTTCACACCTTTTCATGATCTTCTTATTTTTCAAACCTTTTCATGCTCTTGATATTTTTCTCAGGTTTTCATGCTCTTCGTATTTTTCACAGTGTTTCACGCTCCTCATATTTTTGGCAGCTTTTCATGCTCCTCATATTTTTCAGATCGTTTCATGCTCCTCATATTTTTGAGACCGTTTCATGCTCCTCATATTTTTCACACCTTTTAATGCTCCTCATATTTTTCACACCTTTCCATGCTGCTCTTATTTTTCACACCTTTTCATGCTCTTCATTTTTTCACACCATTTAATGCTCCTCATATTTTTGACAGCTTTTCATAATCTTCATATTTTTCAGACCTTTTCATGCTACTTGTATTTTTCAGACATTTTCATGCTCTTCATATTTTTCACACCGTTTCATGCTTCCTCATAATTTTCATACAGTTTCATGCTTCTCGTATTTTTCAGACCTTTTCATGCTCCTCGTATTTTTGAGATCTTTTCATGCTTCTCATATTTTTGAGACCTATTCCTGACCCTCGTTTTTTTCAGACCTTTTCATGCTCCTCGTACTTTTCAGACATTTTCATGCTCCTCGTATTTTTGAGAACTTTTCATGCTCCTCGTATATTTGAGAATTTCTCATGCTCTTCATATTTTTCACAGCGTTTCATGCTCTTCATATTTTTCAGACCATTTCATGCTTTTCATATTTTTCACACCGTTTCATGTTCCTCATATTTTTCACACTTTTTAATGCTCCTCATATTTTTCACACGTTTGCATGCTCTTCATATTTTTCAGATCGTTTCATGCTCCTCATATTTTGGAGACTGTTTCATGCTCCTCATATTTTTGACACCTTTTCATGCTCCTCATATTTTTGTGACCTTTTCATGCTCCTCGTATATTTCAGACATTTTCATGCTCTTCATACCTTTCACACCGTTTCATGCTCCTCATATTTTTCATACAGTTTCATGCTCCTCGAATTTTTCAAAGCTTTTCATGCTCGTCCTATTTTGCAGGCCTTTTCATGCTCCTCCTATTTTTCAGACCTTTTCATGCTCCTCGTATTTTTCACACCTTTTCATGCTCCTCGTATTTTTCACACCTTTTCATGCTCTTCATATTTTTCAGACCTTTTCATGCTCTTTGTGTTTTCCACACCTTTTCATGCTCTGCATATTTTTCATACCTTTTCATGCTCTTCATTTTTTTCACACCACTTAATGCTCCTCATTTTTTTGACAGCTTTTCATGCACCTCATATATTTCAGACCGTTTCATGCTCCTCATATTTTTCAGACCATTTCATGCTTTTCATATTTTTCACACCATTTCATGTTCCTCATATTTTTCATACAGATTCATGCTTCTCTTATTTTTCACACCTTTACATGCTACTCATATTTTGACACCTTTTCATGCTCTTCATATTTATGACACCTTTTCATGCTCCTCTTATTTTTCAGACCTTCTCATGCTCCTCATATTTTTCAGATCTTTTAATGCTCTCATATTTTTCAGACCTTTTCATGCTCTTCGTATTTTTTAGGCCATTTCATACTCCTTGTATTTTTCAAACCTTTTCATAATCCTCGTATTTTTCAGACCTTTGCATACTCCTCATATTTTTCACACCTTTTCATGCTCTTCATATTTTTCATGCCTTTACATGCTCCTCATATTTTTCATGCCTTTACATGCTCCTCATATTTTTCACACCTTTACATGCTCCTCATATTTTTGAGACCTTTTCGTGCTCTTAATATTTTTGACACCTTTTGATGCTCCTCATATTTTTGACTCCTTTTCATGCTCTTCATATTTTTCACACCTTTTCAGGCTCTTCATATTTTTCTCACTGTTTCATGCTCCTCATATTTTTGACAGTTTTTCATGCTCCTCATATTTTTCAGACCGTTTCATGCTCCTCATATTTTTCACACCGTTTCATGCTCCTCATATTTTTCATACTGATTCATGCTCCTCTTATTTTTCACACCTTTACATGCTACTCATATTTGAGACCTTTTCATGCTCTTCATATTTTTGACACCTTTTCATGGTCCTCGTATTTTTGACACCTTTTCATGCTTTTCCTATTTTTCAGACCTTTTCATGCTCCTCGTATATTTGAGACCTTTTCATACTCCTCGTATTTTTCAGACATTTTCATGCTCCTCGTATTTTTCAGACCTTTTCTTGCTCCTCGTATTTTTCAGAACTTTTCATGCTCCTCGTATTTTTCACAACTTTTCATGCTCTTCATTTTTTTCACACCCTCAATGCTCCTCATATTTTGAAAGCTTTTCATTCTCCTCATATATTTCAGACCATTTCATGCTCCTCATATTTTTCAGAACTTTTCTTGCTCTTCATATTTTTCACACCATTTCATGCTCCGCATATTTTTCATACAGATTCATGCTCCTCTTATTTTTCACAACTTATATGCTACTCATATTTTGACAACTTTTCATGCTCTTCATATTTTTGACACCTTTTCATGCTCCTCGTATTTTTCAGACCTTCTCATGCTCCTCGTATTTCTTAGACCATTTCATACTCCTTGTATTTTTCAGACCTTTGCATACTCCTCATATTTTTCGCCCCTTTTCTTGCTTTTCATATTTTTCACACCATTTCATACTCCGCATATTTTTCATACAGTTTCATGCTCCTCATATTTTTCACACCTCTACATGCTTCTCATATTTTTGACACCTTTTCATACTCTTCATATTTTTCAGACCCTTTCATGCTCCTCGTATTTTTCAAACCTTTTTATGCTCCTCATATTTTTGAGATCTTTTCATGCTCATCGAATTTTTCAGAACTTTTCATGCTCCTCGTATTTTTCAGAGCTTTTCATGCTCCTCGTATTTTTCACAATTTTTCATGCTCTTCGTATTTGTCACACCTCTTCAAGCTCTTCGTTTTTTTCATACCTTTTGATGCTCATCTGGTTTTTCACACCTTTTCATGCTCTTCTTATTTTTCACATTTTTTCATCCTCTTCATATTTTTCACAACATTTCATGCTCCTCTTATTTTTCACAACTTTTCATGCTCCTCGTATTTTTCACAATTTTTCATGCTCTTCATACTTTTCACACTTTTTTAAGCTCTTCGTTTTTTTCATACCTTTTGATGCTCATCTGGTTTTTCACACCTTTTCATGTTCTTCATATTTTTCCGACTTTTTCACGCTCTTCACATTCCTCCCACCTTTTCATGCCCTTCGTGTTTTTCACATATTTCATGCTCTTGATATTTTTCACACCTTTTCATGCTCTTCATATTTTTCAGACTTTTTCATGCTCTTGATATTTTTCACACCATTGCATGCCCTTCGTGTTTTTCACACATTTCATGCTCTTCATATTTTTTTACATCTTTCATGCACTTGATATTTTTCACACCTTTTCATGCTCTTCATATTTTTTATACAAATTCATGCTCCTCTTATTTTTCAACCTTTACATGCTACTCATATTTTTGACACCTTTTCATGCTCTTCATATTTTTGACACGTTTTCATGCTCACCATATTTTTGACACTTTTTCATGCTCTACATATATTTCACACCTTTTCATGCTCCTCATATTTTTCAGAGCTCTTCATGCTCCTCCTATTTTTCAGACCTTTAAATGCTCCTCTTAATTTTGAGATCTTTTCATGCTCCTCATTTTTTCACAACATTTCAAGCTCCTCGTATTTTTCACAGAGTTTCATGCTCCTCATATTTTTCATACCCTTTCATGCTCTTCATATTTTTCACACATTTTCATGCTCCTCGTATTTTACACACCTTTTCATGCTCCTCGTATATTTCACAGCTTTTCATGCTCCTCGTATTTTTAAGAGGTTTTCATACTCCTCATAATTTTCACACCTTTTCATGCTCTTCATATTTTTCAGACCTTTTCATGCTTTTTATATTTTTCACAGCTTTTCATGCTCTTCATGTTTTTCACACCTTTTCATGCTCCTAGTATTTTTCACACCTTTTCATGCTCCACATATTTTTCAGACCTTTTCATGCTCTTCGCATTTTTAAGACGTTTTCATACTCCTCATAATTTTCACTCCTTTTCATGCTCTTCATATTTTTCACACTGTTTCACGCTCGTCATATTTTTCATACAGATTCATGCTCCTCATATTTTTCACACCTTTAGATGCTCCTCATATTTTTGACACCTTTTCATGCTCTTCATATTTTTTACACCTTTTCATGCTCCTCATATTTTTCACACCTTTTCAAGCTCTTCATATTTTTCACACCGTTTCATGCTCCTCATATTTTTTATACAAATTCATGCTCCTCTTATTTTTCAAACTTTACATGCTACTCATATTTTTGACACGTTTTCATGCTCTACATATTTTTCAGAGCTTCTCATGCTCGTCGTATTTTTCAGACATCTTCATGCTCCTCGTATTTTTCAGACCTCTTCATGCTCCTCGTATTTTCACATCTTTACATGCTCTTCGTGTTTTTCACACCTTTTCAGGCTCGTCGTATTTTTCACAGCTTTTCATGCTCTTCATATTTTTGACACTTTTTCATGGTTTTCATAATTTTCAGACCTTTTCATGCTCTTGATATTTTTCACAGCTTTCCATGCTCTTTGTGTTTTCACTCCATTTCATGATCTCGTGTTTTTCAGAGTGTTTCATACTCCTCATATTTTTCACACCTTTTCATGCTCTTCATATTTTTCACACCATTTCATCCTCCTCTCATTTTTCATACAGTTACATGCTCCTCATATTTTTCACACCTTTACATGCTTCTCATATTTTCGACAGCTTTTAATGCTCCTCATATTTTTGACACCTTATCATGCTTTTCATATATTTCAGACCTTTTCTTGCTCTTGATATTTTTCACAACTTTACATGCTCTTCGTATTTGTCACACCTTTTCAAGATCTTCGTATTTTTCACATCTTTTCATGCTCTTCATATTTTTGAGACGGTTTCATGCTCTTCATATTTTACACACCTTTTCATTCTCCTCATATTTTTGACATCTTTTCATGCTCCACATATTTTTCAGACCTTTTCATGCTCCTCGCATTTTTAAGATGTTTTAACACTCCTCATAATTTTCACTCCTTTTCATGCTCTTCATATTTTTCACACCGTTTCACGCTTCTCATATTTTTCATACAGATTCATGCTCCTCATATTTTTCACACCTTTACATGCTCCTCATATTTTTGACACCTTTTCAAGCTCTTCATATTTTTCACACCGTTTCATGCTCCTCATATTTTTTTATACAAATTCATGCTCCTCTTATTTTTCAGCCTTTACATGCTACTCATATTTTTGACACCTTTTCATGCTCTTCGTATTTTTGACACCTTTTCATGCTCCTCATATTTTTGACACTTTTTCTTGCTCTACATATTTTTCAGACCTTTTCATGCTCGTCGTATTTTTCAGACGTCTTCGTGCTCCTCGTATTTTTCAGACCTTTTCATGCTCCTCGTAATTTTCACAAGTTTACATGCTCTTCGTATTTGTCACACCTTTTCAAGCTCTTCGTATTTTTCACACCTTTTCATGCTCTTCGTGTTTTTCACACCTTTTCAGGCTCGTCGTATTTTTCAAACCTTTTCATGCTCTTCATATTTTTGACACCTTATCATGCTTTTCATATTTTTCAGACCTTTTCTTGCTCTTGATATTTTTCACAGCTTTCCATGCTCTTCATTTTTTTTTCCCCACTTTAATGCTCCTCAATTTTTTTGACAGCTTTCATGCACTCATATATTTCATCAGAACCGTTTCATGCTCAATCATATTTTCAGCCAATTGTCAATGCTTTTCAATATTTTTCACACGCATTTTCAAAAGTTCCTCGATATTTTTTCCATAGCAGATTCATGCTTCTCTTATTTTTAACAGACCTTTACATGGCTACTCATATTTTGACACCTTTTTCATGCTCTTCATATTTATGCACCTTTTCATGCTCCTCGTATTTTTCAGTCCTCTTCATGCTCGTCGTATGTTTCACACCTTTTCATGCTCCTCGTATTTTTCAGACCTTTTCATGCTCCTCATATTTTTCACAACTTTTCAGGCTCCTCATATTTTTCTCACTGTTTCCTGCTCCTCATATTTTTGACAGTTTTTCATGCTCCTCATATTTTTCAGACCGTTTCATGCTCCTCATATTTTTCAGACCGTTTCATGCTCCTCATATTTTTCACACCTTTTCATGCTGTTTGTATTTTTCACACCGTTTCATGCTCCTCATATTTTTCATACTTATTCATGCTCCTGTTATTTTTCACACCTTTACATTCTATTCATATTTTTGACCCCTTTTCATGCTCTTCATATTTTTGACACCTTTTCAAGCTCCTCATACTTGTTATACCTTTCCGTGCCCTTCATATTTTTCAGACCTTTTCATGCTCCTCGTATTTCAGACCTATTCATGCTCCTCGTATTTTTCAGAGTTTTCATGCTCCTCGAATTTTTCACAATTTTTCATGCTCTTCGTATTTGTCACACCTTTTCAAGCTCTTCGTTTTTTTCACACCTTTTGATGCTCTTCTGGTTTTTCACACCTTATCACGCTCTTCATATTTTTCACACCATTTCACGCCCTTCGTACTGTTCACACCTTTTCATGCTCTTCATATTTTTCAGACCTTTCATGCTCTTGATATTTTTCTCAGCTTCTCCTACTCTTCTTGTTTCTCACAGCGTTTCATGCTCTCGTATTTTTCAAAACTTTTCATGCTCCTCATATTTTTCACACCTTTTCATGCTCTTCATATTTTTCACACCGTTTCATGCTCCTCATATTTTTCATACAGTTTCATGCTCCTCATATTTTTCACAGCTTTACATGCTCCTCGTATTTTTGAGACCTTTTCATGTCAATATTTTTGACACCTTTTGATGCTCCTCATATTTTTGACACCTTTTCATGCTCTTCATATTTTTCAGAACTTTTCATGCTCCTCGTATTTTTAAGACCATTTCATGCTTCTCGTATTTTTCAGACCTTTTCATGCTCATCTTATTTTTCACACCTTTGCATTCTATTCATATTTTTGACCCCTTTTCATGCTCTTCATATTTTTGACACCTTTTCAAGCTACTTATATTTTTGACACCTTTTCATGCTCCTCCTATTTTTCAACCTTTTCATGTTTCTCGTATTTTTCACACTTTTTCATGCTCCTCGTATATTTCACACCTTTTCATGCTCCTCGTATTTTTCACAACTTTTCATGCTCTTCATATTTTTCACAACTTTTTGTGCTCCTCCTAATTTTCACACCTTTTCATGCTCCTCCTATTTTTCAGATGTTTCCATGCTCCTCGTATTTTTCAGACCTTTTCATGCTCCTCCTATTTTTCAGACCTTTTCATGCTCCTCGAATTTTTCAGACATTTTCATGCTCCTACTGTTTTTCAGACCGTTTCATGCTCCTCATATATTTGAGACAGTTTCATGCTCCTCATATTTTTCACACGTTTTAATGCTCCTCATATTTTTCACACCTTTACATGCTCTTCATATTTTTCAGACCTTTTCATGCTCCTTGTATTTTTCAGACCTTTTCATGCTCCTCGTATTTTTTAGACCTTTTCATGCTCCTCCTATTTTTCAGAGCTTTCCATGCTCCTCGTATTTTTCAGACCTTTTCATGCTCCTCCTATTTTGCAGGCCTTTTCATGCTCCTCGTATTTTTCAGACCTTTTCATGTTCCTCCTATTTTGCAGGCCGTTTCATGCTCCTCCTATTTTTCAGACATTTTCATGCTCCTCGTATTTTTCAGACCATTTCATGCTCCTCATATATTTGAGACCGTTTCATGCTCTTCATATTTTTCACACCTTTTAATGCTCCTCATATTTTTCACACCTTTTCATGCTCTTCATATTTTTCACACCTTTACATGCTCCTCGTATTTTTCAGAACTTTTCATGCTCCTCGTATGTTTGAAACCTTTTCATGCTCTTCATATTTTTCCCACCTTTTCATGCTCATCATATTTTTCAAACCTTTACATGCCCTTGTATTTTTCACACCTTTTGTTGCTCCTCATGTATTTCACACCTTTTCATGCTCTTCATATTTTTCAGACCTTTTCATGCTCCTAGTATATTTCAGACCTTTTCATGCTCCTCGTATTTTTCAGACCTTTCCATGCTCCTCGTATTTTTCAGACCTTTTCATGCTCCTCCTATTTTTCAGACCTTTCCATGCCCCTCGTATTTTTCAGACCTTTTCATGCTCCTCCTATTTTGCAGGCCTTTTCATGCTCCTCGTATTTTTCAGAGCTTTTCATGCTTCTCCTATTTTTCAGACCTTTTCATGCTCCTCCTATTTTTCAGACATTTTCAAGCTCCTCCTACTTTTCAGGCCTTTTCATGCTCCTCCTGTTTTTCAGGCCTTTTCATGCTCCTCGTATTTTTCACACCTTCTCATGCTCCTCATATTTTTCAGACCTTTTAATGCTATCGTATTTTTCAGACCTTTTCATGCTTCTCGTATATTTTAGACCATTTCATACTCCTTGTATTTTTCAGACCTTTTCATGCTCCTCGTATTTTTCAGACATTTGCATACTCCTCATATTTATCACACCTTTCTTGCTCTTCATATTTTTCACACAATTTCATGCTCCGCATATTTTTCATACAGATTCATGCTCTTCATCTTTTTCCCACCTTTACATGCTTCTCCTATTTTTGACACCTTTTCATACTCTTCATATTTTTCAGACCTTTTCATGCTCCTCGTATTTTTGAGAACTTTTCATGCTCCTTGTAGTTTTCAGACCTTTTCATGCCCCTCGTATTTTTCAGAGTTTTCATGCTACTCGTATTTTTCACAATTTTTTATGCTCTTCGTTTTTGTCACACCTTTTCAAGGTCTTCGTTTTTTTCACACCTTTTAATGTTCTTCTGGTTTTTCACACCTTTTCAGGCTCTTCGTATTTTTCACACCTTTTCATGCCCTTCGTATTGTTCACACCTTTTCATGCTCTTCATATTTTTCAGACTTTTCATGCTCTTGATATTTTTCTCAGCTTTTCATGCTCTTCTTGTTTCTCACAGCGTTTCATGCTCTCGTATTTTTCACAACTTTTCATGTTCCTCATATTTTTCACACCTTTTCATGCTCTTCATATTTTTCACACCGTTTCATGCTCCTCATATTTTTCAGACATTTTCATGCTCCTCCTGTTTTTCAGGCCTTTTCATGCTCCTCGTATTTTTCACACCTTTACATGCTCCTTGTATTTTTCACACGTTTTCATGCTCTTCATATTTTTCAGAACTTTTCTGCTCTTTGTGTTTTCCACACCTTTTCATGCTCTGCATATATTTCATACCTTTTCATGCTCTTCATTTTTTTCACACCATTTAATGCTCCTCATATTTTTGACAGCTTTTCTTGCTCCTCATATATTTCAGACCGTTTCATGCTCCTCATATTTTTCAGACCATTTCATGCTTTTCATATTTTTCACACCATTTCATGTTCCTCATATTTTTCATGCAGATTCATGCTTCTCTTATTTTTCATACCTTTACATGCTATTCATATTTCGACACCTTTTCATGCTCTTCATATTTTTGACACCTTTTCATGCTCCGCATAATTTTCATACAGTTTCATGCTCCTCGTATTTTTCAGACCTTTTCATGCTCCTCGTATTTTTCAGACCTTTGCATACTCCTCATATTTTTCACACCTTTTCATGCTCTTCATATTTTTCACACTGTTTCATGCTTCTCTTATTTTTCACACCTTTACATGCTATTCATATTTCAACACCTTTTCATGCTCTTAATATTTTTGACACCTTTTGATGCTCCTCATATTTTTGACTCCTTTTCATGCTCTTCATATTTTTCAGACCTTTTCATGCTCCTCGTATTTTTAAGACATTTTCATGCTCCTCGTATTTTTCAGACCTTTTCATGCTCCTTGTATTTTTCAGACCTCTTCATGCTCGTCGTATGTTTCACACCTTTTCATGCTCCTCGTATTTTTCAGACCTTTTCATGCTCCTCCTATTTTTCATACTTTTCAGGCTCTTCATATTTTTCTCACTGTTTTATGCTCCTCATATTTTTGACAGTTTTTCATGCTCCTCCTATTTTTCAGACCTTTTCATGCCTCTCGTATTTTTCAGAGCTTTTCATGCTCCTCTTATTTTGCAGGCCTTTTCATGCTCCTCATATTTTTCAGACCTTTTCAAGCTCCTCTTATTTTTCAGACATTTTCATGCTCCTCCTGTATTTCAGGCCTTTTCATGCTCCTCGTATTTTTCATACCTTCTCATGCTCCTCATATGTTTCACACCTTTTCATGCTCTTCATATTTTTCAGACCTTTTGATGCTCCTCATATTTTTCAGATCATTTCATGCTTCTCATATTTTTCACACCGTTTCATGCTCCTCATATTTTTCGTACAGTTTCATGCTCCTCGTATTTTTCAGACCTTTTACTGCTACTCATATTTTGACACCTTTTCATGCTCTTCATATTTTTGACACCTTTTCATGCTCCTCTTATTTTTCAGACCATTTCATACTCCTTGTATTTTTCAGACCTTTTCATGCTCCTCGTATTTTTCAGACATTTGCATACTCCTCATATTTATCACACCTTTTCTTGCTCTTCATATTTTTCACACCATTTCATGCTCCGCATATTTTTCATACAGAATCATGCTCCTCATATTTCTCACACCTTTACATGCTTCTCATATTTTGGACACTTTTTCATACTCTTCATATTTTTCAGACCTTTTCATGCTCCTTGTATTTTTCAGACATTTTCATGCTCTTCATATTTTTCACACCGTTTCATACTCCTCATATTTTTCATACAGTTTCATGCTCTTCATATTTTCACACCTTTTGATGCTCCTCATATTTTTCACACCTTTTCATGATCTTCTTATTTTTCAAACCTTTTCATGCTCTTGATATTTTTCTCAGGTTTTCATGCTCTTCGTATTTTTCACAGTGTTTCACGCTCCTCATATTTTTGGCAGCTTTTCATGCTCCTCATATTTTTCAGATCGTTTCATGCTCCTCATATTTTTGAGACCGTTTCATGCTCCTCATATTTTTCACACCTTTTAATGCTCCTCATATTTTTCACACCTTTTCATGCTCTTCATATTTTTCAGACCTTTTCATGCTCCTTGTATTTTTCAGACATTTTCATGCTCTTCATATTTTTCACACCGTTTCATGCTCCTCATAATTTTCATACAGTTTCATGCTTCTCGTATTTTTCAGACCTTTTCATGCTCCTCGTATTTTTGAGATCTTTTCATGCTTCTCATATTTTTGAGACCTATTCCTGACCCTCGTTTTTTTCAGACCTTTTCATGCTCCTCGTACTTTTCAGACATTTTCATGCTCCTCGTATTTTTGAGAACTTTTCATGCTCCTCGTATATTTGAGAATTTCTCATGCTCTTCATATTTTTCACAGCGTTTCATGCTCTTCATATTTTTCAAACCATTTCATGCTTTTCATATTTTTCACACCGTTTCATGTTCCTCATATTTTTCACACTTTTTAATGCTCCTCATATTTTTCACACGTTTGCATGCTCTTCATATTTTTCAGATCGTTTCATGCTCCTCATATTTTGGAGACTGTTTCATGCTCCTCATATTTTTGACACCTTTTCATGCTCCTCATATTTTTGTGACCTTTTCATGCTCCTCGTATATTTCAGACATTTTCATGCTCTTCATACCTTTCACACCGTTTCATGCTCCTCATATTTTTCATACAGTTTCATGCTCCTCGAATTTTTCAAAGCTTTTCATGCTCGTCCTATTTTGCAGGCCTTTTCATGCTCCTCCTATTTTTCAGACCTTTTCATGCTCCTCGTATTTTTCACACCTTTTCATGCTCCTCGTATTTTTCACACCTTTTCATGCTCTTCATATTTTTCAGAACTTTTCATGCTCTTTGTGTTTTCCACACCTTTTCATGCTCTGCATATTTTTCATACCTTTTCATGCTCTTCATTTTTTTCACACCACTTAATGCTCCTCATTTTTTTGACAGCTTTTCATGCACCTCATATATTTCAGACCGTTTCATGCTCCTCATATTTTTCAGACCATTTCATGCTTTTCATATTTTTCACACCATTTCATGTTCCTCATATTTTTCATACAGATTCATGCTTCTCTTATTTTTCACACCTTTACATGCTACTCATATTTTGACACCTTTTCATGCTCTTCATATTTATGACACCATTTTTCCATGCTCCTCGTATTTTTCAGACCTTTCATGCTCTCGTATGTTTTTTTCATGCTCCTCGTATTTTTCAGACTCCTTTTCATGCTCTTCATATTTTTCACACCTTTTCAGGCTCTTCATATTTTTCTCACTGTTTCCTGCTCCTCTGTTTCATGCTCCTCATATTTTTGACAGTTTTTCATGCTCCTCATATTTTTCAGACCGTTTCATGCTCCTCATATTTTTCACACCGTTTCATGCTCCTCATATTTTTCATACTGATTCATGCTCCTCTTATTTTTCACACCTTTACATGCTACTCATATTTGAGACCTTTTCATGCTCTTCATATTTTTGACACCTTTTCATGGTCCTCGTTTTTTTGACACCTTTTCATGCTCTTCCTATTTTTCAGACCTTTTCATGCTCCTCGTATATTTGAGACCTTTTCATACTCCTCGTATTTTTCAGACATTTTCATGCTCCTCGTATTTTTCAGACCTTTTCTTGCTCCTCGTATTTTTCAGAACTTTTCATGCTCCTCGTATTTTTCACAACTTTTCATGCTCTTCATTTTTTTCACACCTTTCAATGCTCCTCATATTTTGAAAGCTTTTCATTCTCCTCATATATTTCAGACCATTTCATGCTCCTCATATTTTTCAGAACTTTTCTTGCTCTTCATATTTTTCACACCATTTCATGCTCCGCATATTTTTCATACAGATTCATGCTCCTCTTATTTTTCACAACTTATATGCTACTCATATTTTGACACCTTTTCATGCTCTTCATATTTTTGACACCTTTTCATGCTCCTCGTATTTTTCAGACCTTCTCATGCTCCTCGTATTTCTTAGACCATTTCATACTCCTTGTATTTTTCAGACCTTTGCATACTCCTCATATTTTTCGCCCCTTTTCTTGCTTTTCATATTTTTCACACCATTTCATACTCCGCATATTTTTCATACAGTTTCATGCTCCTCATATTTTTCACACCTCTACATGCTTCTCATATTTTTGACACCTTTTCATACTCTTCATATTTTTCAGACCTTTTCATGCTCCTCGTATTTTTCAAACCTTTTTATGCTCCTCATATTTTTGAGATCTTTTCATGCTCATCGAATTTTTCAGAACTTTTCATGCTCCTCGTATTTTTCAGAGCTTTTCATGCTCCTCGTATTTTTCACAATTTTTCATGCTCTTCGTATTTGTCACACCTTTTCAAGCTCTTCGTTTTTTTCATACCTTTTGATGCTCATCTGGTTTTTCACACCTTTTCATGCTCTTCTTATTTTTCACATTTTTTCATCCTCTTCATATTTTTCACAACATTTCATGCTCCTCTTATTTTTCACAACTTTTCATGCTCCTCGTATTTTTCACAATTTTTCATGCTCTTCATACTTTTCACACTTTTTTAAGCTCTTCGTTTTTTTCATACCTTTTGATGCTCATCTGGTTTTTCACACCTTTTCATGTTCTTCATATTTTTCAGACTTTTTCACGCTCTTCACATTCCTCACACCTTTTCATGCCCTTCGTGTTTTTCACATATTTCATGCTCTTGATATTTTTCACACCTTTTCATGCTCTTCATATTTTTCAGACTTTTTCATGCTCTTGATATTTTTCACACCATTGCATGCCCTTCGTGTTTTTCACACATTTCATGCTCTTCATATTTTTTTACATCTTTCATGCACTTGATATTTTTCACACCTTTTCATGCTCTTCATATTTTTTATACAAATTCATGCTCCTCTTATTTTTCAACCTTTACATGCTACTCATATTTTTGACACCTTTTCATGCTCTTCATATTTTTGACACGTTTTCATGCTCACCATATTTTTGACACTTTTTCATGCTCTACATATATTTCACACCTTTTCATGCTCCTCATATTTTTCAGAGCTCTTCATGCTCCTCCTATTTTTCAGACCTTTAAATGCTCCTCTTAATTTTGAGATCTTTTCATGCTCCTCATTTTTTCACAACATTTCAAGCTCCTCGTATTTTTCACAGAGTTTCATGCTCCTCATATTTTTCATACCCTTTCATGCTCTTCATATTTTTCACACATTTTCATGCTCCTCGTATTTTACACACCTTTTCATGCTCCTCGTATATTTCACAGCTTTTCATGCTCCTCGTATTTTTAAGAGGTTTTCATACTCCTCATAATTTTCACACCTTTTCATGCTCTTCATATTTTTCAGACCTTTTCATGCTTTTTATATTTTTCACAGCTTTTCATGCTCTTCATGTTTTTCACACCTTTTCATGCTCCTCGTATTTTTCACACCTTTGCCTGTCTTTCAATTTTTTTTCACACATTTACATGCTCCTCGTATTTTCCAGACTTTTTCATTGTCTTCGTATTTTTCACACCTTTTCTAATTCCTCGTATTTTTTCACACCTTTTCATCCTCCTCGTATTTTTCATACCTTTTCATGCTTTTCATATTTTTTCACACATTTTCACGCTCTTCTTATTTTTGAAAACTTTTCATGCTCTTCGTATTTTTCACACCTTTTCCTGCTCCTCGTATTTTCACACCTTTTCCTGCTCTTCGAATTTTTCACACCTTTCATGCTCCTCGTATTTTTCATGCTTTTCCTGCTCTTCGATTTTTTCACTTCTTTACATGATCCCCGTATTTTTCGCACCTTTTCCTGCTCTTCGAGGTTTTCACACCTTTTCATCCTCCTCGTATTTTTCACACCTTTTCATGCTCCTTGTCTTTTTGACACCTTTTCATTCTCTTCCTATTTTTCACACCTTTACATGCTCCTCGTATATTTCACACCTTTTGCTGTTCTTCAAATTTTTCAAAACTTTTCATGCTCCTCGTATTTTTCACACCTTGTCATGCTCTTCGAATATTTCACACCTTTTCCAGCTCTTTGAATTTTTCACACCTTTTCATGCTCCTCGTAATTTTCACACCTTTTCCTGCTCTTTGAATTTTTCACAGCTTTTCATGCTCCTCGTATTTTTCACACCTTGTCATGCTCCTTGTATTTTTCACACCTTTTCATGATGTTCATATTTTTCCTACCTTTCCGGCTCTTTGAATTTTTCACACGTTTTCATGCTCCTCGTATTTTTCACACCTTTTCCTGCGCTTTGAATTTTTCATACCTTTTCATCCTCCTCGTATTTTTCACACCTTTTCATGCTCCTCATATTTTTCACACCTTTTCACGCTCTTCGTATTTTTGACACCTTTTCATGCTCTTCCTATTTTTCACACCTTTTCATGCTCCTCGTATTTTTCATACCTTTTCATGCTCTTTGAATTTGTCACACCTTTTCATGCTCCTCGTATTTTTCACACCTTGTCATGCTCCTCTTATTTTTGATGCTTTTCATGCTCCTCCTGTTTTTCAAGCCTTTTCATGCTCCTCATATTTTTCACACCTTTTCATGCTCTTCATACTTCTCACACCGTTTCATGTTCCTCGTATTTTTCACACCTTTTCCTGTTCTTTTTATTTTTCACACCTTGTCATGCTCCTCGTATTTTTCACACCTTGTTATGCTCCTCGGATTTTTCACACCTTTTCATGCTCCCCGGATTTTTCACACCATTTCATCATGTTCATATTTTTACACCTTTTCCTGTCTTTGAATTTTTCACACTTTTCCTGCTCCTCGGATTTTTCACACCTTTTCCTGCTCCTCGGATTTTTCACACCTTTTTATGCTCCTCGGATTTTTCACACCTTTTCATGTAGTTCATATTTGTCAAACCTTTTCACGCTCTTCGTATTTTTGACACCCTTTCATGCTCCTCGTATTTTTCACCCCTTTTCATGAATCTTGTATTTTTCGCACCTTTTCCTGCTCTTCGTATTTTTGACACCTTTTCATCCTCCTCATATTTTTCACACCTTTTCATGCTCCTCGTACTTTTCACACCTTTTCATGCTCTTCGATTTTTTACACCTTTTCATGCTCCTCGTATTTTTAAGACCTTTATCTGCTCCTCCTATTTTTCAGACCTTTTCACTCTCCTCGTATTTTTCACACCTTGTCAATCTCCTCGTATTTTTCATACCTTGTCATGCTCCTCATATTTTTCAGTCCTTTTCATGCTCCTCGGATTTTTCACACCTTTTCATGCTCCTCATATTTTTCACACCTTTTCCTGCTCCTCGTATTTTTCACACGTTTTCCTACTCTTCGAATTTTTGCTCCTTTTCATGCTCCTCGTATTTTTCACACCATGTCATGCTCATCGTATTTTTCAACCCTTTTCCTTCTACTCGTATTTTTCACATCTATTTCTGCTCTTCGAGTTTTTCACACCTTGTCATGCTCCTCATATCTTTCACACCTTTTCATGCTCCTCGTATTTTTGACACCTTTTCATGCTCTTCATATTTTTCACACCTTTTCATGCTCCTCGTATTTTTCACACCTTTTCCTGCTCTTCGAGGTTTTCACACCTTGTCATGCTCCTCGTATTTTTCACACCTTTTCATGCTCTTCCTATTTTTCACACCTTTTCAAACTCCTCGTATTTTTCACACCTTTTCATGCTCTTCATATTTTTCACACCTTTCATGCTCCTCGTATTTTTCACACCTTTTCCTGTTCTTTTTATTTTTCACACCTTTTCATGATCCTCGTATTTTTCACACCATTTCATGATGTTCATATTTTTCACACCATTTCCTGCTCTTTGAATTTTTCACACCTTTTCCTGCTCCTCGAATTTTTCACACCTTTTCCTGCTCCTCATATTTTTCACACCTTTTCATGCTCCTCGTATTTTTCACACCTTTTCAAGCTCCTCGTATTTTTCACACCTTTTCATGCTCCTCGTATTTTTCACACCTTTTCATGCTCCTCGTATTTTTCACACCTCGTCACGCTCCTCGTATTTTTCACACCTTTTCATGCTCCTTGTATTTTTCACACCTTTTCCTGCTCTTCAAGTTTTTCATACCTTGTCATGCTCCTCGTATCTTTCACATGTTTACATGCTCCTCCTATTTTTGACACCTTTTCATGCTCTTCCTATTTTTCACACCTTTTCATCCTCCTCGTATTTTTCACAACTTTTCTTGCTCTTCGAATTTTTCACACCTTGTCATGCTCTACGAATATTTCACACCTTTTCCAGCTCTTCGAATTTTTCACACCTTTTCATGCTCCTCGTATTTTTCACACCATTTCATGTTCCTCGAATTTTTCACACCTTTTCATGCTCCTCGCATTTTTCACACCTTTTCATGCTCCTCACATTTTTCACACCTTTTCATGCTCTCGTATTTTTCATACATTTTAATGCTCCTCGTACTTTTCACACCTTTTCATGTTCCTAGTATTTTTCACACCTTTTCATGCTCCTGGTATTTTTCACAATTTTTCATGCTCTTTGAATTTTTCATACCTTTTCATGCTCTTCATATTCCTCAGACCTTTTCATGCTCTTGATATTTTTCACACCTTTTCATGCCCTTCGTGTTTTTCATATCTTTCATGCTCTTGATGTTTTTCACACCTTTTCATGCTCTTCATATTTTTCATGCTCTTGATATTTTTCACACCATTGCATGCCCTTCGTGTTTTTCACACATTTCATGCTCTTCATATTTTTTACACCTTTTCATGCTCCTCATATTTTTCACACCTTTTCATGCTCTTCATATTTTTCAGACCTTTTCATGCTCCTTGTATATTTCACACCTTTTCATGCTCCTCGTATTTTTCAGAGCTTTTCTTGCTCCTCGTAGTCTTCAGACCATTAAATGCTCCTCTTAATTTTCAGATCTTTTCATGCTCCTCATTTTTTCACAACATTTCATGCTCCTCTTATTTTTCACACATTTTCATGCTCCTCGTATTTTACACACCTTTTCATGCTCCCGGTATATTTCACACCTTTTCATGCTCCTCGTATTTTTAAGACGTTTTCATACTCCTAATAATTTTCACACCTTTTCATGGTCTTCATATTTTTCACACCCTTTCATGCTCCTCATATTTTTCCTACAGATTCATGCTCCTCGTATGTTACACACCTTTTCATGCTCCCGGTATATTTCACACCTTTTCATTCTCCTCATATTTTTGACACCTGTTCATGCTCCACATATTTTTCAGACCTTTTCATGCGCCTCATATTCTTAAGACGTTTTCATGCTCCTCGTATTTTTCAGACCTTTTCATGCTCCTCGTACTTTTCACACTTTTTCATGCTATTCATATTTTTCACACCTTTTCATGCTCCTCGTATTTTTCACAATTTTTCATGCTCCTCGTATTTTTCAGACCTTTTCATGATCCTCGTATTTTTGAGAGTTTTTCATGCTCTTCATATTTTTCACACCATTTCATGCTCCGCATATTTTTCATACAGATTCATGCTCCTCATGTTTTTCACACCTTTACATGCTTCTCATATTTTTGACACCTTTTCATACTCTTCATATTTTTCAGACCTTTTCATGCTCCTTGTATTTTTCAGACATTTTCATGCTCTTCATATTTTTCACACCGTTTCATGCTCCTCATATTTTTTAGACAGTTTCATGCTCCTCGTATTTTTCAGACCTTTTCATGATCCTCGTATTTTTGAGACCTTTTCATGCTCCTCGTATTTTTGAGACCTTTTCCTGCCCCTCGTTTTTTTCAGACCTTTTCATGCTCCTCGTATTTTTCAGACCTTTTCATGCTCCTCGTATTTTTGAGACCTTTTCATGCTACTCGTATTTTTGAGACTTTTTCATGCTCTTCATATTTTTCACACCGTTTCATGCTCCTCATATTTTTCATACTGTTTCATACTCCTCATATTTTCACACCTTTATATGCTCCTCATATTTTTCTGAACTTTTCATGCTCTTCCTGTTTTTCACACTTTTTCTTGCTCTTCATATTTTCCACACATTTTCATGCTCTGCATATTTTTCATACCTTTTCATGCTCTTCATTTTTTTCACACCATTTAATGCTCCTCATATTTTTGACCGCCTTTCATGCACCTCATATATTTCAGACCGTTTCATGCTCTTCATATTTTTCAGACCATTTCATGCTTTTCATATTTTTCACAACTTTTCATGTTCCTCATATTTTTCATACAGTTTCATGCTCCTCTTATTTTTCACACCTTTTCCTGCTACTCATATTTTGACACCTTTTCATGCTCTTCATATTTTTGACACCTTTTCAGCTCCTCGTATTTTTCACACCTTTTCATGCTCTTCATATTTTTCACACCGTTTCATCCTCCTCTACTTTTTCATTCAGTTTCATGCTCCTCATATTATTCACACCTTTACATGCTTCTCATATTTTCGACAGCTTTTAATGCTCTTCATATTTTGACACCTTTTCATGCTCCCCATATTTTTGACACTTTTTCATGCTCTACATATTTTTCAGACCTTTTCATGCTCGTCGTATTTTTCAGACGTCTTCAGGTTCCTCGTATTTTTCAGAACTTTTCATGCTCCTCGTATTTTTCACAACGTTACATGCTCTTCGTATTTGTCACACATTTTCATGCTCTTCGTATTTTTCACACCTTTTCATGCTCTTCGTGTTTTTCACACCTTTTCAGGCTCTTCGTATTTTTCACACCTTTTCATGCTCTTCATATTTTTGGCACGTTTTCATGCTTTTCGTATTTTTCAGACCTTTTCATGCTCTTGATATTTTTCACAGCTTTCCATGCTCTTCGTGTTGTTCACTCCATTTCATGATCTCGTGTTTTTCAAAAAGTTTCATGCTCCTCATATTTTTCACACCTTTTGATGCTCTTCATATTTTTCACACCGTTTCATCCTCCTCTAATTTTTCATAGAGTTTCATGCTCCTCATATTTTTCACACCTTTACATGCTTCTCATATTTTCGACACCTTTTAATGCTCCTCATATTTTTGACACCTTAACATGCTCTTCATATTTTTCAGACCTTTTCATGCTTTTGATAATTTTCACACCTTTTCCTGCTCTTCGTATTTTTCACACTTTTTCATGCTCCTTATATTTTTCACACCTTTTCATGCTCCTCGAATATTTCAGACCTTTTCATGCTCCTCGTATTTTTCAGACCTTTAAATGCTCCTCTTAATTTTCAGATCTTTTCATGCTCGTTATTTTTTCACACCATTTCATGGTCCTCGTATTTTTCACACCATTTCATGCTCCTCATATTTTTCATACCCTTTCATGCTCTTCATTTTTTTCACACATTTTCATGCTCCTCGTATATTTCACACCTTTTCAAGCTCCTCGTATTTTTCACAACATTACATGCTCTTCATATTTTTCAGACCTTTTCATGATCCTCATATTTTTCATACAGATTCATGCTCCTCATTTGTTTCACACCTTTACATGCTCCTCATATTTTTGACACATTTTCATGCTCTTCATGTTTTTCACACCTTTTCATGCTCCACATATTTTTGACACATTTTCATGCTCTTCATATTTTTCACACCTTTTGATGCTCCTCATACTTTTGACAGCTTTTCATGCTCTTCTTATTTTTCAGACCTTTTCATGCTCCTCGTATTTTTCACAATTTTTCATGCTCTTTGTGTTTTTCACACCTTTTCATGCTCTTCGTATTTTTCACACCTTTTCATGATCTTCGTATTTTTCACACCTTTTCATGCTCTTCTTATTTTTCAGACCTTTTCATGTTCTTGATATTTGTCTCAGCTTTTCAGGCTCTTCGTTTATTTCACACCGTTTCATGCTCCTCATATTTTTGGCAGCTTTTCATGCTCCTCATATTTTTCAGACCGTTTCATGCTCCTCATATATTTGAGACCGTTTCATGCTCCTGATATTTTTCACACCTTTTCATGCTCATCATATTTTTCAGACCTTTTCATGCTTCTCGTATATTTCAGACCTTTTCATGCTCCTCGTATTTTTCGGACCTTTTCATGCTCCTTGTATTTTTTCAGACCTCTTCATGCTCGTCGTATGTTTCACACCTTTTCATGCTCCTCGTATTTTTCAGACCTTTTCATGCTCCTCGTATTTTTCACAACTTTTCAGGCTCCTCATATTTTTCTCACTGTTTCCTGCTCCTCATATTTTTGACAGTTTTTCATGCTCCTCATATTTTTCAGACCGTTTCATGCTCCTCATATTTTTCAGACCGTTTCATGCTCCTCATATTTTTCACACCTTTTCATGCTGTTTGTATTTTTCACACCGTTTCATGCTCCTCATATTTTTCATACTGATTCATGCTCCTGTTATTTTTCACACCTTTACATTCTATTCATATTTTTGACCCCTTTTCATGCTCTTCATATTTTTGACACCTTTTCAAGCTCCTCATATTTTTGACACCTTTCCGTGCCCTTCATATTTTTCAGACCTTTTCATGCTCCTCGTATTTTTAAGACCATTTCTTGCACCTCGTATTTTTCAGACCTTTTCATGCTCCTTGTATTTTTCAGACCTCTTCATGCTCGTCGTATGTTTCACACCTTTTCATGCTCCTCGTATTTTTCAGACCTTTTCATGCTCCTCGTATTTTTCAGACCTTTTCATGCTCCTCCTATTTTTCAGACCTTTCCATGCTCCTCGTATATTTCAGACCTTTTCATGCTCCTCCTATTTTGCAGGCCTTTTCATGCTCCTTCTATTTTTCAGAGCTTTTCATGCTTCTCCTATATTTGAGACCTTTTCATGCTCCTCCTATTTTGCAGGCCTTTTCATGCTCCTCGTATTTTTCAGAGCTTTTCATGCTTCTCCTATATTTGAGACCTTTTCATGCTCCTTCTATTTTTCCTGTTCATGCTCTTCATATACTGAAGTCCTTTTCATGCTGCTCCTATTTTTCAGACCTTTTAATGCTCCTCGTAATTTTCAGACCATTTCATGCTCCTTGTATTTTTCAGACCTTTTCATGCTCCTCGTATTTTTCAGACATTTGCATACTCCTCATATTTATCACACCTTTTCTTGCTCTTCATATTTTTCACACCATTTCATGCTCCGTATATTTTTCATACAGAATCATGCTCCTCATATTTCTCACACCTTTACATGCTTCTCATATTTTTGACACTTTTTCATACTCTTCATATTTTTCAGACCTTTTCAAGCTCCTCTTATTTTTCAGACATTTTCATGCTCCTCCTGTATTTCAGGCCTTTTCATGCTCCTCGTATTTTTCATACCTTCTCATGCTCCTCATATGTTTCACACCTTTTCATGCTCTTCATATTTTTCAGACCTTTTGATGCTCCTCATATTTTCAGATCATTTCATGCTTCTCATATTTTTCACACCGTTTCATGCTCCTCATATTTTTCGTACAGTTTCATGCTCCTCGTATTTTTCAGACCTTTTACTGCTACTCATATTTTGACACCTTTTCATGCTCTTCATATTTTTGACACCTTTTCATGCTCCTCTTATTTTTCAGACCATTTCATACTCCTTGTATTTTTCAGACCTTTTCATGCTCCTCGTATTTTTCAGACATTTGCATACTCCTCATATTTATCACACCTTTCTTGCTCTTCATATTTTTCACACCATTTCATGCTCCGCATATTTTTCATACAGAATCATGCTCCTCATATTTCTCACACCTTTACATGCTTCTCATATTTTGACACTTTTTCATACTCTTCATATTTTTCAGACCTTTTCATGCTCCTCGTATTTTTCACACCTTCTCATGCTCCTCATATTTTTCACACCGTTTCATACTCCTCATATTTTTCATACAGTTTCATGCTCTTCATATTTTCACACCTTTTGATGCTCCTCATATTTTTCACACCTTTTCATGATCTTCTTATTTTTCAAACCTTTTCATGCTCTTGATATTTTTCTCAGGTTTTCATGCTCTTCGTATTTTTCACAGTGTTTGACGCTCCTCATATTTTTGGCAGCTTTTCATGCTCCTCATATTTTTCAGATCGTTTCATGCTCCTCATATTTTTGAGACCGTTTCATGCTCCTCATATTTTTCACACCTTTTAATGCTCCTCGTATTTTTCAGACCTTTTCATGCTCCTTGTATTTTTCAGACCTCTTCATGCTCGTCGTATGTTTCACACCTTTTCATGCTCCTCGTATTTTTCAGACCTTTTCATGCTCCTCCTATTTTTCATACTTTTCAGGCTCTTCATATTTTTCTCACTGTTTTATGCTCCTCATATTTTTGACAGTTTTTCATGCTCCTCCTATTTTTCAGACCTTTTCATGCCTCTCGTATTTTTCAGAGCTTTTCATGCTCCTCTTATTTTGCAGGCCTTTTCATGCTCCTCATATTTTTCAGACCTTTTCAAGCTCCTCTTATTTTTCAGACCTTTTCATGCTCCTCCTGTATTTCAGGCCTTTTCATGCTCCTCGTATTTTTCATACCTTCTCATGCTCCTCATATGTTTCACACCTTTTCATGCTCTTCATATTTTTCAGACCTTTTGATGCTCCTCATATTTTTCAGATCATTTCATGCTTCTCATATTTTTCACACCGTTTCATGCTCCTCATATTTTTCGTACAGTTTCATGCTCCTCGTATTTTTCAGACCTTTTACTGCTACTCTATTTTGACACCTTTCATGCTCTTCATATTTTTGACACCTTTTCATGCTCCTCTTATTTTTCAGACCATTTCATACTCTTGTATTTTTCAGACCTTTTCATGCTCCTCCTATTTTTCAGACACATACTCCTCATAGCTTTTCCTCCATATTTTTTTTCAGGCCTTTTCATGCTCCTCCTGTTTTTCAGGCCTTTTCTTGCTCCTCGTATTTTTCACCCCTTCTCATGCTCCTCATATTTTTCAGACCTTTTAATGCTATCGTATTTTTCAGACCTTTTCATGCTCCTCGTATATTTTAGACCATTTCATACTCCTTGTATTTTTCAGACCTTTTCATGCTCCTCGTATTTTTCAGACATTTGCATCCTCCTCATATTTATCACACCTTTCTTGCTCTTCATATTTTTCACACAATTTCATGCTCCGCATATTTTTCATACAGATTCATGCTCTTCATCTTTTTCCCACCTTTTCATGCTTCTCATATTTTTGACACCTTTTCATACTCTTCGTATTTTTCAGACCTTTTCATGCTCCTCGTATTTTTGAGAACTTTTCATGCTCCTTGTAGTTTTCAGACCTTTTCATGCCCCTCGTATTTTTCAGAGTTTTCATGCTACTCGTATTTTTCACAATTTTTCATGCTCTTCGTTTTTGTCACACCTTTTCAAGCTCTTCGTTTTTTTCACACCTTTTCATGTTCTTCTGGTTTTTCACACCTTTTCATGCTCTTCGTATTTTTCACACCTTTTCATGCCCTTCGTATTGTTCACACCTTTTCATGCTCTTCATATTTTTCAGACTTTTCATGCTCTTGATATTTTTCTCAGCTTTTCATGCTCTTCTTGTTTCTCACAGCGTTTCATGCTCTCGTATTTTTCACAACTTTTCATGCTCCTCATATTTTTCACACCTTTTCATGCTCTTCATATTTTTCACACCGTTTCATGCTCCTCATATTTTTCAGACATTTTCATGCTCCTCCTGTTTTTCAGGCCTTTTCATGCTCCTCGTATTTTTCACACCTTTTCATGCTCCTTGTGTTTTTCACACGTTTTCATGCTCTTCATATTTTTCAGAACTTTTCTGCTCTTTGTGTTTTCCACACCTTTTCATGCTCTGCATATATTTCATACCTTTTCATGCTCTTCATTTTTTTCACACCATTTAATGCTCCTCATATTTTTGACAGCTTTTCTTGCTCCTCATATATTTCAGACCGTTTCATGCTCCTCATATTTTTCAGACCATTTCATGCTTTTCATATTTTTCACACCATTTCATGTTCCTCATATTTTTCATGCTGATTCATGCTTCTCTTATTTTTCATACCTTTACATGCTATTCATATTTCGACACCTTTTCATGCTCTTCATATTTTTGACACCTTTTCATGCTCCGCATAATTTTCATACAGTTTCATGCTCCTCGTATTTTTCAGACCTTTGCATACTCCTCATATTTTTCACACCTTTTCATGCTCTTCATATTTTTCACACTGTTTCATGCTTCTCTTATTTTTCACACCTTTACATGCTATTCATATTTCAACACCTTTTCATGCTCTTAATATTTTTGACACCTTTTGATGCTCCTCATATTTTTGACTCCTTTTCATGCTCTTCATATTTTTCAGACCTTTTCATGCTCCTCGTATTTTTAAGACATTTTCATGCTCCTCGTATTTTTCAGACCTTTTCATGCTCCTTGTATTTTTCAGACCTCTTCATGCTCGTCGTATGTTTCACACCTTTTCATGCTCCTCGTATTTTTCAGACCTTTTCATGCTCCTCCTATTTTTCATACTTTTCAGGCTCTTCATATTTTTCTCACTGTTTTATGCTCCTCATATTTTTGACAGTTTTTCATGCTCCTCCTATTTTTCAGACCTTTTCATGCCTCTCGTATTTTTCAGAGCTTTTCATGCTCCTCTTATTTTGCAGGCCTTTTCATGCTCCTCATATTTTTCAGACCTTTTCAAGCTCCTCTTATTTTTCAGACATTTTCATGCTCCTCCTGTATTTCAGGCCTTTTCATGCTCCTCGTATTTTTCATACCTTCTCATGCTCCTCATATGTTTCACACCTTTTCATGCTCTTCATATTTTTCAGACCTTTTGATGCTCCTCATATTTTTCAGATCATTTCATGCTTCTCATATTTTTCACACCGTTTCATGCTCCTCATATTTTTCGTACAGTTTCATGCTCCTCGTATTTTTCAGACCTTTTACTGCTACTCATATTTTGACACCTTTTCATGCTCTTCATATTTTTGACACCTTTTCATGCTCCTCTTATTTTTCAGACCATTTCATACTCCTTGTATTTTTCAGACCTTTTCATGCTCCTCGTATTTTTCAGACATTTGCATACTCCTCATATTTATCACACCTTTTCTTGCTCTTCATATTTTTCACACCATTTCATGCTCCGCATATTTTTCATACAGAATCATGCTCCTCATATTTCTCACACCTTTACATGCTTCTCATATTTTTGACACTTTTTCATACTCTTCATATTTTTCAGACCTTTTCATGCTCCTTGTATTTTTCAGACATTTTCATGCTCTTCATATTTTTCACACCGTTTCATACTCCTCATATTTTTCATACAGTTTCATGCTCTTCATATTTTCACACCTTTTGATGCACCTCATATTTTTCACACCTTTTCATGATCTTCTTATTTTTCAAACCTTTTCATGCTCTTGATATTTTTCTCAGGTTTTCATGCTCTTCGTATTTTTCACAGTGTTTCACGCTCCTCATATTTTTGGCAGCTTTTCATGCTCCTCATATTTTTCAGATCGTTTCATGCTCCTCATATTTTTGAGACCGTTTCATGCTCCTCATATTTTTCACACCTTTTAATGCTCCTCATATTTTTCACACCTTTCCATGCTGCTCTTATTTTTCACACCTTTTCATGCTCTTCATTTTTTCACACCATTTAATGCTCCTCATATTTTTGACAGCTTTTCATAATCTTCATATTTTTCAGACCTTTTCATGCTACTTGTATTTTTCAGACATTTTCATGCTCTTCATATTTTTCACACCGTTTCATGCTCCTCATAATTTTCATACAGTTTCATGCTTCTCGTATTTTTCAGACCTTTTCATGCTCCTCGTATTTTTGAGATCTTTTCATGCTTCTCATATTTTTGAGACCTATTCCTGACCCTCGTTTTTTTCAGACCTTTTCATGCTCCTCGTACTTTTCAGACATTTTCATGCTCCTCGTATTTTTGAGAACTTTTCATGCTCCTCGTATATTTGAGAATTTCTCATGCTCTTCATATTTTTCACAGCGTTTCATGCTCTTCATATTTTTCAGACCATTTCATGCTTTTCATATTTTTCACACCGTTTCATGTTCCTCATATTTTTCACACTTTTTAATGCTCCTCATATTTTTCACACGTTTGCATGCTCTTCATATTTTTCAGATCGTTTCATGCTCCTCATATTTTGGAGACTGTTTCATGCTCCTCATATTTTTGACACCTTTTCATGCTCCTCATATTTTTGTGACCTTTTCATGCTCCTCGTATATTTCAGACATTTTCATGCTCTTCATACCTTTCACACCGTTTCATGCTCCTCATATTTTTCATACAGTTTCATGCTCCTCGAATTTTTCAAAGCTTTTCATGCTCGTCCTATTTTGCAGGCCTTTTCATGCTCCTCCTATTTTTCAGACCTTTTCATGCTCCTCGTATTTTTCACACCTTTTCATGCTCCTCATATTTTTCACACCTTTTCATGCTCTTCATATTTTTCAGAACTTTTCATGCTCTTTGTGTTTTCCACACCTTTTCATGCTCTGCATATTTTTCATACCTTTTCATGCTCTTCATTTTTTTCACACCACTTAATGCTCCTCATTTTTTTGACAGCTTTTCATGCATCTCATATATTTCAGACCGTTTCATGCTCCTCATATTTTTCAGACCATTTCATGCTTTTCATATTTTTCACACCATTTCATGTTCCTCATATTTTTCATACAGATTCATGCTTCTCTTATTTTTCACACCTTTACGTGCTACTCATATTTTGACACCTTTTCATGCTCTTCATATTTATGACACCTTTTCATGCTCCTCGTATTTTTCAGACCTCTTCATGCTCGTCGTATGTTTCACACCTTTTCATGCTCCTCGTATTTTTCAGACCTTTTCATGCTCCTCATATTTTTCACAACTTTTCAGGCTCCTCATATTTTTCTCACTGTTTCCTGCTCCTCATATTTTTGACAGTTTTTCATGCTCCTCATATTTTTCAGACCGTTTCATGCTCCTCATATTTTTCAGACCGTTTCATGCTCCTCATATTTTTCACACCTTTTCATGCTGTTTGTATTTTTCACACCGTTTCATGCTCCTCATATTTTTCATACTGATTCATGCTCCTGTTATTTTTCACACCTTTACATTCTATTCATATTTTTGACCCCTTTTCATGCTCTTCATATTTTTGACACCTTTTCAAGCTCCTCATACTTGTTATACCTTTCCGTGCCCTTCATATTTTTCAGTCCTTTTCATGCTCCTCGTAGTTCAGACCTATTCATGCTCCTCGTATTTTTCAGAGTTTTCATGCTCCTCGAATTTTTCACAATTTTTCATGCTCTTCGTATTTGTCACACCTTTTCAAGCTCTTCGTTTTTTTCACACCTTTTGATGCTCTTCTGGTTTTTCACACCTTATCACGCTCTTCATATTTTTCACACCATTTCACGCCCTTCGTACTGTTCACACCTTTTCATGCTCTTCATATTTTTCAGACCTTTCATGCTCTTGATATTTTTCTCAGCTTCTCCTGCTCTTCTTGTTTCTCACAGCGTTTCATGCTCTCGTATTTTTCAAAACTTTTCATGCTCCTCATATTTTTCACACCTTTTCATGCTCTTCATATTTTTCACACCGTTTCATGCTCCTCATATTTTTCATACAGTTTCATGCTCCTCATATTTTTCACACCTTTACATGCTCCTCGTATTTTTGAGACCTTTTCATGTCAATATTTTTGACACCTTTTGATGCTCCTCATATTTTTGACACCTTTTCATGCTCTTCATATTTTTCAGAACTTTTCATGCTCCTCGTATTTTTAAGACCATTTCATGCTCCTCGTATTTTTCAGACCTTTTCATGCTCATCTTATTTTTCACACCTTTGCATTCTATTCATATTTTTGACCCCTTTTCATGCTCTTCATATTTTTGACACCTTTTCAAGCTACTTATATTTTTGACACCTTTTCATGCTCCTCCTATTTTTCAGACCTTTTCATGTTTCTCGTATTTTTCACACTTTTTCATGCTCCTCGTATATTTCACACCTTTTCATGCTCCTCGTATTTTTCACAACTTTTCATGCTCTTCATATTTTTCACAACTTTTTGTGCTCCTCCTAATTTTCACACCTTTTCATGCTCCTCCTATTTATCAGATGTTTCCATGCTCCTCGTATTTTTCAGACCTTTTCATGCTCCTCCTATTTTTCAGACCTTTTCATGCTCCTCGAATTTTTCAGACATTTTCATGCTCCTACTGTTTTTCAGACCGTTTCATGCTCCTCATATATTTGAGACAGTTTCATGCTCCTCATATTTTTCACACGTTTTAATGCTCCTCATATTTTTCACACCTTTTCATGCTCTTCATATTTTTCAGACCTTTTCATGCTCCTTGTATTTTTCAGACCTTTTCATGCTCCTCGTATTTTTTAGACCTTTTCATGCTCCTCCTATTTTTCAGAGCTTTCCATGCTCCTCGTATTTTTCAGACCTTTTCATGCTCCTCCTATTTTGCAGGCCTTTTCATGCTCCTCGTAATTTTCAGAGCTTTTCATGTTCCTCCTATTTTGCAGGCCGTTTCATGCTCCTCCTATTTTTCAGACATTTTCATGCTCCTCGTATTTTTCAGACCATTTCATGCTCCTCATATATTTGAGACCGTTTCATGCTCTTCATATTTTTCACACCTTTTAATGCTCCTCATATTTTTCACACCTTTTCATGCTCTTCATATTTTTCACACCTTTACATGCTCCTCGTATTTTTCAGAACTTTTCATGCTCCTCGTATGTTTGAAACCTTTTCATGCTCTTCATATTTTTCACACCTTTTCATGCTCATCATATTTTTCAAACCTTTACATGCCCTTGTATTTTTCACACCTTTTGTTGCTCCTCATGTATTTCACACCTTTTCATGCTCTTCATATTTTTCAGACCTTTTCATGCTCCTAGTATATTTCAGACCTTTTCATGCTCCTCGTATTTTTCAGACCTTTCCATGCTCCTCGTATTTTTCAGACCTTTTCATGCTCCTCCTATTTTTCAGACCTTTCCATGCCCCTCGTATTTTTCAGACCTTTTCATGCTACTCCTATTTTGCAGGCCTTTTCATGCTCCTCGTATTTTTCAGAGCTTTTCATGCTTCTCCTATTTTTCAGACCTTTTCATGCTCCTCCTAATTTTCAGACATTTTCAAGCTCCTCCTACTTTTCAGGCCTTTTCATGCTCCTCCTGTTTTTCAGGCCTTTTCATGCTCCTCGTATTTTTCACACCTTCTCATGCTCCTCATATTTTTCAGACCTTTTAATGCTATCGTATTTTTCAGACCTTTTCATGCTCCTCGTATATTTTAGACCATTTCATACTCCTTGTATTTTTCAGACCTTTTCATGCTCCTCGTATTTTTCAGACATTTGCATACTCCTCATATTTATCACACCTTTCTTGCTCTTCATATTTTTCACACAATTTCATGCTCCGCATATTTTTCATACAGATTCATGCTCTTCATCTTTTTCCCACCTTTACATGCTTCTCATATTTTTGACACCTTTTCATACTCTTCATATTTTTCAGACCTTTTCATGCTCCTCGTATTTTTGAGAACTTTTCATGCTCCTTGTAGTTTTCAGACCTTTTCATGCCCCTCGTATTTTTCAGAGTTTTCATGCTACTCGTATTTTTCACAATTTTTCATGCTCTTCGTTTTTGTCACACCTTTTCAAGCTCTTCGTTTTTTTCACACCTTTTAATGTTCTTCTGGTTTTTCACACCTTTTCATGCTCTTCGTATTTTTCACACCTTTTCATGCCCTTCGTATTGTTCACACCTTTTCATGCTCTTCATATTTTTCAGACTTTTCATGCTCTTGATATTTTTCTCAGCTTTTCATGCTCTTCTTGTTTCTCACAGCGTTTCATGCTCTCGTATTTTTCACAACTTTTCATGCTCCTCATATTTTTCACACCTTTTCATGCTCTTCATATTTTTCACACCGTTTCATGCTCCTCATATTTTTCAGACATTTTCATGCTCCTCCTGTTTTTCAGGCCTTTTCATGCTCCTCGTATTTTTCACACCTTTTCATGCTCCTTGTATTTTTCACACGTTTTCATGCTCTTCATATTTTTCAGAACTTTTCTGCTCTTTGTGTTTTCCACACCTTTTCATGCTCTGCATATATTTCATACCTTTTCATGCTCTTCATTTTTTTCACACCATTTAATGCTCCTCATATTTTTGACAGCTTTTCTTGCTCCTCATATATTTCAGACCGTTTCATGCTCCTCATATTTTTCAGACCATTTCATGCTTTTCATATTTTTCACACCATTTCATGTTCCTCATATTTTTCATGCAGATTCATGCTTCTCTTATTTTTCATACCTTTACATGCTATTCATATTTCGACACCTTTTCATGGTCTTCATATTTTTGACACCTTTTCATGCTCCGCATAATTTTCATACAGTTTCATGCTCCTCGTATTTTTCAGACCTTTTCATGCTCCTCGTATTTTTCAGACCTTTGCATACTCCTCATATTTTTCACACCTTTTCATGCTCTTCATATTTTTCACACTGTTTCATGCTTCTCTTATTTTTCACACCTTTACATGCTATTCATATTTCAACACCTTTTCATGCTCTTAATATTTTTGACACCTTTTGATGCTCCTCATATTTTTGACTCCTTTTCATGCTCTTCATATTTTTCAGACCTTTTCATGCTCCTCGTATTTTTAAGACATTTTCATGCTCCTCGTATTTTTCAGACCTTTTCATGCTCCTTGTATTTTTCAGACCTCTTCATGCTCGTCGTATGTTTCACACCTTTTCATGCTCCTCGTATTTTTCAGACCTTTTCATGCTCCTCCTATTTTTCATACTTTTCAGGCTCTTCATATTTTTCTCACTGTTTTATGCTCCTCATATTTTTGACAGTTTTTCATGCTCCTCCTATTTTTCAGACCTTTTCATGCCTCTCGTATTTTTCAGAGCTTTTCATGCTCCTCTTATTTTGCAGGCCTTTTCATGCTCCTCATATTTTTCAGACCTTTTCAAGCTCCTCTTATTTTTCAGACATTTTCATGCTCCTCCTGTATTTCAGGCCTTTTCATGCTCCTCGTATTTTTCATACCTTCTCATGCTCCTCATATGTTTCACACCTTTTCATGCTCTTCATATTTTTCAGACCTTTTGATGCTCCTCATATTTTCAGATCATTTCATGCTTCTCATATTTTTCACACCGTTTCATGCTCCTCATATTTTTCGTACAGTTTCATGCTCCTCGTATTTTTCAGACCTTTTACTGCTACTCATATTTTGACACCTTTTCATGCTCTTCATATTTTTGACACCTTTTCATGCTCCTCTTATTTTTCAGACCATTTCATACTCCTTGTATTTTTCAGACCTTTTCATGCTCCTCGTATTTTTCAGACATTTGCATACTCCTCATATTTATCACACCTTTTCTTGCTCTTCATATTTTTCACACCATTTCATGCTCCGCATATTTTTTCATACAGAATCATGCTCCTCATATTTCTCACACCTTTACATGCTTCTCATATTTTTGACACTTTTTCATACTCTTCATATTTTTCAGACCTTTTCATGCTCCTTGTATTTTTCAGACATTTTCATGCTCTTCATATTTTTCACACCGTTTCATACTCCTCATATTTTTCATACAGTTTCATGCTCTTCATATTTTCACACCTTTTGTTGCTCCTCATATTTTTCACACCTTTTCATGATCTTCTTATTTTTCAAACCTTTTCATGCTCTTGATATTTTTCTCAGGTTTTCATGCTCTTCGTATTTTTCACAGTGTTTGACGCTCCTCATATTTTTGGCAGCTTTTCATGCTCCTCATATTTTTCAGATCGTTTCATGCTCCTCATATTTTTGAGACCGTTTCATGCTCCTCATATTTTTCACACCTTTTAATGCTCCTCATATTTTTCACATCTTTCCATGCTGCTCTTATTTTTCACACCTTTTCATGCTCTTCATTTTTTCACACCATTTAATGCTCCTCATATTTTTGACAGCTTTTCATAATCTTCATATTTTTCAGTCCTTTTCATGCTACTTGTATTTTTCAGACATTTTCATGCTCTTCATATTTTTCACACCGTTTCATGCTCCTCATAATTTTCATACAGTTTCATGCTTCTCGTATTTTTCAGACCTTTTCATGCTCCTCGTATTTTTGAGATCTTTTCATGCTTCTCATATTTTTGAGACCTATTCCTGACCCTCGTTTTTTTCAGACCTTTTCATGCTCCTCGTACTTTTCAGACATTTTCATGCTCCTCGTATTTTTGAGAACTTTTCATGCTCCTCGTATATTTGAGAATTTCTCATGCTCTTCATATTTTTCACAGCGTTTCATGCTCTTCATATTTTTCAGACCATTTCATGCTTTTCATATTTTTCACACCGTTTCATGTTCCTCATATTTTTCACACTTTTTAATGCTCCTCATATTTTTCCCACGTTTGCATGCTCTTCATATTTTTCATATGTTTCACACCTTTTCATGCTCTTCATATTTTTCAGACCTTTTGATGCTCCTCATATTTTCAGATCATTTCATGCTTCTCATATTTTTCACACCGTTTCATGCTCCTCATATTTTTCGTACAGTTTCATGCTCCTCGTATTTTTCAGACCTTTTACTGCTACTCATATTTTGACACCTTTTCATGCTCTTCATATTTTTGACACCTTTTCATGCTCCTCTTATTTTTCAGACCTTTTCATACTCCTTGTATTTTTCAGACCTTTTCATGCTCCTCGTATTTTTCAGACATTTGCATACTCCTCATATTTATCACACCTTTTCTTGCTCTTCATATTTTTCACACCATTTCATGCTCCGCATATTTTTCATACAGAATCATGCTCCTCATATTTCTCACACCTTTACATGCTTCTCATATTTTGACACTTTTTCATACTCTTCATATTTTTCAGACCTTTTCATGCTCCTTGTATTTTTCAGACATTTTCATACTCTTCATATTTTTCACACCGTTTCATACTCCTCATATTTTTCATACAGTTTCATGCTCTTCATATTTTCACACCTTTTGATGCTCCTCATATTTTTCACACCTTTTCATGATCTTCTTATTTTTCAAACCTTTTCATGCTCTTGATATTTTTCTCAGCTTTTCATGCTCTTCGTATTTTTCACAGTGTTTCACGCTCCTCATATTTTTGGCAGCTTTTCATGCTCCTCATATTTTTCAGATCGTTTCATGCTCCTCATATTTTTGAGACCGTTTCATGCTCCTCATATTTTTCACACCTTTTCATGCTCCTCATATTTTTCACACCTTTCCATGCTGCTCTTATTTTTCACACCTTTTCATGCTCTTCATTTTTTCACACCATTTAATGCTCCTCATATTTTTTACAGCTTTTCATAATCTTCATATTTTTCAGACCTTTTCATGCTACTTGTATTTTTCAGACATTTTCATGCTCTTCATATTTTTCACACCGTTTCATGCTCCTCATAATTTTCATACAGTTTCATGCTTCTCGTATTTTTCAGACCTTTTCATGCTCCTCGTATTTTTGAGATCTTTTCATGCTTCTCATATTTTTGAGACCTATTCCTGACCCTCGTTTTTTTCAGACCTTTTCATGCTCCTCGTACTTTTCAGACATTTTCATGCTCCTCGTATTTTTGAGAACTTTTCATGCTCCTCGTATATTTGAGAATTTCTCATGCTCTTCATATTTTTCACAGCGTTTCATGCTCTTCATATTTTTCAGACCATTTCATGCTTTTCATATTTTTCACACCGTTTCATGTTCCTCATATTTTTCACACTTTTTAATGCTCCTCATATTTTTCACACGTTTGCATGCTCTTCATATTTTTCAGATCGTTTCATGCTCCTCATATTTTGGAGACTGTTTCATGCTCCTCATATTTTTGACACCTTTTCATGCTCCTCATATTTTTGTGACCTTTTCATGCTCCTCGTATATTTCAGACCTTTTCATGCTCTTCATACCTTTCACACCGTTTCATGCTCCTCATATTTTTCATACAGTTTCATGCTCCTCGAATTTTTCAAAGCTTTTCATGCTCGTCCTATTTTGCAGGCCTTTTCATGCTCCTCCTATTTTTCAGACCTTTTCATGCTCCTCGTATTTTTCACACCTTTTCATGCTCCTCGTATTTTTCACACCTTTTCATGCTCTTCATATTTTTCAGAACTTTTCATGCTCTTTGTGTTTTCCACACCTTTTCATGCTCTGCATATTTTTCATACCGTTTCATGCTCTTCATTTTTTTCACACCACTTAATGCTCCTCATTTTTTTGACAGCTTTTCATGCACCTCATATATTTCAGACCGTTTCATGCTCCTCATATTTTTCAGGCCATTTCATGCTTTTCATATTTTTCACACCATTTCATGTTCCTCATATTTTTCATACAGATTCATGCTTCTCTTATTTTTCACACCTTTACATGCTACTCATATTTTGACACCTTTTCATGCTCTTCATATTTATGACACCTTTTCATGCTCCTCGTATTTTTCAGACCTTCTCATGCTCCTCATATTTTTCAGATCTTTTAATGCTCTCATATTTTTCAGACCTTTTCATGCTCTTCGTATTTTTTAGGCCATTTCATACTCCTTGTATTTTTCAAACCTTTTCATAATCCTCGTATTTTTCAGACCTTTGCATACTCCTCATATTTTTCACACCTTTTCATGCTCTTCATATTTTTCATGCCTTTACATGCTCCTCATATTTTTCACACCTTTACATGCTCCTCATATTTTTGAGACCTTTTCGTGCTCTTAATATTTTTGACACCTTTTGATGCTCCTCATATTTTTGACTCCTTTTCATGCTCTTCATATTTTTCACACCTTTTCATGCTCTTCATATTTTTCTCACTGTTTCATGCTCCTCATATTTTTGACAGTTTTTCATGCTCCTCATATTTTTCAGACCGTTTCATGCTCCTCATATTTTTCACACCGTTTCATGCTCCTCATATTTTTCATACTGATTCATGCTCCTCTTATTTTTCACACCTTTACATTCTACTCATATTTGAGACCTTTTCATGCTCTTCATATTTTTGACACCTTTTCATGGTCCTCGTTTTTTTGACACCTTTTCATGCTCTTCCTATTTTTCAGACCTTTTCATGCTCCTCGTATATTTGAGACCTTTTCATACTCCTCGTATTTTTCAGACATTTTCATGCTCCTCGTATTTTTCAGACCTTTTCTTGCTCCTCGTATTTTTCAGAACTTTTCATGCTCCTCGTATTTTTCACAACTTTTCATGCTCTTAATTTTTTTCACACCTTTCAATGCTCCTCATATTTTGAAAGCTTTTCATTCTCCTCATATATTTCAGACCATTTCATGCTCCTCATATTTTTCAGAACTTTTCTTGCTCTTCATATTTTTCACACCATTTCATGCTCCGCATATTTTTCATACAGATTCATGCTCCTCTTATTTTTCACAACTTATTTGCTACTCATATTTTGACACCTTTTCATGCTCTTCATATTTTTGACACCTTTTCATGCTCCTCGTATTTTTCAGACCTTCTCATGCTCCTCGTATTTCTTAGACCATTTCATACTCCTTGTATTTTTCAGACCTTTGCATACTCCTCATATTTTTCGCCCCTTTTCTTGCTTTTCATATTTTTCACACCATTTCATACTCCGCATATTTTTCATACAGTTTCATGCTCCTCATATTTTTCACACCTCTACATGCTTCTCATATTTTTGACACCTTTTCATACTCTTCATATTTTTCAGACCTTTTCATGCTCCTCGTATTTTTCAAACCTTTTTATGCTCCTCATATTTTTGAGATCTTTTCATGCTCATCGAATTTTTCAGAACTTTTCATGCTCCTCGTATTTTTCAGAGCTTTTCATGCTCCTCGTATTTTTCACAATTTTTCATGCTCTTCGTATTTGTCACACCTTTTCAAGCTCTTCGTTTTTTTCATACCTTTTGATGCTCATCTGGTTTTTCACACCTTTTCATGCTCTTCTTATTTTTCACATTTTTTCATCCTCTTCATATTTTTCACAACATTTCATGCTCCTCTTATTTTTCACAACTTTTCATGCTCCTCGTATTTTTCACAATTTTTCATGCTCTTCATACTTTTCACACTTTTTTAAGCTCTTCGTTTTTTTCATACCCTTTGATGCTCATCTGGTTTTTCACACCTTTTCATGTTCTTCATATTTTTCAGACTTTTTCACGCTCTTCACATTCCTCACACCTTTTCATGCCCTTCGTGTTTTTCACATATTTCATGCTCTTGATATTTTTCACACCTTTTCATGCTCTTCATATTTTTCAGACTTTTTCATGCTCTTGATATTTTTCACACCATTGCATGCCCTTCGTGTTTTTCACACATTTCATGCTCTTCATATTTTTTTACATCTTTCATGCACTTGATATTTTTCACACCTTTTCATGCTCTTCATATTTTTTATACAAATTCATGCTCCTCTTATTTTTCAACCTTTACATGCTACTCATATTTTTGACACCTTTTCATGCTCTTCATATTTTTGACACGTTTTCATGCTCACCATATTTTTGACACTTTTTCATGCTCTACATATATTTCACACCTTTTCATGCTCCTCATATTTTTCAGAGCTCTTCATGCTCCTCCTATTTTTCAGACCTTTAAATGCTCCTCTTAATTTTGAGATCTTTTCATGCTCCTCATTTTTTCACAACATTTCAAGCTCCTCGTATTTTTCACAGAGTTTCATGCTCCTCATATTTTTCATACCCTTTCATGCTCTTCATATTTTTCACACATTTTCATGCTCCTCGTATTTTATTTTCATGCTCCTCACACCTTTTCATGCTCCTCGTATTTTTAAGAGTTTTTCATACTCCTCATAATTTTACCTTTTCATGCTTTCATTTTTCAGACCTTTTCATGCTTTTTATATTTTTCACAGCTTTTCATGCTCTTCATGTTTTTCACATCTTTTCATGCTCCTAGTATTTTTCACACCTTTTCATGCTCCACATATTTTTCAGACCTTTTCATGCTCTTCGCATTTTTAAGACGTTTTCATACTCCTCATAATTTTCACTCCTTTTCATGCTCTTCATATTTTTCACACTGTTTCACGCTCGTCATATTTTTCATACAGATTCATGCTCCTCATATTTTTCACACCTTTAGATGCTCCTCATATTTTTGACACCTTTTCATGCTCTTCATATTTTTTACACCTTTTCATGCTCCTCATATTTTTCACACCTTTTCAAGCTCTTCATATTTTTCACACCGTTTCATGCTCCTCATATTTTTTATACAAATTCATGCTCCTCTTATTTTTCAAACTTTACATGCTACTCATATTTTTGACACGTTTTCATGCTCTACATATTTTTCAGAGCTTCTCATGCTCGTCGTATTTTTCAGACATCTTCATGCTCCTCGTATTTTTCAGACCTCTTCATGCTCCTCGTATTTTCACATCTTTACATGCTCTTCGTGTTTTTCACACCTTTTCAGGCTCGTCGTATTTTTCACAGCTTTTCATGCTCTTCATATTTTTGACACTTTTTCATGGTTTTCATAATTTTCAGACCTTTTCATGCTCTTGATATTTTTCACAGCTTTCCATGCTCTTTGTGTTTTCACTCCATTTCATGATCTCGTGTTTTTCAGAGTGTTTCATACTCCTCATATTTTTCACACCTTTTCATGCTCTTCATATTTTTCACACCATTTCATCCTCCTCTCATTTTTCATACAGTTACATGCTCCTCATATTTTTCACACCTTTACATGCTTCTCATATTTTCGACAGCTTTTAATGCTCCTCATATTTTTGACACCTTATCATGCTTTTCATATATTTCAGACCTTTTCTTGCTCTTGATATTTTTCACAACTTTACATGCTCTTCGTATTTGTCACACCTTTTCAAGATCTTCGTATTTTTCACATCTTTTCATGCTCTTCATATTTTTGAGACGGTTTCATGCTCTTCATATTTTACACACCTTTTCATTCTCCTCATATTTTTGACATCTTTTCATGCTCCACATATTTTTCAGACCTTTTCATGCTCCTCGCATTTTTAAGATGTTTTAACACTCCTCGTAATTTTCACTCCTTTTCATGCTCTTCATATTTTTCACACCGTTTCACGCTTCTCATATTTTTCATACAGATTCATGCTCCTCATATTTTTCACACCTTTACATGCTCCTCATATTTTTGACACCTTTTCAAGCTCTTCATATTTTTCACACCGTTTCATGCTCCTCATATTTTTTTATACAAATTCATGCTCCTCTTATTTTTCAGCCTTTACATGCTACTCATATTTTTGACACCTTTTCAGGCTCTTCGTATTTTTGACACCTTTTCATGCTCCTCATATTTTTGACACTTTTTCTTGCTCTACATATTTTTCAGACCTTTTCATGCTCGTTGTATTTTTCAGACGTCTTCGTGCTCCTCGTATTTTTCAGACCTTTTCATGCTCCTCGTATTTTTCACAAGTTTACATGCTCTTCGTATTTGTCACACCTTTCAAGCTCTTCGTATTTTTCACACCTTTTCATGCTCTTCGTGTTTTTCACACCTTTTCAGGCTCGTCGTATTTTTCAAACCTTTTCATGCTCTTCATATTTTTGACACCTTATCATGCTTTTCATATTTTTCAGACCTTTTCTTGCTCTTGATATTTTTCACAGCTTTCCATGCTCTTCGTGTTGTTCACTCCATTTCATGATCTCGTGTTTTTCAGAGTGTTTCATGCTCCTCGTATTTTTCACACCTCTTCATGCTCCTCATATTTTTCACTCCGTTTCATGTTCCTTGTATTTTTCACACCTTTTCATGCTCTCCATATTTTTCACACTTTTTCAGGCTCTTCATATTTTTCAGACGTTTTCTAGCTCGTCATGTTTTTCAGACACTTTCATGCTCCTCATATTTCTCAGACCTTTTCATGCTCTTCATATTTTTCAGACCTTTTCATGCTCCTTGTATTTTTCACACCTTTTCATGCTCCTCCGATTTTCACACCTTTTCATGCTCTTCATATTTTTCAGACCTTTTCATGCTCTTCATATTTTTCAGACCTTTTCATGCTCTTCGTATTCTTCACACCTTTTCATGCTCCTCGTATTTTTCACACCTTTTCATTCTCCTCATATTTCTCAGATCATTTCATGCTCCTCGTAATTCTCAGACCTTTTCTAGCTCCTCATATTTTTCAGGCCTTTTCATGCTCCTCATATTTCTCAGACCTTTTCATGCTCCTCGTATTTTTCACACCTTTTCATTCTCCTCGTATTTCTCAGATCATTTCATGCTCCTCGTAATTCTCAGACCTTTTCTAGCTCCTCATATTTTTCAGGCCTTTTCATGCTCCTCATATTTCTCAGACCTTTTCATGCTCCTCATATATTTCAGACCATTTCATGCTCCTTGTATTTTTTCACACCTTTCCATGCTCCTCGTATTTTTCACACCTTTTCATGCTCCTTGTATTTTTCAGACCTTTTTATGCTCCTCCAGTTTCTCAGACCTTTTCATGCTCCTCACATTTTTCACTCCTTTTCATGCTCCCGTATTTTTCAAACTTTTTCGTTGTCGTCATATATTTCAGACCTTTTCGTGCTCTTCATATTTTTCACACCTTTTCAGGCCCTTCATGTTTTCCAGACCTTTTCATGCTCCTCATATACTTCAGACCATTTCATGCTCCTCGTATTTTTCACACCTTTTCATTTTCCTCGGATTTTTCACACCTTTTCATGCTCTTCATATTTTTCACACCTTTTCAGGCTCTTAATATTTTTCAGAACTTTTCTAGCTTCTCATATTTTTCAGACCTTTTCATGCTCTTCGTATTTTTCAGACCTTTTCATGCTTCTCGTGTTTTTTATACCTTTTCATGCACCGCGTATTTTTCAAACCATTTCATGCTCCTCGTATTTGTCAGACATTTTCATTCTCCTCGTATTTCTCCGACCTTTTCATACTCCTCGTATTTTTCAGACCTTTACATGCTCCTCGTGTTTTTCAGATCTTTTCTTCCTCTTCATATTTTTCAGACCTTTTCATGCTCTTCGTATTTTTCACACCTTTTCATGCTCCTCGTATTTTTCACACCTTTTCATGCTTCTTGTGTTGTTCACACCTTTTCATGCTCCGCGTATTTTCCACAATTTTCCGTGCTCCTCCTATTTTCCACACGTTTTCGGGCTCTTCGTATTTTTCACACCTTTTCCTGATCCATGTATTTTTCACACCTTTTCGTGGTCCTCATATATTTCAGACCTTTTCATGTTCTTCATATATTTCAGACCTTTTCATGCTCTTCATATTTTTCACACCTTTTCAGGCCCTTCATGTTTTTCAGAATTTTCATTCTCCTCATATTTATCAGACCATTTCATGCTCCTCGTATTGTTCACACCTTTTCATGCACCTCGTATTTTTCACACCTCTTCCTGCTCCTAGTATTTTTCACACCTTTTCATGCTCCTCGTATTTTTCACACCTTTTCATGCTCCTCGTATTTTTCACACCATTTCAGGCTCTTCATATTTATCAGACTTGTTCATGCTCCTCATATTTTTCAGACCTTATCATGCTCCTCATATTTTTCACACCTTTTCATGCTCCTCGTATTTTTCACGCCTTTACATGCTCCTCAGTTTTTGATGCCTTTTCATGCTCCTAGTATTTTTCACACCTTTTCATGTCCCTCATATTTTTCATACCTTTTCATGCTGCTTGTATTTTTCAGACCTTTTCATGCTCCTCGTATTTTTGAGACCTTTTCCTGCCCCTCGTTTTTTTCAGACCTTTTCATGCTCTTCATATTTTTTACACCTTTTCATGCTCTTCATATTTTTCACACCTTTTCAAGCTCTTCATATTTTTCACACCGTTTCATGCTCCTCATATTTTTTTATACAAATTCATGCTCCTCTTATTTTTCAACCTTTGCATGCTACTCATATTTTTGACACCTTTTCAGGCTCTTCGTATTTTTGACACCTTTTCATGCTCCTCATATTTTTGACACTTTTTCTTGCTCTACATATTTTTCAGACCTTTTCATGCTCGTCGTATTTTTCAGACGTCTTTGTGCTCCTCGTATTTTTCAGACCTTTTCATGCTCCTCGTATTTTTCACAACTTTACATGCTCTTCGTATTTGTCACATCTTTTCAAGCTCTTCGTATTTTTCACACCTTTTCATGCTCTTCGTGTTTTTCACACCTTTTCAGGCTCGTCATATTTTTCACACCTTTTTATGCTCTTCATATTTTTGACACCTTATCATGCTTTTCATATTTTTCAGACCTTTTCTTGCCCTTGATATTTTTCACACCTTTTCATGCTCCTTATATTTTTCACACCTTTTCCTGCCCTTCGTATTTTTCACACCTTTTCCTCTTCCTCGTATTTTTCACACCTTTTCATGCTTCTCATATTTTTCACACCTTTTCCTGCTCCTCGTATTTTTCACACCTTTTCCTGCTCCTCGAACTTCTTAGACATTTTCCTGCTTTTCGAATTTTTCACACCTTTTCACACGCTTCATATTTTTAACACCTCTTCATGCTCCTCGTGCATTTCAAACCTTTTCATGCTCCTCATATTTTTCACACCTTTTCATGCTCCTAGTATTTTTCATACCTTTTCATGCTCTTCATATTTTTCACACCTTTTCATGCAGTTCATATTTTCCCACCTTTTGCTACTCTTCGAATTTTTCACACCTTTTCATGCTCCTCGTATTTTTCAGACCTTTTCTTGCTCCACGTATATTTCACACCTTTTCACACCCTTCATATTTTTCACACTTTTTCATGCAGTTCATATTTTTCACACCTTTTCCTGCTCTTCCATTTTTTCACCCCTTTTCATGCTACTCGTATTTTTCGCACCTTTTCCTGCTCTTCGTATTTTTCACACCTTTTCATGATCCTCGTATTATTCAGACCTTTTTATGTTCCTCGTATTTTTCCGACCTTTTCAAGCTCCTCGTATTTTTCAGACCTTTTCACACTCTTCATATTTTTCACACCTTTTCACGCTCTTCGTATTTTTGACACCTTTTCATGCTCCTGATACTTTCCACACCTTTCCCTGCTCTTCGAATTTTTCACATCTTTTTATGTTCCTCGTATTTTTCACACTTTTTCCTGCTCCTCGTATTTTTCAGACCTTTTCATGCTCTTTGAATTTTTCACACCTTTTCCTGCTCTTCATATTTTTCACACCATTTCACGCTCTTCGTATTTTTGACATCTTTTCACACTCCTCATATTTTTCACACTTTTTCTGCTCCTTGTATTTTTACACCATTTCCTGCTCCAAATATTTCTGACACCTTTTCATCCTCCTCGTATACTTGACACCTTTTCATGCTCCTCGTATTTTTCACACCTTGTCATGCTCCTCGTATTTTTCACTCCTTTTCATGCTCCTCGTATTTTTCACACCTTTTCATGCTCCTCGTATTTTTCAGACCTTTTCATGCTCCTCGTATTTTTCACACCTTTTCATGATGTTCATTTTTTTCACAACTTTTCCTGATCTTTGAATTTTTTACACCGTTTTGTGCTCCTCGTATTTTCCATAACTTTTCCTTCTCTTCGATATTTTTCACACCTTCTCATGCCTCCTGCGAGTTTTTCACACCTTTTTCATGCTCCTCGTATTTTTCACACCTTTTTCATTCTGTTCATAGTTTTCCAAAACCTTTCATGTCGCTCGGATTTTTCAACACCTTGTCCATGCTCTTCGAATATTTTTCACACCTTGTCATGGCTCTTCGAAAATTATTTCACACCTTTTCATTGCTCCTGTATTTTCTCACTCTATCATGCTCTTCATTTTCACACTTTTCGTTGGTCTTGAATTCTTCACACCTTTTCTTCTCCCGTATTTTTAAAGACGTTTTTCCGCTCCTTCGTATTTTTCAGACCTCTTGCACGACTTCATTTTCACACCTTTTCAAGCTCCTTTCATATTTTGACAACCTTCACCTCCTTTATTTTCACACATTCTCTGCTCGAACATTTTTCAACACCTTTCCTGCTCTTTTCGATTTCACCTTTTTCATGCTCCTCGTATTTTTCACTCCTTTTCATGCTTCTCATATTTTTCACACCTTTTCCTGCTCCTCGTATTTTTCACACCTTTTCCTGCTCTTCGAACTTCTTAGACATTTTCCTGCTTTTCGAATTTTTCACACCTTTTCACACGCTTCATATTTTTGACACCTCCTCATGCTCCTCGTGCATTTCAAACCTTTTCATGCTCCTCATATTTTTCACACCTTTTCATGCTCCTAGTATTTTTCATACCTTTTCATGCTCTTCATATTTTTCACACCTTTTCATGCAGTTCATATTTTTCCACCTTTTGCTGCTCTTCGAATTTTTCACACCTTTTCATGCTCCTCGTATTTTTCAGACCTTTTCTTGCTCCACGTATATTTCACACCTTTTCACACCCTTCATATTTTTCACACTTTTTCATGCAGCTCATATTTTTCACACCTTTTCCTGCTCTTCCATTTTTTCACACCTTTTCATGCTACTCGTATTTTTCGCACCTTTTCCTGCTCTTCGTATTTTTCACACCTTTTCATGATCCTCGTATTATTCAGACCTTTTTATGTTCCTCGTATTTTTCCGACCTTTTCAAGCTCCTCGTATTTTTCAGACCTTTTCACACTCTTCATATTTTTCACACCTTTTCACGCTCTTCGTATTTTTGACACCTTTTCATGCTCCTGATACTTTCCACACCTTTTCCTGCTCTTTGAATTTTTCACATCTTTTTATGTTCCTCGTATTTTTCACACTTTTTCCTGCTCCTCGTATTTTTCAGACCTTTTCATGCTCTTTGAATTTTTCACACCTTTTCCTGCTCTTCATATTTTTCACACCATTTCACGCTCTTTGTATTTTTGAGATCTTTTCACACTCCTCATATTTTTCACACTTTTTCTGCTCCTTGTATTTTTACACCATTTCCTGCTCCAAATATTTCTGACACCTTTTCATCCTCCTCGTATACTTGACACCTTTTCATGCTCCTTGTATTTTTCACACCTTGTCATGCTCCTCGTATTTTTGATGCCTTTTCCTTCTCCTCGTAATTTTCACACCTTTTTCTGCTCTTCGATTTCTTCACACCTTTTCATGCGCCTCGTTTTTTTTACAACTTTTCCTCATCTTCAATTTTTTCACCTCTTTTCCTGCTCCTCGTATTTTTCACACCTTTTCCTGCTCTTCATATTTTTCACACCTTTTCCTGCTCTTGGGATTTTTCATAACTTTTTATGCTCCTCGTATTTTTCACACCTTTTCATGCTCCTCATATTTTTCACACCTTGTCATGCTCCTCGTATTTTTCACTCCTTTTCATCCTCCTCGTATTTTTCACACCTTTTCATGCTCCTCGTATTTTTCACACCTTTTCTGCTCCTTGTATTTTTTACACCATTTCCTGCTCCTCATATTTTTGACACCTTTTCATCCTCCTCGTATACTTGACACCTTTTCATGCTCCTCGTATTTTTCACACCTTTTCCGGCTCCACGTATTTTCACATCTTTTCATGCTCCTCGTATGTTTCACAACTTTTCATGCTCCTCGTATTTTTCAGACGTTTTCATGCTCCTCGTATTTTTCACACCTTTTCATGATGTTCATTTTTTTCACAACTTTTCCTGATCTTTGAATTTTTTACACCGTTTTGTGCTCCTCATATTTTCCATAACTTTTCCTGCTCTTCGAATTTTTCACACCTTCTCATGCTCCTCGAGTTTTTCACACCTTTTCATGCTCCTCGTATTTTTCACACCTTTTCATGCTGTCCATAGTTTTCAAACCTTTTCTTGCTCTTCGAATTTTTCACACCTTGTCATGCTCTTCGAATATTTCACACCTTTTCATGCTCCTGTATTTTTCTCACCTATTCGTGCTCTTTGTATTTTTCACACTTTTCTTGTTCTTCGAATTCTTCACACCTTTTCATTCTCCCCGTATTTTTCAGACCTTTTCTCGCTCCTCGTATTTTTCAGACCTCTTCACGCTCTTCATATTTTTCACACCTTTTCACGCTCTTCATATTTTTGACACCTTTTCACGCTTCTCTTATTTTTCACACATTTCTCTGCTCTGAACATTTTTCACACCTTTTCCTGCTCTTCGATTTTTTCAAAACCACAACTTTTTCATCTCTCTGCCCGTATTTTTACACCTTTTCCTGTCTCTTTGTATTTTTCACCCCTTTTCGATGCCCTTATAGTTTTCAACACACCTTTTTCCTGCCCTTCGTATTTTCACACCTTTTCCTGCTCTTCGATTTTTTCACACTTTTTCATGCTCCTCGTATTTTCACACCTTTTCATGCTTCTCATATTTTTCACACCTTTTCCTGCTCCTCGTATTTTTCACACCTTTTCCTGCTCTTCGAACTTCTTAGACATTTTCCTGCTTTTCGAATTTTTCACACCTTTTCACACGCTTCATATTTTTGACACCTCTTCATGCTCCTCGTGCATTTCAAACCTTTTCATGCTCCTCATATTTTTCACACCTTTTCATGCTCCTAGTATTTTTCATACCTTTTCATGCTCTTCATATTTTTCACACCTTTTCATGCAGTTCATATTTTCCCACCTTTTGCTGCTCTTCGAATTTTTCACACCTTTTCATGCTCCTCGTATTTTTCAGACCTTTTCTTGCTCCACGTATATTTCACACCTTTTCACGCCCTTCATATTTTTCACACTTTTTCATTCAGTTCATATTTTTCACACCTTTTCCTGCTCTTCCATTTTTTCACACCTTTTCATGCTACTCGTATTTTTCGCACCTTTTCCTGCTCTTCGTATTTTTCACACCTTTTCATGATCCTCGTATTATTCAGACCTTTTTATGTTCCTCGTATTTTTCCGACCTTTTCAAGCTCCTCGTATTTTTCACACCTTTTCACACTCTTCATATTTTTCACACCTTTTCACGCTCTTCGTATTTTTGACACCTTTTCATGCTCCTGATACTTTCCACACCTTTTCCTGCTCTTCGAATTTTTCACATCTTTTTATGTTCCTCGTATTTTTCACACTTTTTCTTGCTCCTCGTATTTTTCAGACCTTTTCATGCTCTTTGAATTTTTCACACCTTTTCCTGCTCTTCATATTTTTCACACCATTTCACGCTCTTCGTATTTTTGACATCTTTTCACACTCCTCATATTTTTCACACTTTTTCTGCTCCTTGTATTTTTTACACCATTTCCTGCTCCAAATATTTCTGACACCTTTTCATCCTCCTCGTATACTTGACACCTTTTCATGCTCCTCGTATTTTTCACACCTTGTCATGCTCCTCGTATTTTTGATGCCTTTTCCTTTTCCTCGTAATTTTCACACCTTTTTCTGCTCTTCGATTTCTTCACACCTTTTCATGCGCCTCGTTTTTTTTACAACTTTTCCTCATCTTCAATTTTTTCACATCTTTTCCTGCTCCTCGTATTTTTCACACCTTTTCCTGCTCTTCATATTTTTCACACCTTTTCCTGCTCTTGGGATTTTTCATAACTTTTTATGCTCCTCGTATTTTTCACACCTTTTCATGCTCCTCATATTTTTCACACCTTGTCATGCTCCTCGTATTTTTCACTCCTTTTCATCCTCCTCGTATTTTTCACACCTTTTCATGCTCCTCGTATTTTTCACACCTTTTCTGCTCCTTGTATTTTTTACACCATTTCCTGCTCCTCATATTTTTGACACCTTTTCATCCTCCTCGTATACTTGACACCTTTTCATGCTCCTCGTATTTTTCACACCTTTTCCGGCTCCACGTATTTTCACATCTTTTCATGCTCCTCGTATGTTTCACAACTTTTCATGCTCCTCGTATTTTTCACACCTTTTCATGATGTTCATATTTTTCACAACTTTTCCTTGTCTTTGAATTTTTTACACCATTTTGTGCTCCTCGTATTTTCCATAACTTTTCCTGCTCTTCGAATTTTTCACACCTTCTCATGCTCCTCGAGTTTTTCACACCTTTTCATGCTTCTCGTATTTTTCACACCTTTTCATGCTGTTCATAGTTTTCAAACCTTTTCATGTTCCTCGGATTTTTCACACCTTGTCATGCTCCCGAAGATTTCACACCTTTTCCTGCTCTTCGAATATTTCACACCTTTTCATGCTCCTGTATTTTTCTCACCTTTTCATGCTCTTCGTGAAAAATATGAACATCATGAAAAGGTGTGAAAAATACGAGGAGCATGAAAAGTTGTGAAACATACGAGGAGCATGAAAAGATGTGAAAATACGTGGAGCCGGAAAAGGTGTGAAAAATACGAGGAGCATAAAAAGGTGTGAACAATTCAAAGAGCAGGAAATGGTGTGAAAAATACAAGGAGCAGAAAAGGTGTGAAAAATGCAAGGAGTGTGAAAAGATGTCAAAAATACGAAGAGCGTGAAAAGGTGTGAAAAATATGAAGAGTGTGAAAAGTTCCGAAAAATACGAAGAGCAGGTAAAGGTCGGAAAAATATGAGCAGCATGAAAATGTGTGATAAATACGAAGAGCAGGATAAGGTGCGAAATATACGAGGAGCATGAAATGTGTGAAAAATGCGAGGAGCATAACAAGGTGTGAAAAATACAAGGAGCACTAAAAGGTGTGAAAAATATGAAGAGTATGTAAAGGAGTGAAAAATTCGAAGAGCAGGAAAAGGTGTGTAAAATACGAGAAGAATGAAAAGGTGTGAAATATTCGAAGAGCATGACAAGCTGTGAAAAATCCGAGGAGCATCACATGTGAAAAATACGAGGAGCAGGAAAAGGTGTGAAAAATACGAGGAGCATGAAATGGTGTCAAAAATATGAAGAGCGTGAAAAGGTGTGAAAAATATGAACAGCATGAAAAGGTCTGAAAAATACAAGGAGCAGGACAAGGTGTGAAAAATACGAGCAGCAGGAAAAGGTGTGAAAAATATGATTAGCATGACAAGGTGTGAAAAACACGAAGAGCAGGAAAAGGTAGAAAAATATTAGGAGCACGAAAAATTCTGAAAAATACAAGGAGCATGAAAAGGTGTGAAAAATACGAGGAGGATGAAAAGGTGTGAAAAATACGAAGAGCAGGAAAAGGTGCGAAAAATACGAGGATCATGAAAGGTGTGAAAAAATCAAAGAGCAGGAAAAGGCATGAAACTTACGAGGAGCAGGAAATGGCGTGAAAAATACGAGGTGCATGAAATGGTGTCAAAAATATGAAGAGCGAGAAAAGGTTGAAAAATACGAGGAGCGGGAAAAGGTGTGAAAAATACGAGGAGCATGAAAAGGTCTGAAAAATACGAAGAGCATGAAAAGGTGTGAAAAATACGGGGAGCATGAAAAGGTGTGGAAAATACGAAGAGCAAGGAAAGGTGCGAATAATACGAGAAGCCTGAAAAGGTATGAAGAAATCGAAGAGCAGGAAAAGGTGTGAAAAATACGAGGAGTAGAAAAAGATGTGAAAAATATGAGGAGCATGAAAAGGTGTCAAAAATAGAAAGAGAGTGTAAAAGTGTGAAAAATATGAAAAGCAAGAAAAGGTCTGAAATATACGAGGAGCATGAAAAGGTGTGAAAAATACGTGGAGAATGAAAAGGCAGGAAAAATATGAGGAGCATCAAAACCTGTGAAAAATGCAAGGAGCAGGAAAAGTGTGAAAAATACGAGGAGCATGAAAAGGTGTGAAAAATACCAAGAGCATGAAAACGTGTGAAAAATATGAAGAGCAAGAAAAGGCCTGAAAAATAGGAGTGGCAAAAAAAGTCTGAAAAATACGAGGAGCATGAAAAGGTCTGAGAAATACGAGGAGCATGAAAAGGTCTGAAAAACATGAGGAGCTAGAAAACGTCTGAAAAATATGAAGAGCCTGAAAAGGTGTGAAAATATGAAGAGCATGAAAAGGTGTGAAAAATACAAGGAACATGAAACGGTGTGAAAAAATATGAGGACCATGAAGAGGTGTGAACAATACGAGGAGCATGAAACCCTCTGAAAAACATGAGATCATGAAATGGAGTGAACAACACGAAGAGCATGGAAAGCTGTGAAAAATATTCAAGGGCAAGAAAAGGTCTGAAAAATATGAAAAGCATGATAAGGTGTCAAAAATATGAAGAGCATAAAAAGGTGTGAAAAATATGACGAGCCTGAAAAGGTGTGAAAAACACGAAGAGCATGAAAAGGTGTGAAAAATACGAAGAGCATGAAAAGATGTGACAAATACGAAGAGCATGTAAAGTTGTGAAAAATACGAGGAGCATGAAAAGGTCTGAAAAATACGAGGAGCACAAAGACGTCTGAAAAATACGACGAGCATGAAAAGGTCTGAAAAATATGTAGAGCAAGAAAAAGTGTCAAAAATATGAGGAGCATGAAAAGGTGTCAAAAATACGAAGAGCCTGAAAAGGTGTCAAAAATATGAGTAGCATGCAAAGGTTGAAAAATAAGAGGAGCATGAATTTGTATAAAAAAATATGAGGAGCATGAAACGGTGTGAAAAATATGAAGAGCTTGAAAAGGTGTGAAAAATATGAAGAGCATGAAAAGGTGTAAAAAATATGAAGAGCATGAAAAGGTCTGAAAAAAACGAGGGGCAGGAAAAGGTCTCAAAAATACGAGGAGCATGAAAAGGTCTGAAAAATACAAGCAGCATGAAAAGGTATGAAAAATATGAGGGACATGAAAAGGTGTGAAAAATACTAGGAGCATGAAAAGGCATCAAAAACTGAGGAGCATGTAAAGGCGTGAAAAATACGAGGAGCATGAAAAGGTGTGAAAAATATGAGGAGCATGATAAGGTCTGAAAAATATGAGGAGCATGAACAAGTCTGATAAATATGAAGAGCCTGAAATGGTGTGAAAAATACGAGGAGCATGAAAAGGTGTGAAAAATACGAGGAGCATGAAAAGGTGTGAAAAATACTAGGAGCAGGAAGAGGTGTGAAAAATACGAGGTGCATGAAAAGGTGTGAACAATACGAGGAGCATGAAATGGTCTGATAAATATGAGGAGAATGAAAATTCTGAAAAACATGAAGGGCCTGAAAAGGTGTGAAAAATATGAAGAGCATGAAAAGGTCTGAAATATATGAAGAACATGAAAAGGTCTGAAATATATGAGGACCACGAAAAGGTGTGAAAAATACATGGATCAGGAAAAGGTGTGAAAAATATGAAGAGCCCGAAAACGTGTGGAAAATAGGAGGAGCACGGAAAATTGTGGAAAATACGCGGAGCATGAAAAGGTGTGAACAACACAAGAAGCATGAAAAGGTGTGAAAAATACGAGGAGCATGAAAAGGTGTGAAAAATACGAAGAGCATGAAAAGGTCTGAAAAATATGAAGAGGAAGAAAAGATCTGAAAAACACGATGAGCATGTAAAGGTCTGAAAAATACGAGGAGTATGAAAAGGTCGGAGAAATACGAGGAGAATGAAAATGTCTGACAAATACGAGGAGCATGAAATGGTTTGAAAAATACGCGGAGCATGAAAAGGTATAAAAAACACGAGAAGCATGAAAAGGTCTGAAAAATACGAAGAGCATGAAAAGGTCTGAAAAATATGAGAAGCTAGAAAAGTTCTGAAAAATATTAAGAGCCTGAAAAGGTGTGAAAAATATGAAGAGCATGAAAAGGTGTGAAAAATCCGAGGAAAATGAAAAGGTGTGAAAAATACGAGGAGCATGAAATGGTCTGAAGTATATGAGGAGCATGAAAAGGTCTGGAAAACATGAAGGGCCTGAAAAGGTGTGAAAAATATGAAGAGCACGAAAAGGTCTGAAATATATGACGACAACGAAAAAGTTTGAAAAATACGGGAGCATGAAAAGGAGTGAAAAATGTGAGGAGCATGAAAAGGTCTGAGAAACAGGAGGAGCATAAAAAGGTCTGAAAAATACAAGGAGCATGAAAAGGTGTGAAAAATACGAGGAGCATGGAAAGGTGTGAAAAAATACAAGGAGCATGAAATGGTCTGAAATATATGAGGAGCATGAAAAGGTCTGAAAAACATGAAGGGCCTGAAAAGGTGTGAAAAATATGAAGAGCACGAAATGGTCTGAAATATATGGGGACAACGAAAAAGTGTGAAAAATACGGGAGCATGAAAAGGAGTGAAAAATGTGAGGAGCATGAAAAGGTCTGAGAAATATGAGGAGCATGAAAAGGCCTGAAAAATATGAGGAGCTAGAAAAGGTCTGAGAATTACGAGGAGCATGAAATGATCTGAGAAATACGAGGAGAATGAAAAGGTGTGAAAAATACGAGGAGCATGAAAAGGTCTGAGAAATATGAGGAGCATGAAAAGGCCTGAAAAATATGAGGAGCTAGAAAAGGTCTGAGAATTACGAGGAGCATGAAATGATCTGAGAAATACGAGGAGAATGAAAAGGTGTGAAAAATACGAGGAGCATGAAAAGGTCTGAGAAATATGAGGAGCATGAAAAGGCCTGAAAAATATGAGGAGCTAGAAAAGGTCTGAGAATTACGAGGAGCATGAAATGATCTGAGAAATATGAGGAGAATGAAAAGGTGTGAAAAATACGAGGAGCATGAAAAGGTGTGAAGAATACGAAGAGCATGAAAAGGTCTGAAAAATATGAAGAGCATGAAAAGGTCTGAAAAATATGAAGAGCATGAAAAGGTGTGAAAATCGGAGGAGCATGAAAAGGTGTGAAAAATACAAGGAGCATGAAAAGGTCTGAAAAATATGAAGAGCATGAAAAGGTCTGAGAAATACGAGGAGCATGAAAGTGTCTGAAAAACATGACGAGCTAGAAAACGTCTGAAAAATATGAAGAGCCTGAAAAAGTGTGAAAAATATGAAGAGCATGAAAAGGTGTGAAAAATACAAGGAACATGAAACGGAGTGAAAAATATGAGGAGCATGAAGAGGTGTGAAAAATACGAGGAGCATGAAACACTCTGAAAAACACGAGATCATGAAATGGAGTGAACAACACGAAGAGCATGGAAAGCTGTGAAAAATATCAAGAGCAAGAAAAGGTCTGAAAAATATGAAAAGCATGATAAGGTGTCAAAAATATGAAGAGCATGAAAAGGTTTGAAAAATACGACGAGCCTGAAAAGGTGTGAAAAACACGAAGAGCTTGAAAGGTGTGACAAATACGAAAAATAAGAGCATGTAAACTTGTGAAAAATACGAGGAGCATGAAAAGGTCTGAAAAATACGAGGAGCACGAAGACGTCTGAAAAATACAACGAGCATGAAAAGGTCTGAAAAATATGTAGAGCAAGAAAAAGTGTCAAAAATATGAGGAGCATGAAAAGGTGTCAAAAATACGAAGAGCATGAAAAGGTGTCAAAAATATGAGTAGCATGTAAAGGCTGAAAAATAAGAGGAGCATGAATTTGTATAAAAAAATATGAGGAGCATGAAACGGTGTGAAAAATATGAAGAGCTTGAAAAGGTGTCAAAAATATGAGGAGCATGTAAAGGTGTGAAAAATATGAGGAGCATGAATCTGTATGAAAAATATGAGAAGCATGAAACGGTGTGAAAAATATGAAGAGCATGAAAAGGAGTGAAAATTATGAGGAGTGTTAAAACATCTTAAAAATGCGAGGAGCATGAAAAGGTCTGAAAAATATGTGGAGCATGAAAAGATGTCAAAAATATGAGGAGAATGAAAAGGTGTGTAAAATATGAAGAGCATGAAACCGTCTCAAAAATATGAAGAGCATGAAAAGATGTGAAAAATACGAAGATCTTGAAAAGGTGTGACAAATACGAAGAGCATGTAAAGTTGTGAAAAATATCAAGAGCAAGAAAAGGTCTGAAATATATGAAAAGCATGATAAGGTGTCAAAAATATGAGGAGCATTAAAAGCTGTCGAAAATATGAGAAGCATGTAAAGGTGTGAAAAATATGAGAAGCATGTAACTGTATGAAAAATGAGAGGAGGATGAAATGGTGTGAAAAATATGAAGAGCATGAAAAGGTGTGAAAAATATGAGGAGTATGAAACACTCTGAAAAACACGAGATCATGAAATGGAGTGAAAACACAAAGAGCATGGAAAGCTGTGAAAAATATCAAGAGCATGAAAAGGTCTGAAAATTATGAAAACCATGAAAAAGTGTCAAAAATATGAAGAGCATGAAAAGCTGTGAAAAATACGACGAGCCTGAAAAGGTGTGAAAAACACGAAGAGCATGAAAAGGTGTGAAAAATACGAAGAGCTTGAAAAGGTGTGACAAATACGAAGAGCATGTAAACTTGTGAAAAATACGAGGAGCATGAAAAGGTCTGAAAAATACGAGGAGCACGAAGACGTCTGAAAAATACAACGAGCATGAAAAGGTCTGAAAAATATGTAGAGCAAGAAAAAGTGTCAAAAATATGAGGAGCATGAAAAGGTGTCAAAAATACGAAGAGCCTGAAAAGGTGTCAAAAATATGAGTAGCATGCAAAGGTTGAAAAATAAGAGGAGCATGAATTTGTATAAAAAAATATGAGGAGCATGAAACGGTGTGAAAAATATGAAGAGCTTGAAAAGGTGTGAAAAATATGAGGAGCATGGAAAGGTGTAAAAAATATGAAGAGCATGAAAAGGTGCCAAAAATATGAGGAGCATCTAAAGGTGTGAAAAATATGAGGAGCATGAATCTGTATGAAAAATATGACGAGCGTGAAACAGTGTGAAAAATATGAAGAGCATGAAAAGGAGTGAAAATTATGAGGAGTATGAAAACGTCTTAAAAATGCGAAGAGCATGAAAAGGTCTGAAAAATATGTGGAGCATGAAAAGGTGTGAAAAATACTAGGAGCATGAAAAGGTGTGAAAAACATGAAGAGCATGAAAAGCTGTGAAAAATATAAAAAGCATGAAAAGGTCTGAAAAATATGAAGAGCATGAAAAGGTGTGAAAATTATGAGGAGTATGAAAACCTCTTAAAAATACGAGGAGCATGAAAATGTGTGAAAAATATAAAAAGCATGAAAAGGTCTGAAAAATATGAAGAGCATGAAAAGGTGTGAAAATTATGAGGAGTATGAAAACCTCTTAAAAATACGAGGAGCAAGAAAAGCTGTGAAATATACGAGGAGCATGAAAAGGTGTGTAAAATACGAGGAGCATGAAAATGTGTGAAAAATATGAAGAGCATGAAAGGGTATGAAAAATATGAGGAGCATGAAACTCTGTGAAAAATACGAGGAGCTTGAAATATTGTGAAAAAATGAGGAGCATGAAAAGATCTCAAAATTAAGAGGAGCATTTAAAGGTCTGAAAAATAGGAGGAGCATGAAGAGCTCTGAAAAATATGAGGAGCATGAAAAGGTGTGAAATATATGTAGAGCATGAAAAAGTGTCAAAAATATGGTGAGCATGAAAACGTGTCAAAAATATGAAGAGCATGAAAAGGTGTCAAAAATATGAGTAGCATGAAAAGGTTGAAAAATAAGAGGAGCATGAATTTGTATAAAAAATATGAAGAGCATGAAAAGGTGTGAAAAATATCAAGTGCATGAAAGATGTAAAAAAAGATGAAGAGCATGAAATGTGTGAAAAACACGAAGGGCATGCAATGGTGTGAAAAATATCAAGAGCATGAAAAAGTCTGAAAAATATGAAGAGCATGAAAAGGTGTGAAAAATATCAAGAGCATGAAATATGTGAAAAACACGAAGGGCATGAAAAGGTGTGAGGAATGTGAAGAGCGTGAAAAAGTCTGAAAAATATGAAGAACATGAAAAGGTGTGAAAAACCAGATGAGCATCAAAAGGTATGAAAAAAACGAAGAGCTTAAAAAAGTGTGAAAAGTATGAAGAGCATGAAAAATTGTGAAAAATACGAGGAGCATGAAAAGTTGTGAAAAATAAGAGGAGCATGAAATGTTGTGAAAAATATGAAGAGGATGAAAAAATGTGAAAAATAAGAAGAGCATGAAAAGGTGTGAAAAACCAGATGAGCATCAAAAGGTATGAAAAAAACGAAGAGCTTGAAAAGGTGTGAAAAATACGAAGAGCATGAAAAATTGTGAAAAATACGAGGAGCATGAAAAGCTCTGAAAAATACGAGGAGCATGAAAAGTTCTGAAAAATTCGATGAGCATGAAAAGATCTCAAAAATATGAGGAGCATAAAAAGGTTTGAAAAATACGAGGAGCATGAAAGGGTCTGAAAAATATGAAGAGTATGAAAAGGTGTCAAAAATATGAGAAGCATGTAGAGGTGTGAGAAATATGAGGAGCATGAAACTGTATGAAAAATATGCGGAGTATGAAATGGTGTGAAAAATATGAAAAGCAAGAAAAGGGGCGAAAAATATGAGGAGTATGAAAGGTCTGAAAAATACAAGGAGTATGAAATGGTCTAAGAAATACGAGGAGCATGAGAAGGTCTGAAAAATACGAGGAGCATGAAAAGGTGTCAAAAATATGAAGAGCATGAAAAGGTGTCAAAATATGAGTAGCATATAAGTTGTGAAAAATAAGAGGAGCATGAATCTGTATGAAAAATATGCGGAGCATGAAATGGTGTGAAAAATATGAAGAGCAAGAAAAGTTCTGAAAAATATGAGGAGCATGAAATGGTCTGAAATATATGAGGAGAATGAAAAGCTTTCAAAATATGAGGAGCATTGAAAGGTGTGAAAAAAATTAAGAGCATGAAAAGTTGTGAAAAATACGAGGAGCATGAAAAGTTCTGAAAAATACGAGGAGCAAGAAAAGGTCTGAAAAATACGAGGAGCATGAAAATGTCTGAAAAATACGAGGAGTATGAAAAGGTCTCAAATATACGAGGAGCATGAAAAGGTCTGAAAAATAGGAAGAGCATGAAAAGGTGTCAAAAAAACGAGGACCATGAAAAGGTGTCAAAAATATGAAGAGCATGAAAAGGTCTCAAATATGAGTAGCATGTAAAGGTGTGAAAAATAAGAGGAGCATGAATCAGTATGAAAAATATGAGGAGCATGAAACGGTGTGAAAAATATGAGGAGCATGAAACGGTCTGAAAAATATGAGGAGCATGAAACAGTGAGAAAAATATGAAGAGCCTGAAAAGGTGTGAAAAATATGAAGAGCATGAAAAGGAGTCAAAAATATGAGGAGCATCAAAAGGTGTCAAAAATATTAAGAGCATGAAAAGGTCTCAAAAATATGAGGAGCATGTAAAGGTGTGAAAAATATGAGGAGCATGTAAAGGCGTGAAAAATATGAAGAGCATGAAAAGGTGTGAAAAATATGAGGAGTATGCAAAGGTCTTTAAAATACGAGGATCATGAAAAGGTTTGAAAAATACAAGGAGTATGAAATGGCCTAAAAAATAGGAAGAGCATGAAAAGGTCTGAAAAATACGGGAGCATTAAAAGATCTGAAAAATATGAGGAGCATGAGAAGGTCTGAAAAATACGAGGAGCATGAAAAGGTGTCAAAAATATGAAGAGCATGAAAAGATGTCAAAATGAGTAGCATGTAAAGGTGTGAAAAATAAGAGGAGCATGAATCTGTATGAAAAATATGAGGAACATGAAATGGTGTGAAAAATATGAAAAGCATGAAATGGTCTGAAAAATATGAGGAGCATGAAACGGTCTGAAATATATGAGGTGCATGAAAAGCTGTGAAAAAAATGAGGAGCATTAAGTGGTGTGAAAAAAATGAAGAGCATGAAAAGGTGTGGAAAACACAAAGAGCATGAAAAGTTCTGAAAAATATGAAGAGCATGAAAAGGTGTGAAAAATACGAGGAGCATGAAAAGGTGTGAAAAATACGAGGAGCATGAAAAGGTCTGAAAAACATGAGGAGCATGAAAATGTCTGAAAAATAGTCGGAGCATGAAAAGGTCTGAAAAATAGGAGGAGCATGAAAAGGCCTGCAAAATAGGAGGAGCATGAAAAGCTTTGAAAAATTCGAGGAGCATGAAACTGTATGAAAAATATGAGGAGCATGAAACGGTGTGAAAGGTATGAAGAGCATGAAAATGTCTGAAATATACGGGGAGCATGAAAAGGTCACAAAAATATGAGGAGCATGAAAAGGTGTCAAAAATATGAGGAGCATGAAACAGTCTCCAAAATATGAGGAGCATGAAACAATCTGAAAAATATGAAGAGCATGCAAACGTGTGAAAAATATGAAGAGCATTAAAAGGTGTGAAAAATATGAGGAACATGAAACGGTGTGAAAAATATGAAAAGCATGAAATGGTCTGAAAAATATGAAGAGCATGAAACGCTGTGAAAAATATGAAGAGCATGAGAAAGTCTCAAATATACGAGGAGCATGAAAAGTTCTCAAAAATACGAGGAGCATGAAAATGTCTGAAAAGTACGAGGAGCATGAAAAGGTCTGAAAAAAACGAGGGTCAGGAATAGGTCTCAAAAATATGAGAAGCATGAAAAGATCTCAAAAATACGAGGAGCATGAAAAGGTCTGAAAAATACGAGGAGCATGAAACTGTATGAAAATTATGAGGAGCATGAAACGGTGTGAAAAATATGAAGAGCATGAAAATGTCTGAAAAATACAAGTAGCATGAAAAGGTCTGAAAAATATGAAGATTATGAAAAGCTGTCAAAAATATGAGGAGCATTAAATGGTGTGAAAAAATGAAGAGCATGAAAAGGTGTGAAAAAAAAGAGCAGCATGGAAAGGTGTGAAAAATATGAGGAGCATTAAAAGGTGTGAAAAATATGAGGAGCATGAAACGGTCTCAAAAATATGAGGAGCATGAAACGATCTGAAAAATATGAGGAGCATGAAAAGCTGCCAAAAATATGAGGAGCGTGAAACACTGTGAAAAATACGAAGAGCATGAAAACCTGAGAAAAATATCAAGAGCATGAAAAGGTTTGAAAAATAAGAAGATCATGAAAAGGTGTGAAAAATATGAGGAGCATCAAAAGGTGTGAAAATATGAAGAGCATGAAACTGTATGAAAAATATGAGGAGTATGAAACGGTGTGAAAAATATGAAGAGCATGAAAATGTCTGAAAAATACAAGGAGCATGAAAAGGTCTGAAAAATATGAAGAGTATGAAAAAGTGTCAAAAATATGAGTAAGCATGTAAAGGTGTGAGAAATATGAGGAGCATGATTCTGTATGAAAAATATGCGGAGCATGAAATGATGTGACAATATGAAGAGCAAGAAAAGGTGTGATAAATATGAGGAGTATGCAAATGTCTGAAAAATACGAGGAGCATGAAAAGTTCTGAAAAATACAAGGAGTATGAAATGGTCTGAAAAATACGAGGAGCATGAAAAGGTGTCAAAAATATGAAGAGCATGAAAAGGTGTCAAAATATGAGTAGCAGTAAAAGGTCTGAAAAATATGAGGAGCATGAAACTGTATGAAAAATATGAGGAGCATGAAACGGTGTGAAAAATATGAGAAGCATGAAATGATCTGAAAAATATGAGGAGCATCAAAAGGTCTGAAAAATATGAAGAGCATGAAAAGGTGTGAAACATATGAGGAGCATGAGAAGGTATGAAAAATACGAGGAGCATGAAAAGGCCTGAAATACAGGAGGAGCATGAAAATGTCTGAAAAATAAGAGGAGCTTGAAAAGGTCTGAAAAATATGAGGAGCATGAAAAGGCCTGAAAAATAAGAGGAGCATGAAAAGCTCTGAAAAATACGAGAGGCATGAAAAGGTCTGAAAAATAGGAGGAGCATGAAAAACTGTCAAAAATAGGAGGAGCATAAAACAGTGAGAAAAATATGAAGAGCCTGAAAAGTATGAAAAATAGGAGGAGCATGAAAAGGTCTGAAAAATACGAGGAGCATGAAAAGGTGTGAAACATACGACGAGCATGAAGAGGTCTGAAAAATACAAGGAGCATGAAAAGGTCTGAAAAATACGAGGAGCATGAAAATGTCTTAAAAATATGAGGAGCATGAAAAGGTCTGAAAAATATGAAGAGCATGAAAAGGAGTCAAAAATATGAGGAGCATCAAAAGGTGTCAAAAATATTAAGAGCATGAAAAGGTGTTGAAATATGAATAGCATGTAAAGGTGTGAAAAATAAGAGAAGCATGAAACAGTGTGAAAAATATGAAGAGCATGAAAAGGTGTGAAAAATATGAGGAGTATGCAAAGGTCTGAAAAATACGAGGAGCATGAAACTGTATGAAAATTATGCGGAGCATGAAAAGGTGTCAAAAATATGAAGAGCATGAAAAGGTGTCGAAATATGAATAGCATGTAAAGGTATGAAAAATAAGAGAAGCATGAATCTGCATGAAAAATATGAGGAACATGAAATGGTGTGAAAAATATGAAAAGCATGAAATGGTCTGAAAAATATGAGGAGCATGAAACGGTCTGAAATATATGAGGAGCAAGAAAAGCTGTCAAAAATATGAGGAGCATTAAATGGTGTGAAAAAAATGAAGAGCATGAAAAGGTATGAAATATATGCAGAGTATGAAAAGGTGTGGAAAACACAAAGAGCAGAAAAGTTCTGAAAAATATGAAGAGCATGAAAACGTGTGAAAAATACAAGGAGCATGAAAAGGTGTGAAAAATACGAGGAGCATGAAAAGGCCTGAAAAACAGGAGGAGCATGAAAATGTCTGAAAAATATGAGGAGCATGAAACGGTGTGAAAAATATGAAGAGCATGAAAAGGTGTGAAAAATACGAGGAGCATGAAAAGTTGTGAAAAATACGAGAGCATGAAACGCTGTGAGAAACAAGAAGAGCATGAAAAGCTGAGAAAAATATCAAGAGCATGAAAAGTCTGAAAAATATGAAGAGCATGAAAAGGTGTGAACAATACGAAGGGCATGAAAAGGTGTGAAAAATACGAAGAGCATGAAAAGGTGTGAAAAACCAGAAGAACATTAAAAGGCGTGAAAAAAACGAAGAGCTTGAAAAGGTGTGACAAAAACGAAGAGCATGAAAAATTGTGAAAAATACGAGTAGCATGAAAACTCTGAAAAATACGAGGGGCATGAAAAGGTCTGAAAACTACAAGGAGCATGAAAAGGTCTCAAAAATACGAGGAGCATGAAAAGGTCTGAAAAATATGAAGAGTATGAAAAGGTGTCAAAAATATGAGAAGCATGTAAAGGTGGGAAAAAGATGAAGAGCATGAATCTGTATGAAAAATATGCGGAGCATGAAATTGTGAGAAAAATATGAAGAGCAAGAAAGGTGTGATAAATATGAGGAGTATGCAAATGTCTGAAAAATACGAGGAGCATGAAAAGGTCTGAAAAATACAAGGAGTATGAAATGGTCTAAAATATACGAGGAGCATGAAAAGGTCTGAAAAATACGATAGCATTAAAAGGTCTGAAAAATATGAGGAGCATGAGAAGGTGTGAAAAATACGAGGAGCATGAAAAGGCCTGAAAAATACAAGGAGTATGAAATGGTCTAAAATATACGAGGAGCATGAAAAGGTCTGAAAAATACGATAGCATTAAAAGGTCGGAAAAATATGAGGAGCATGAGAAGGTGTGAAAAATACGAGGAGCATGAAAAGGCCTGAAAAACAGGAGGAGCATGAAAAGGCCTGAAAAGTAGGAGGAGCTTGAAAATGTCTGAAAATTAGGAGGAGCATGAAAAGGTCTGAAAAATAGGAGAAGCATGAAAAGCTCTGAAAAATACGAAGAGCATGAAAAGGCCTGCAAAATAGGAGTAGCATGAAAAGGTCTGAAAAATACGAGGGGCATGGAAAGGTCTGAAAAATAGGAGGAGCATGAAAAGGTCTGAAAAATACGAGGAGCATGGAAAGGTCTGAAAAATACGAGGAGCATGAAAAGGTCTGAAAAATACGAGGAGCATGAAAAGGTCTGAAAAATATGAAGAGCATGAAAAGGTGTGAAATACATGAGGAGCAACAAAAGGTGTGAAAAATACAAGGGCATGTAAAGGTTTGAAAAATATGATGAGCATGAAAAGGTGTGAAAAATATGAAGGGCATGAAAAGGTTTCAAACATACGAGGAGCATGAAAAGTTCTGAAAAATACGAGGAGCATGTAAAGGTGTGAAAAATATGAAGAGCATGAAAAGGTGTGAAAAATATGAGGAGCATTAAAAGGTGTGAAAAATATGAAGAGCATGAAACGGTCTCAAATATATGAGGAGCATGAAATGGTCTGAAAAATACGAGGAGCATGAAAATGTCTGAAAAATAGGAGGAGCACGAAACGGCCTGCAAAATAGGAGGAACATGAAAAGCTCTGAAAATTACGAGGAGCATGAAAAGGCCTGCAAAATAGGAGGAGCATGAAAAGGTCTGAAAAATACGAGGAGCATGGAAAGCTCTGAAAAATAGGAGGAGCATGAAAAGGTCTAAAAAATACGAGGAGCATGAAAAGGTCTGAAAAAAACGAGGGGCAGGAAAAGGTCTGAAAAATATGAAGAGCATGAAAAGGTGTGAAAAATATGAGGAGCATTAAAACGTGTGAAAAATATGAGGAGCATGAAACTGTCTCAAATATATGAGGAGCATGAAACGGTCTGAAAAACAGTAGGAGCATGAAAATGTCTGAAAAATTCGAGGAGCATGAAAAGGTCTGAAAAATAGGAGGAGCATGAAAAGGACTGAAAAATACGAGGAGCATGGAAACATCTGATAAATAGGAGGAGCATGAAAAGGTGTGAAAATTAGGAGGAGCACAAAAAGTTGTGAAAAATATGAAGAGCATGAAAAGTTGTGAAAAATACGAGGAGCATGAAAAGGTGTGAAAAATACGAGGAGCATGAAAAAGTGTGAAAAATACGAGAAACATGAAAAGGTCTGAAAAATAGGAGGAGCATGAAAAGGTGTCAAAAATATAAGTAGCTTGAAAAGGTGTCAAAAATATGAAGAGCATGAAAAGGGGTCAAAAATATGAATAGAATGCAAAGGTGTGAAAAATTAGATGAGCATGAAAAGGTCTGAAAAATACGAGGAGCATGAAATGGTCTTAAAAATACGAGGAGCATGAAAAGTTCTGAAAAATATGAAGAGCATGAAAAGGTGTCAAAAATATGAGGAGCATCAAAAGGTGTCAAAAATATTGACATGAAAAGGTCTCAAAAATACGAGGAGCATGTAAAGCTGTGAAAAATATGAGGAGCATGAAACTGTATGAAAAATATGAGGAGCATGAAACGGTGTGAAAAATATGAAGAGCATGAAAAGGTGTGAAAAATATGAGGAGCATGAAAAGTTTTGAAAAATACGAGAGCATGAAACGCTGTGAGAAACAAGAAGAGCAGGAGAAGCTGAGAAAAATAGCAAGAGCATGAAAGGTCTGAAAAATATGAAGAGCATGAAAAGGTGTGAACAGTACGAAGGGCGTGAAATGGTGTGAAAAATATGAAGAGCCTGATAAGGTGTGAAAAACCAGAAGAGCATCAAAAGGTGTGAAAAAGACGAAGAGCTTGAAAAGGTGTGACAAATACGAAGAGCATGAAAAATTGTGAAAAATTCGAGGAGCATGAAAACTCTGAAAAATACGAGGAGCATGAATAGGTCTGAACTACGAGGAGCATGAAAAGGTCTGAAAAATATGAAGGGCACGGAAAGGTATAACAAGAATGAGGAGCTTGAAAAGGTGTCAAAAATATGAAGAGCATGAAAAGGGGTCAAAAATATGAATAGAATGTAAAGGTGTGAAAAATAACAGGAGCATGAATCAGTATGAAAAATATGAGGAGCATGAAACGGTGTGAAAAATACAAACAGCATGAAAAGGTGTGAAAAATATGAGGAGCATGAAACGGTCTGAAAAATATGAGGAGCATGAAATGGTCTGAAAAATATGAGGAGCATGAAAAACTGTCAAAAATATGAGGAGCAGGAAACAGTGAGAAAAATATGAGGAGCCTGAAAAGTTGTGAAAAATACGAGGAGCATGAAAAGGTCTGAAAAATACGAGGAGCATGAAAAGGTGTGAAACATATGACGAGCATGAAGAGGTCTGAAAAATACGAGGAGCATGAAAAGTCTTGAAAAAATACGAGGAGTTTGAAAAATACGAAAGCATGAAACGCTGTGAGAAACAAGAAGAGCAGGAGAAGCTGAGAAAAATATCAAGAGCATGAAAGGTCTGAAAAATATGAAGAGCATGAAAAGGTGTGAACAGTACGAAGGGCGTGAAATGGTGTGAAAAATATGAAGAGCGTGATAAGGTGTGAAAAACCAGAAGAGCATCAAAAGGTGTGAAAAAAACGAAGAGCGTGAAAAGGTGTGACAAATACGAAGAGCATGAAAAATTGTGAAAAATTCGAGGAGCATGAAAACTCTGAAAAATACGAGGAGCATGAATAGGTCTGAACTACGAGGAGCATGAAAAGGTCTGAAAAATATGAAGGGCACGGAAAGGTATAACAAGTATGAGGAGCTAGAAAAGGTGTCAAAAATATGAAGAGCATGAAAAGGGGTCAAAAATATGAATAGAATGTAAAGGTGTGAAAAATAACAGGAGCATGAACCAGTATGAAAAATATGAGGAGCATGAAACGGTGTGAAAAATACAAACAGCATGAAAAGGTGTGAAAAATATGAGGAGCATGAAACGGTCTGAAAAATATGAGGAGCATGAAACGGTCTGAAAAATATGAGGAGCATGAAAAACTGTCAAAAATATGAGGAGCAGGAAACAGTGAGAAAAAAATGAGGAGCCTGAAAAGTTGTGAAAAATACGAGGAGCATGAAAAGGTCTGAAAAATACGAGGAGCATGAAAAGGTGTGAAACATACGACGAGCATGAAGAGGTCTGAAAAATACGAGGAGCATGAAAAGGTGTCATAAATATGAAGAGCATGAAAAGGTGTCAAAATATGAGTAGCATGTAAAGGTGTGAAAAATAAGAGAAGCATGAATCTGTATGAAAAATATGAGGAACATGAAATGGTGTGAAAAATATGAAAAGGATGAAATGGTCTGAAAAATATGAGGAGCATGAAACGGTCTGAAATATATGAGGTGCATGAAAAGCTGTCAAAAAAATGAGGAGCATTAAGTGGTGTGAAAAAAATGAAGAGCATGAAAAGGTATGAAAAATATGCAGAGCATGAAAAGGTGTGGAAAACACAAAGAGCATGAAAAGTTCTGAAAAATATGAAGAGCATGAAAAGGTGTGAAAAATACGAGGAGCATGAAAAGGTGTGAAAAATACGAGGAGCATGAAAAGGTCTGAAAAATAGGAGGAGCATGAAAAGGCCTGCAAAATAGGACGAGCATGAAAAGCTTTGAAAAATGCGAGGAGCATGAAACTGTATGAAAAATATGAGGAGCATGAAACGGTGTGAAAGGTATGAAGAGCATGAAAATGTCTGAAATATACGAGGAGCATGAAAAGGTCACAAAAATATGAGGAGCATGAAAAGGTGTCAAAAATATGAGGAGCATGAAACAGTGTCCAAAATATGAGGAGCATGAAACGATCTGAAAAATATGAAGAGCATGCAAACGTGTGAAAAATATGAGGAGCATTAAAAAGTGTGAAAAATATGAGGAACATGAAACGGTGTGAAAAATATGAAAAGCATGAAATGGTTTGAAAAATATGAAGAGCATGAAACGCTGTGAAAAATATGAAGAGCATGAGAAATTCTCAAATATACGAGGAGCATGAAAAGTTCTCAAAAATACGAGGAGCATGAAAATGTCTGAAAAGTACGAGGAGCATGAAAAGGTCTGAAAAAAACGAGGGTCAGGAATAGGTCTCAAAAATATGAGGAGCATGAAAAGATCTCAAAAATACGAGGAGCATGAAAAGGTCTGAAAAATACGGTGTCAAAAATATTAAGAGCACGAAAAGGTCTCAAAAATATGATGAGCATGTAAAGGTGTGAAAAATATGAGGAGCATGTAAAGGCATGAAAAATATGAAGAGCATGAAAAGGTGTGAAAAATATGAGGAGTATGCAAAGGTCTGAAAAATACGAGGATTATGAAAAGGTTTGAAAAATACAAGGAGTATGAAATGGCCTAAAAAATACGAAGAGCATGAAAAGGTCTGAAAAATATGAGAGCATTAAAAGATCTGAAAAATATGAGGAGCATGAGAAGGTCTGAAAAATAAGAGGAGCATGAAAAGGTGTCATAAATATGAAGAGCATGAAAAGGTGTCAAAATATGAGTAGCATGTAAAGGTGTGAAAAATAAGAGAAGCATGAATCTGTATGAAAAATATGAGGAACATGAAATGGTGTGAAAAATATGAAAAGCATGAAATGGTCTGAAAAATATGAGGAGCATAAAACGGTCTGAAATATATGAGGTGCATGAAAAGCTGTCAAAAAAATGAGGAGCATTAAGTGGTGTGAAAAAAATGAAGAGCATGAAAAGGTATGAAAAATATGCAGAGCATGAAAAGGTGTGGAAAACACAACGAGCATGAAAAGTTCTGAAAAATATGAAGAGCATGAAAAGGTGTGAAAAATACGAGGAGCATGAAAAGGTGTGAAAAATACGAGGAGCATGAAAAGGTCTGAAAAATAGGAGGAGCATGAAAAGGCCTGCAAAATAGGACGAGCATGAAAAGCTTTGAAAAATACAAGGAGTATGAAATGGTCTGAAAAATAAGAGGAGCATGAAAAGGTGTCAAAAATATGAAGAGCATGAAAAGGTGTCAAAATATGAGTAGCAGTAAAAGGTCTGAAAAATACGAGGAGCATGAAACTGTACGAAAAATATGAGGAGCATGAAAAGGTGTGAAAAATATGAGAAGCATGAAATGATCTGAAAAATATGAGGAGCATCAAAAGGTCTGAAAAATATGAAGAGCATGAAAAGGTGTGAAACATATGAGGAGCATGAGAAGGTATGAAAAATACGAGGAGCATGAAAAGGCCGGAAATACAGGAGGAGCATGAAAATGTCTGAAAAATAAGAGGAGCTTGAAAAGGTCTGAAAAATATGAGGAGCATGAAAAGGCCTGCAAAATAAGAGGAGCATGAAAAGCTCTGAAAAATACGAGAGGCATGAAAAGGTCTGAAAAATAGGAGGAGCATGAAAAACTGTCAAAAATATGAGGAGCATAAAACAGTGAGAAAAATATGAAGAGCCTGAAAAGGATGAAAAATAGGAGGAGCATGAAAAGGTCTGAAAAATACGAGGAGCATGAAAAGGTGTGAAACATACGACGAGCATGAAGAGGTCTGAAAAATACAAGGAGCATGAAAAGGTCTGAAAAATACGAGGAGCATGAAAATGTCTTAAAAATACGAGGAGCATGAAAAGGTCTGAAAAATATGAAGAGCATGAAAAGGAGTCAAAAATATGAGGAGCATCAAAAGGTGTCAAAAATATTAAGAGCATGAAAAGGTGTTGAAATATGAATAGCATGTAAAGGTGGGAAAAATAAGAGAAGCATGAAACAGTGTGAAAAATATGAAGAGCATGAAAAGGTGTGAAAAATATGAGGAGTATGCAAAGGTCTGAAAAATACGAGGAGCATGAAAAGGTCTGAAAAATACGAGGAGCATGAAACTGTATGAAAATTATGCGGAGCATGAAAAGGTGTCAAAAATATGAAGACCATGAAAAGGTGTCGAAATATGAATAGCATGTAAAGGTATGAAAAATAAGAGAAGCATGAATCTGCATGAAAAATATGAGGAACATGAAATGGTGTGAAAAATATGAAAAGCATGAAATGGTCTGAAAAATATGAGGAGCATGAAACGGTCTGAAATATATGAGGAGCAAGAAAAGCTGTCAAAAATATGAGGAGCATTAAATGGTGTGAAAAAAATGAAGAGCATGAAAAGGTATGAAATATATGCAGAGTATGAAAAGGTGTGGAAAACACAAAGAGCAGAAAAGTTCTGAAAAATATGAAGAGCATGAAAACGTGTGAAAAATACAAGGAGCATGAAAAGGTGTGAAAAATACGAGGAGCATGAAAAGGCCTGAAAAACAGGAGGAGCATGAAAATGTCTGAAAAATATGGAGGACGCATGAAACGGTGTGAAAATATGAAGAGCAGTGCAAAAGGTGGTGGAAAATATGAGGAGCATGAAAAGTGTGAAAAGTACGAGCGACAGAAACGCTGTGAAGAATCAAGAAGAGCATGCAGAGAGCTTGAGAAAAATATCAAGAGCATGAAAAGTCTGAAAAATATGAAGAGCATGAAAAGGTGTGAACAATACGAAGAGCATGAAAAGGTGTGAAAAATACGAAGAGCATGAAAAGGTGTGAAAAACCAGAAGAACATTAAAAGGTGTGAAAAAAACGAAGAGCTTGAAAAGGTGTGACAAAAACGAAGAGCATGAAAAATTGTGAAAAATACGAGAGGCATGAAAACTCTGAAAAATACGAGGGGCATGAAAAGGTCTGAAAACTACAAGGAGCATGAAAAGTTCTCAAAAATACGAGGAGCATGAAAAGGTCTGAAAAATATGAAGAGTATGAAAAGGTGTCAAAAATATGAGAAGCATGTAAAGGTGGGAAAAGATGAAGAGCATGAATCTGTATGAAAAATATGCGGAGCATGAAATTGTGTGAAAAATATGAAGAGCAAGAAAGGTGTGATAAATATGAGGAGTATGCAAATGTCTGAAAAATACGAGGAGCATGAAAAGGTCTGAAAAATACAAGGAGTATGAAATGGTCTAAAATATACGAGGAGCAGGAAAAGGTCTGAAAAATACGATAGCATTAAAAGGTCTGAAAAATATGAGGAGCATGAGAAGGTGTGAAAAATACGAGGAGCATGAAAAGGCCTGAAAAACAGGAGGAGCATGAAAAGGCCTGAAAAGTAGGAGGAGCTTGAAAATGTCTGAAAATTAGGAGGAGCATGAAAAGGTCTGAAAAATAGGAGAAGCATGAAAAGCTCTGAAAAATACGAGGAGCATGAAAAGGCCTGCAAAATAGGAGTAGCATGAAAAGGTCTGAAAAATACGAGGGGCATGGAAAGGTCTGAAAAATAGGAGGAGCATGAAAAGGTCTGAAAAATACGAGGAGCATGGAAAGGTCTGAAAAATACGAGGAGCATGAAAAGGTCTGAAATATACTAGGAGCATGAAAAGGTCTGAAAAATATGAAGAGCATGAAAAGGTGTGAAATACATGAGGAGCAACCAAAGGTGTGAAAAATACAAGGGCATGTAAAGGTTTGAAAAATATGATGAGCATGAAAAGGTGTGAAAAATATGAAGAGCATGAAAAGGTTTCAAACATACGAGGAGCATGAAAAGTTCTGAAAAATACGAGGAGCATGTAAAGGTGTGAAAAATATGAAGAGCATGAAAAGGTGTGAAAAATATGAGGAACATTAAAAGGTGTGAAAAATATGAAGAGCATGAAACGGTCTCAAATATATGAGGAGCATGAAATGGTCTGAAAAATACGAGGAGCATGAAAATGTCTGAAAAATAGGAGGAGCATGAAACGGCCTGCAAAATAGGAGGAACATGAAAAGCTCTGAAAATTACGAGGAGCATGAAAAGGCCTGCAAAATAGGAGGAGCATGAAAAGGTCTGAAAAATACGAGGAGCATGGAAAGCTCGGAAAAATAGGAGGAGCATGAAAAGGTCTAAAAAATACGAGGAGCATGAAAAGGTCTGAAAAATACAAGGAGCATGAAAAGGTCTGAAAAATATGAAGAGCATGAAAAGGTGTGAAAAATATGAGGAGCATTAAAACGTGTGAAAAATATGAGGAGCATGAAACTGTCTCAAATATATGAGGAGCATGAAACGGTCTGAAAAACAGTAGGAGCATGAAAATGTCTGAAAAATTCGAGGAGCATGAAAAGGTCTGAAAAATAGGAGGAGCATGAAAAGGTGTGAAAAATACTAGGAGCAGGAAGAGGTGTGAAAAATACGAGGTGCATGAAAAGGTGTGAACAATACGAGGAGCATGAAATGGTCTGATAAATATGAGGAGAATGAAAATTCTGAAAAACATGAAGGGCCTGAAAAGGTGTGAAAAATATGAAGAGCATGAAAAGGTCTGAAATATATGAAGAACATGAAAAGGTCTGAAATATATGAGGACCACGAAAAGGTGTGAAAAATACATGGATCAGGAAAAGGTGTGAAAAATACGAAGAGCCCGAAAACGTGTGGAAAATAGGAGGAGCACGGAAAATTGTGGAAAATACGCGGAGCATGAAAAGGTGTGAACAACACAAGAAGCATGAAAAGGTGTGAAAAATACGAGGAGCATGAAAAGGTGTGAAAAATACGAAGAGCATGAAAAGGTCTGAAAAATATGAAGAGGAAGAAAAGATCTGAAAAACACGAGGAGCATGTAAAGGTCTGAAAAATACGAGGAGGATGAAAAGGTCGGAGAAATACGAGGAGAATGAAAATGTCTGACAAATACGAGGAGAATGAAATGATTTGAAAAATACGCGGTGCATGAAAAGGTATAAAAAACACGAGAAGCATGAAAAGGTCTGAAAAATACGAAGAGCATGAAAAGGTCTGAAAAATATGAGAAGCTAGAAAAGTTCTGAAAAATATTAAGAGCCTGAAAAGGGGTGAAAAATATGAAGAGCATGAAAAGGTGTGAAAAATCCGAGGAAAATGAAAAGGTGTGAAAAATACGAGGAGCATGAAATGGTCTGAAGTATATGAGGAGCATGAAAAGGTCTGAAAAACATGAAGGGCCTGAAAAGGTGTGAAAAATATGAAGAGCACGAAAAGGTCTGAAATATATGACGACAACGAAAAAGTTTGAAAAATACGGGAGCATGAAAAGGAGTGAAAAATGTGAGGAGCATGAAAAGGTCTGAGAAACTGGAGGAGCATAAAAAGGTCTGAAAAATACAAGGAGCATGAAAAGGTGTGAAAAATACGAGGAGCATGGAAAGGTGTGAAAAAATACAAGGAGCATGAAATGGTCTGAAATATATGAGGAGCATGAAAAGGTCTGAAAAACATGAAGGGCCTGAAAAGGTGTGAAAAATATGAAGAGCACGAAATGGTCTGAAATATATGGGGACAACGAAAAAGTGTGAAAAATACGGGAGCATGAAAAGGAGTGAAAAATGTGAGGAGCATGAAAAGGTCTGAGAAATATGAGGAGCATGAAAAGGCCTGAAAAATATGAGGAGCTAGAAAAGGTCTGAGAATTACGAGGAGCATGAAATGATCTGAGAAATACAAGGAGAATGAAAAGGTGTGAAAAATACGAGGAGCATGAAAAGGTCTGAGAAATATGAGGAGCATGAAAAGGCCTGAAAAATATGAGGAGCTAGAAAAGGTCTGAGAATTACGAGGAGCATGAAATGATCTGAGAAATACGAGGAGAATGAAAAGGTGTGAAAAATACGAGGAGCATGAAAAGGTCTGAGAAATATGAGGAGCATGAAAAGGCCTGAAAAATATGAGGAGCTAGAAAAGGTCTGAGAATTACGAGGAGCATGAAATGATCTGAGAAATATGAGGAGAATGAAAAGTTGTGAAAAATACGAGGAGCATGAAAAGGTGTGAAGAATACGAAGAGCATGAAAAGGTCTGAAAAATATGAAGAGCATGAAAAGGTCTGAAAAATATGAAGAGCATGAAAAGGTGTGAAAATCGGAGGAGCATGAAAAGGTGTGAAAAATACAAGGAGCATGAAAAGGTCTGAAAAATATGAAGAGCATGAAAAGGTCTGAGAAATACGAGGAGCATGAAAGTGTCTGAAAAACATGACGAGCTAGAAAACGTCTGAAAAATATGAAGAGCCTGAAAAAGTGTGAAAAATATGAAGAGCATGAAAAGGTGTGAAAAATACAAGGAACATGAAACGGTGTGAAAAAATATGAGGACCATGAAGAAGTGTGAACAATACGAGGAGCATGAAACCCTCTGAAAAACACGAGATCATGAAATGGAGTGAACAACACGAAGAGCATGGAAAGCTGTGAAAAATATCAAGGGCAAGAAAAGGTCTGAAAAATATGAAAAGCATGATAAGGTGTCAAAAATATGAAGAGCATAAAAAGGTGTGAAAAATATGACGAGCCTGAAAAGGTGTGAAAAACACGAAGAGCATGAAAAGGTGTGAAAAATACGAAGAGCTTGAAAAGATGTGACAAATACGAAGAGCATGTAAAGTTGTGAAAAATACGAGGAGCATGAAAAGGTCTGAAAAATACGAGGAGCACGAAGACGTCTGAAAAATACGACGAGCATGAAAAGGTCTGAAAAATATGTAGAGCAAGAAAAAGTGTCAAAAATATGAGGAGCGTGAAAAGGTGTCAAAAATACGAAGAGCATGAAAAGGTGTCAAAAATATGAGTAGCATGTGAAGGCTGAAAAATAAGAGGAGCATGAATTTGTATAAAAAAATATGAGGAGCATGAAACGGTGTGAAAAATATGAAGAGCTTGAAAAGGTGTCAAAAATATGAGGAGCATGTAAAGGTGTGAAAAATATGAGGAGCATGAATCTGTATGAAAAATATGAGAAGCGTGAAACGGTGTGAAAAATATGAAGAGCATGAAAAGGAGTGAAAATTATGAGGAGTGTTAAAACATCTTAAAAATGCGAGGAGCATGAAAAGGTCTGAAAAATATGTGGAGCATGAAAAGATGTCAAAAATATGAGGAGAATGAAAAGGTGTGTAAAATATGAAGAGCATGAAACCGTCTCAAAAATATGAAGAGCATGAAAAGATGTGAAAAATACGAAGATCTTGAAAAGGTGTGACAAATACGAAGAGCATGTAAAGTTGTGAAAAATATCAAGAGCAAGAAAAGGTCTGAAATATATGAAAAGCATGATAAGGTGTCAAAAATATGAGGAGCATTAAAAGCTGTCGAAAATATGAGAAGCATGTAAAGGTGTGAAAAATATGAGGAGCATGTAACTGTATGAAAAATGAGAGGAGGATGAAATGGTGTGAAAAATATGAAGAGCATGAAAAGGTGTGAAAAATATGAGGAGTATGAAACACTCTGAAAAACACGAGATCATGAAAAGGAGTGAAAACACAAAGAGCATGGAAAGCTGTGAAAAATATCAAGAGCATGAAAAGGTCTGAAAATTATGAAAACCATGAAAAAGTGTCAAAAATATGAAGAGCATGAAAAGCTGTGAAAAATACGACGAGCCTGAAAAGGTGTGAAAAACACGAAGAGCATGTAAAGATGTGAAAATACGAGGAGCATGAAGAGGTCTGAAAAATACGAGGAGCATGAAGATGTCTGAAAAATACGACGAGCATTAGAAGCTCTGAAAAATATGTAGAGCATGAAAACGTGTCAAAAATATGAGTAGCATGTAAAGTTTGAAAAATAAGAGGAGCATGAATTTGTATAAAAAATATGAGGAGCATGAAACGGTGTGAAAAATATGAAGAGCTTGAAAAGGTGTGAAAAATATGAGGAGCATGAAAAGGTGTAAAAAATATGAAGAGCATGAAAAGTTGTCAAAAATATGAGGAGCATCTAAAGGTGTGAAAAATATGAGGAGCATGAATCTGTATGAAAAATATGACGAGCGTGAAACGGTGTGAAAAATATGAAGAGCATGAAAAGGAGTGAAAATTATGAGGAGTATGAAAACGTCTTAAAAATGCGAAGAGCATGAAAAGGTCTGAAAAATATGTGGAGCATGAAAAGGTGTGAAAAATACTAGGAGCATGAAAAGGTGTGAAAAATATGAAGAGCATGAAAAGCTGTGAAAAATATAAAAAGCATGAAAAGGTCTGAAAAATATGAAGAGCATGAAAAGGTGTGAAAATTATGAGGAGTATGAAAACCTCTTAAAAATACGAGGAGCATGAAAAGCTGTGAAATATACGAGGAGCATGAAAAGGTGTGTAAAATACGAGGAGCATGAAAAAGTGTGAAAAATATGAAGAGCATGAAAGGGTATGAAAAATATGAGGAGCATGAAACTCTGTGAAAAATACGAGGAGCTTGAAATGTTGTGAAAAAATGAGGAGCATGAAAAGATCTCAAAATTAAGAGGAGCATTTAAAGGTCTGAAAAATAGGAGGAGCATGAAGAGCTCTGAAAACTATGAGGAGCATGAAAAGGTGTGAAATATATGTAGAGCATGAAAAAGTGTCAAAAATATGGTGAGCATGAAAACGTGTCAAAAATATGAAGAGCATGAAAAGGTGTCAAAAATATGAGTAGCATGTAAAGGTTGAAAAATAAGAGGAGCATGAATTTGTATAAAAAATATGAAGAGCATGAAAAGGTGTGAAAAATATCAAGTGCATGAAAGATGTAAAAAAATATGAAGAGCATGAACTGTGTGAAAAACACGAAGGGCATGCAATGGTGTGAAAAATATCAAGAGCATGAAAAAGTCTGAAAAATATGAAGAGCATGAAAAGGTGTGAAAAATATCAAGAGCATGAAATATGTGAAAAACACGAAGGGCATGAAAAGGTGTGAGGAATGTGAAGAGCGTGAAAAAGTCTGAAAAATATGAAGAACATGAAAAGGTGTGAAAAACCAGATGAGCATCAAAAGGTATGAAAAAAACGAAGAGCTTAAAAAAGTGTGAAAAGTATGAAGAGCATGAAAAATTGTGAAAAATACGAGGAGCATGAAAAGTTGTGAAAAATAAGAGGAGCATGAAATGTTGTGAAAAATATGAAGAGGATGAAAAAATGTGAAAAATAAGAAGAGCATGAAAAGGTGTGAAAAACCAGATGAGCATCAAAAGGTATGAAAAAAACGAAGAGCTTGAAGAGGTGTGACAAATACGAAGAGCATGAAAAATTGTGAAAAATACGAGGAGCATGAAAAGCTCTGAAAAATACGAGGAGCATGAAAAGTTCTGAAAAATTCGATGAGCATGAAAAGATCTCAAAAATATGAGGAGCATAAAAAGGTTTGAAAAATATGAGGAGTATGAAAAGGTCTGAAAAATATGAAGAGTATGAAAAGGTGTCAAAAATATGAGAAGCATGTAGAGGTGTGAAAAATATGAGGAGCATGAAACTGTATGAAAAATATGCGGAGTATGAAATGGTGTGAAAAATATGAAAAGCAAGAAAAGGGGCGAAAAATATGAGGAGTATGCAAAGGTCTGAAAAATACAAGGAGTATGAAATGGTCTAAGAAATACGAGGAGCATGAGAAGGTCTGAAAAATACGAGGAGCATGAAAAGGTCTGAAAAATATGAAGAGTATGAAAAGGTGTCAAAAATATGAGAAGCATGTAGAGGTGTGAAAAATATGAGGAGCATGAAACTGTATGAAAAATATGCGGAGTATGAAATGGTGTGAAAAATATGAAGAGCAAGAAAAGTTCTGAAAAATATGAGGAGCATGAAATGGTCTGAAATATATGAGGAGAATGAAAAGCTTTCAAAATATGAGGAGCATTGAAAGGTGTGAAAAAAATGAAGAGCATGAAAAGTTGTGAAAAATACGAGGAGCATGAAAAGGTCTGAAAAATACGAGGAGCAAGAAAAGGTCTGAAAAATACGAGGAGCATGAAAATGTCTGAAAAATACGAGGAGTATGAAAAGGTCTCAAATATACGAGGAGCATGAAAAGGTCTGAAAAATAGGAAGAGCATGAAAAGGTGTCAAAAAAACGAGGACCATGAAAAGGTGTCAAAAATATGAAGAGCATGAAAAGGTCTCAAATATGAGTAGCATGTAAAGGTGTGAAAAATAAGAGGAGCATGAATCAGTATGAAAAATATGAGGAGCATGAAACGGTGTGAAAAATATGAGGAGCATGAAACGGTCTGAAAAATATGAGGAGCATGAAAAACTGTCAAAAATATGAGGAGCATGAAACAGTGAGAAAAATATGAAGAGCCTGAAAAGGTGTGAAAAATATGAAGAGCATGAAAAGGAGTCAAAAATATGAGGAGCATCAAAAGGTGTCAAAAATATTAAGAGCACGAAAAGGTCTCAAAAATATGAGGAGCATGTAAAGGTGTGAAAAATATGAGGAGCATGTAAAGGCATGAAAAATATGAAGAGCATGAAAAGGTGTGAAAAATATGAGGAGTATGCAAAGGTCTGAAAAATACGAGGATTATGAAAAGGTTTGAAAAATACAAGGAGTATGAAATGGCCTAAAAAATACGAAGAGCATGAAAAGGTCTGAAAAATATGAGAGCATTAAAAGATCTGAAAAATATGAGGAGCATGAGAAGGTCTGAAAAATACGAGGAGCATGAAAAGGTGTCATAAATATGAAGAGCATGAAAAGGTGTCAAAATATGAGTAACATGTAAAGGTGTGAAAAATAAGAGAAGCATGAATCTGTATGAAAAATATGAGGAACATGAAATGGTGTGAAAAATATGAAAAGCATGAAATGGTCTGAAAAATATGAGGAGCATGAAACGGTCTGAAATATATGAGGTGCATGAAAAGCTGTCAAAAAAATGAGGAGCATTAAGTGGTGTGAAAAAAATGAAGAGCATGAAAAGGTGTGGAAAACACAAAGAGCATGAAAAGTTCTGAAAAATATGAAGAGCATGAAAAGTTCTGAAAAATATGAAGAGCATGAAAAGGTCTGAAAAATAGGAGGAGCATGAAAAGGCCTGCAAAATAGGACGAGCATGAAAAGCTTTGAAAAATACAAGGAGTATGAAATGGTCTGAAAAATAAGAGGAGCATGAAAAGGTGTCAAAAATATGAAGAGCATGAAAAGGTGTCAAAATATGAGTAGCAGTAAAAGGTCTGAAAAATACGAGGAGCATGAAACTGTACGAAAAATATGAGGAGCATGAAACGGTGTGAAAAATATGAGAAGCATGAAATGATCTGAAAAATATGAGGAGCATCAAAAGGTCTGAAAAATATGAAGAGCATGAAAAGGTGTGAAAAATATGAGGAGCATGAGAAGGTATGAAAAATACGAGGAGCATGAAAAGGCCTGAAATACAGGAGGAGCATGAAAATGTCTGAAAAATAAGAGGAGCTTGAAAAGGTCTGAAAAATATGAGGAGCATGAAAAGGCCTGCAAAATAAGAGGAGCATGAAAAGCTCTGAAAAATACGAGAGGCATGAAAAGGTCTGAAAAATAGGAGGAGCATGAAAAACTGTCAAAAATATGAGGAGCATAAAACAGTGAGAAAAATATGAAGAGCCTGAAAAGTATGAAAAATAGGAGGAGCATGAAAAGGTCTGAAAAATACGAGGAGCATGAAAAGGTGTGAAACATACGACGAGCATGAAGAGGTCTGAAAAATACAAGGAGCATGAAAAGGTCTGAAAAATACGAGGAGCATGAAAATGTCTTAAAAATACGAGGAGCATGAAAAGGTCTGAAAAATATGAAGAGCATGAAAAGGAGTCAAAAATATGAGGAGCATCAAAAGGTGTCAAAAATATTAAGAGCATGAAAAGGTCTCAAAAAAATGAGGAGCATGTAAAGGTGTGAAAAATATGAGGAGCATGAAACGGTGTGAAAAATATGAAGAGCATGAAAAGGTGTGAAAAATATGAGGAGTATGCAAAGGTCTGAAAAATACGAGGAGCATGAAAAGGTCTGAAAAATACGAGGAGCATGAAACTGTATGAAAATTATGCAGAGCATGAAAAGGTGTCAAAAATATGAAGAGCATGAAAAGGTGTCGAAATATGAATAGCATGTAAAGGTATGAAAAATAAGAGAAGCATGAATCTGCATGAAAAATATGAGGAACATGAAATGGTGTGAAAAATATGAAAAGCATGAAATGGTCTGAAAAATATGAGGAGCATGAAACGGTCTGAAATATATGAGGAGCAAGAAAAGCTGTCAAAAATATGAGGAGCATTAAATGGTGTGAAAAAAATGAAGAGCATGAAAAGGTATGAAATATATGCAGAGCATGAAAAGGTGTGGAAAACACAAAGAGCAGAAAAGTTCTGAAAAATATGAAGAGCATGAAAACGTGTGAAAAATACAAGGAGCATGAAAAGGTGTGAAAAATACGAGGAGCATGAAAAGGCCTGAAAAACAGGAGGAGCATGAAAATGTCTGAAAAATATGAGGAGCATGAAACGGTGTGAAAAATATGAAGAGCATGAAAAGGTGTGAAAAATACGAGGAGCATGAAAAGTTGTGAAAAATACGAGAGCATGAAACGCTGTGAGAAACAAGAAGAGCATGAAAAGCTGAGAAAAATATCAAGAGCATGAAAAGTCTGAAAAATATGAAGAGCATGAAAAGGTGTGAACAATACGAAGAGCATGAAAAGGTGTGAAAAATACGAAGAGCATGAAAAGGTGTGAAAAACCAGAAGAACATTAAAAGGTGTGAAAAAAACGAAGAGCTTGAAAAGGTGTGACAAAAACGAAGAGCATGAAAAATTGTGAAAAATACGAGTAGCATGAAAACTCTGAAAAATACGAGGGGCATGAAAAGGTCTGAAAACTACAAGGAGCATGAAAAGTTCTCAAAAATACGAGGAGCATGAAAAGGTCTGAAAAATATGAAGAGTATGAAAAGGTGTCAAAAATATGAGAAGCATGTAAAGGTGGGAAAAAGATGAAGAGCATGAATCTGTATGAAAAATATGCGGAGCATGAAATTGTGTGAAAAATATGAAGAGCAAGAAAGGTGTGATAAATATGAGGAGTATGCAAATGTCTGAAAAATACGAGGAGCATGAAAAGGTCTGAAAAATACAAGGAGTATGAAATGGTCTAAAATATACGAGGAGCAGGAAAAGGTCTGAAAAATACGATAGCATTAAAAGGTCTGAAAAATATGAGGAGCATGAGAAGGTGTGAAAAATACGAGGAGCATGAAAAGGCCTGAAAAACAGGAGGAGCATGAAAAGGCCTGAAAAGTAGGAGGAGCTTGAAAATGTCTGAAAATTAGGAGGAGCATGAAAAGGTCTGAAAAATAGGAGAAGCATGAAAAGCTCTGAAAAATACGAAGAGCATGAAAAGGCCTGCAAAATAGGAGTAGCATGAAAAGGTCTGAAAAATACGAGGGGCATGGAAAGGTCTGAAAAATAGGAGGAGCATGAAAAGGTCTGAAAAATACGAGGAGCATGGAAAGGTCTGAAAAATACGAGGAGCATGAAAAGGTCTGAAATATACTAGGAGCATGAAAAGGTCTGAAAAATATGAAGAGCATGAAAAGGTGTGAAATACATGAGGAGCAACAAAAGGTGTGAAAAATACAAGGGCATGTAAAGGTTTGAAAAATATGATGAGCATGAAAAGGTGTGAAAAATATGAAGAGCATGAAAAGGTTTCAAACATACGAGGAGCATGAAAAGTTCTGAAAAATACGAGGAGCATGTAAAGGTGTGAAAAATACGAAGAGCATGAAAAGGTGTGAAAAATATGAGGAACATTAAAAGGTGTGAAAAATATGAAGAGCATGAAACGGTCTCAAATATATGAGGAGCATGAAATGGTCTGAAAAATACGAGGAGCATGAAAATGTCTGAAAAATAGGAGGAGCATGAAACGGCCTGCAAAATAGGAGGAACATGAAAAGCTCTGAAAATTACGAGGAGCATGAAAAGGCCTGCAAAATAGGAGGAGCATGAAAAGGTCTGAAAAATACGAGGAGCATGGAAAGCTCGGAAAAATAGGAGGAGCATGAAAAGGTCTAAAAAATACGAGGAGCATGAAAAGGTCTGAAAAATACAAGGAGCATGAAAAGGTCTGAAAAATATGAAGAGCATGAAAAGGTGTGAAAAATATGAGGAGCATTAAAACGTGTGAAAAATATGAGGAGCATGAAACTGTCTCAAATATATGAGGAGCATGAAAAGGTCTGAAAAACAGTAGAGCATGAAAATGTCTGAAAAATTCGAGGAGCATGAAAAGGTCTGAAAAATAGGAGGAGCATGAAAAGGTGTGAAAAATACTAGGAGCAGGAAGAGGTGTGAAAAATACGAGGTGCATGAAAAGGTGTGAACAATACGAGGAGCATGAAATGGTCTGATAAATATGAGGAGAATGAAAATTCTGAAAAACATGAAGGGCCTGAAAAGGTGTGAAAAATATGAAGAGCATGAAAAGGTCTGAAATATATGAAGAACATGAAAAGGTCTGAAATATATGAGGACCACGAAAAGGTGTGAAAAATACATGGATCAGGAAAAGGTGTGAAAAATACGAAGAGCCCGAAAACGTGTGGAAAATAGGAGGAGCACGGAAAATTGTGGAAAATACGCGGAGCATGAAAAGGTGTGAACAACACAAGAAGCATGAAAAGGTGTGAAAAATACGAGGAGCATGAAAAGGTGTGAAAAATACGAAGAGCATGAAAAGGTCTGAAAAATATGAAGAGGAAGAAAAGATCTGAAAAACACGAGGAGCATGTAAAGGTCTGAAAAATACGAGGAGTATGAAAAGGTCGGAGAAATACGAGGAGAATGAAAATGTCTGACAAATACGAGGAGAATGAAATGGTTTGAAAAATACGCGGTGCATGAAAAGGTATAAAAAACACGAGAAGCATGAAAAGGTCTGAAAAATACGAAGAGCATGAAAAGGTCTGAAAAATATGAGAAGCTAGAAAAGTTCTGAAAAATATTAAGAGCCTGAAAAGGTGTGAAAAATATGAAGAGCATGAAAAGGTGTGAAAAATCCGAGGAAAATGAAAAGGTGTGAAAAATACGAGGAGCATGAAATGGTCTGAAGTATATGAGGAGCATGAAAAGGTCTGAAAAACATGAAGGGCCTGAAAAGGTGTGAAAAATATGAAGAGCACGAAAAGGTCTGAAATATATGACGACAACGAAAAAGTTTGAAAAATACGGGAGCATGAAAAGGAGTGAAAAATGTGAGGAGCATGAAAAGGTCTGAGAAACTGGAGGAGCATAAAAAGGTCTGAAAAATACAAGGAGCATGAAAAGGTGTGAAAAATACGAGGAGCATGGAAAGGTGTGAAAAAATACAAGGAGCATGAAATGGTCTGAAATATATGAGGAGCATGAAAAGGTCTGAAAAACATGAAGGGCCTGAAAAGGTGTGAAAAATATGAAGAGCACGAAATGGTCTGAAATATATGGGGACAACGAAAAAGTGTGAAAAATACGGGAGCATGAAAAGGAGTGAAAAATGTGAGGAGCATGAAAAGGTCTGAGAAATATGAGGAGCATGAAAAGGCCTGAAAAATATGAGGAGCTAGAAAAGGTCTGAGAATTACGAGGAGCATGAAATGATCTGAGAAATACAAGGAGAATGAAAAGGTGTGAAAAATACGAGGAGCATGAAAAGGTCTGAGAAATATGAGGAGCATGAAAAGGCCTGAAAAATATGAGGAGCTAGAAAAGGTCTGAGAATTACGAGGAGCATGAAATGATCTGAGAAATACGAGGAGAATGAAAAGGTGTGAAAAATACGAGGAGCATGAAAAGGTCTGAGAAATATGAGGAGCATGAAAAGGCCTGAAAAATATGAGGAGCTAGAAAAGGTCTGAGAATTACGAGGAGCATGAAATGATCTGAGAAATATGAGGAGAATGAAAAGTTGTGAAAAATACGAGGAGCATGAAAAGGTGTGAAGAATACGAAGAGCATGAAAAGGTCTGAAAAATATGAAGAGCATGAAAAGGTCTGAAAAATATGAAGAGCATGAAAAGGTGTGAAAATCGGAGGAGCATGAAAAGGTGTGAAAAATACAAGGAGCATGAAAAGGTCTGAAAAATATGAAGAGCATGAAAAGGTCTGAGAAATACGAGGAGCATGAAAGTGTCTGAAAAACATGACGAGCTAGAAAACGTCTGAAAAATATGAAGAGCCTGAAAAAGTGTGAAAAATATGAAGAGCATGAAAAGGTGTGAAAAATACAAGGAACATGAAACGGTGTGAAAAAATATGAGGACCATGAAGAAGTGTGAACAATACGAGGAGCATGAAACCCTCTGAAAAACACGAGATCATGAAATGGAGTGAACAACACGAAGAGCATGGAAAGCTGTGAAAAATATCAAGGGCAAGAAAAGGTCTGAAAAATATGAAAAGCATGATAAGGTGTCAAAAATATGAAGAGCATAAAAAGGTGTGAAAAATATGACGAGCCTGAAAAGGTGTGAAAAACACGAAGAGCATGAAAAGGTGTGAAAAATACGAAGAGCTTGAAAAGATGTGACAAATACGAAGAGCATGTAAACTTGTGAAAAATACGAGGAGCATGAAAAGGTCTGAAAAATACGAGGAGCACGAAGACGTCTGAAAAATACGACGAGCATGAAAAGGTCTGAAAAATATGTAGAGCAAGAAAAAGTGTCAAAAATATGAGGAGCGTGAAAAGGTGTCAAAAATACGAAGAGCATGAAAAGGTGTCAAAAATATGAGTAGCATGTGAAGGCTGAAAAATAAGAGGAGCATGAATTTGTATAAAAAAATATGAGGAGCATGAAACGGTGTGAAAAATATGAAGAGCTTGAAAAGGTGTCAAAAATATGAGGAGCATGTAAAGGTGTGAAAAATATGAGGAGCATGAATCTGTATGAAAAATATGAGAAGCGTGAAACGGTGTGAAAAATATGAAGAGCATGAAAAGGAGTGAAAATTATGAGGAGTGTTAAAACATCTTAAAAATGCGAGGAGCATGAAAAGGTCTGAAAAATATGTGGAGCATGAAAAGATGTCAAAAATATGAGGAGAATGAAAAGGTGTGTAAAATATGAAGAGCATGAAACCGTCTCAAAAATATGAAGAGCATGAAAAGATGTGAAAAATACGAAGATCTTGAAAAGGTGTGACAAATACGAAGAGCATGTAAAGTTGTGAAAAATATCAAGAGCAAGAAAAGGTCTGAAATATATGAAAAGCATGATAAGGTGTCAAAAATATGAGGAGCATTAAAAGCTGTCGAAAATATGAGAAGCATGTAAAGGTGTGAAAAATATGAGGAGCATGTAACTGTATGAAAAATGAGAGGAGGATGAAATGGTGTGAAAAATATGAAGAGCATGAAAAGGTGTGAAAAATATGAGGAGTATGAAACACTCTGAAAAACACGAGATCATGAAAAGGAGTGAAAACACAAAGAGCATGGAAAGCTGTGAAAAATATCAAGAGCATGAAAAGGTCTGAAAATTATGAAAACCATGAAAAAGTGTCAAAAATATGAAGAGCATGAAAAGCTGTGAAAAATACGACGAGCCTGAAAAGGTGTGAAAAACACGAAGAGCATGTAAAGATGTGAAAATACGAGGAGCATGAAGAGGTCTGAAAAATACGAGGAGCATGAAGATGTCTGAAAAATACGACGAGCATTAGAAGCTCTGAAAAATATGTAGAGCATGAAAACGTGTCAAAAATATGAGTAGCATGTAAAGTTTGAAAAATAAGAGGAGCATGAATTTGTATAAAAAATATGAGGAGCATGAAACGGTGTGAAAAATATGAAGAGCTTGAAAAGGTGTGAAAAATATGAGGAGCATGAAAAGGTGTAAAAAATATGAAGAGCATGAAAAGTTGTCAAAAATATGAGGAGCATCTAAAGGTGTGAAAAATATGAGGAGCATGAATCTGTATGAAAAATATGACGAGCGTGAAACGGTGTGAAAAATATGAAGAGCATGAAAAGGAGTGAAAATTATGAGGAGTATGAAAACGTCTTAAAAATGCGAAGAGCATGAAAAGGTCTGAAAAATATGTGGAGCATGAAAAGGTGTGAAAAATACTAGGAGCATGAAAAGGTGTGAAAAATATGAAGAGCATGAAAAGCTGTGAAAAATATAAAAAGCATGAAAAGGTCTGAAAAATATGAAGAGCATGAAAAGGTGTGAAAATTATGAGGAGTATGAAAACCTCTTAAAAATACGAGGAGCATGAAAAGCTGTGAAATATACGAGGAGCATGAAAAGGTGTGTAAAATACGAGGAGCATGAAAAAGTGTGAAAAATATGAAGAGCATGAAAGGGTATGAAAAATATGAGGAGCATGAAACTCTGTGAAAAATACGAGGAGCTTGAAATGTTGTGAAAAAATGAGGAGCATGAAAAGATCTCAAAATTAAGAGGAGCATTTAAAGGTCTGAAAAATAGGAGGAGCATGAAGAGCTCTGAAAAATATGAGGAGCATGAAAAGGTGTGAAATATATGTAGAGCATGAAAAAGTGTCAAAAATATGGTGAGCATGAAAACGTGTCAAAAATATGAAGAGCATGAAAAGGTGTCAAAAATATGAGTAGCATGTAAAGGTTGAAAAATAAGAGGAGCATGAATTTGTATAAAAAATATGAAGAGCATGAAAAGGTGTGAAAAATATCAAGTGCATGAAAGATGTAAAAAAATATGAAGAGCATGAACTGTGTGAAAAACACGAAGGGCATGCAATGGTGTGAAAAATATCAAGAGCATGAAAAAGTCTGAAAAATATGAAGAGCATGAAAAGGTGTGAAAAATATCAAGAGCATGAAATATGTGAAAAACACGAAGGGCATGAAAAGGTGTGAGGAATGTGAAGAGCGTGAAAAAGTCTGAAAAATATGAAGAACATGAAAAGGTGTGAAAAACCAGATGAGCATCAAAAGGTATGAAAAAAACGAAGAGCTTAAAAAAGTGTGAAAAGTATGAAGAGCATGAAAAATTGTGAAAAATACGAGGAGCATGAAAAGTTGTGAAAAATAAGAGGAGCATGAAATGTTGTGAAAAATATGAAGAGGATGAAAAAATGTGAAAAATAAGAAGAGCATGAAAAGGTGTGAAAAACCAGATGAGCATCAAAAGGTATGAAAAAAACGAAGAGCTTGAAGAGGTGTGACAAATACGAAGAGCATGAAAAATTGTGAAAAATACGAGGAGCATGAAAAGCTCTGAAAAATACGAGGAGCATGAAAAGTTCTGAAAAATTCGATGAGCATGAAAAGATCTCAAAAATATGAGGAGCATAAAAAGGTTTGAAAAATATGAGGAGTATGAAAAGGTCTGAAAAATATGAAGAGTATGAAAAGGTGTCAAAAATATGAGAAGCATGTAGAGGTGTGAAAAATATGAGGAGCATGAAACTGTATGAAAAATATGCGGAGTATGAAATGGTGTGAAAAATATGAAAAGCAAGAAAAGGGGCGAAAAATATGAGGAGTATGCAAAGGTCTGAAAAATACAAGGAGTATGAAATGGTCTAAGAAATACGAGGAGCATGAGAAGGTCTGAAAAATACGAGGAGCATGAAAAGGTCTGAAAAATATGAAGAGTATGAAAAGGTGTCAAAAATATGAGAAGCATGTAGAGGTGTGAAAAATATGAGGAGCATGAAACTGTATGAAAAATATGCGGAGTATGAAATGGTGTGAAAAATATGAAGAGCAAGAAAAGTTCTGAAAAATATGAGGAGCATGAAATGGTCTGAAATATATGAGGAGAATGAAAAGCTTTCAAAATATGAGGAGCATTGAAAGGTGTGAAAAAAATGAAGAGCATGAAAAGGTGTGAAAAATACGAGGAGCATGAAAAGTTCTGAAAAATACGAGGAGCAAGAAAAGGTCTGAAAAATACGAGGAGCATGAAAATGTCTGAAAAATACGAGGAGTATGAAAAGGTCTCAAATATACGAGGAGCATGAAAAGGTCTGAAAAATAGGAAGAGCATGAAAAGGTGTCAAAAAAACGAGGACCATGAAAAGGTGTCAAAAATATGAAGAGCATGAAAAGGTCTCAAATATGAGTAGCATGTAAAGGTGTGAAAAATAAGAGGAGCATGAATCAGTATGAAAAATATGAGGAGCATGAAACGGTGTGAAACATATGAGGAGCATGAAACGGTCTGAAAAATATGAGGAGCATGAAAAACTGTCAAAAATATGAGGAGCATGAAACAGTGAGAAAAATATGAAGAGCCTGAAAAGGTGTGAAAAATATGAAGAGCATGAAAAGGAGTCAAAAATATGAGGAGCATCAAAAGGTGTCAAAAATATTAAGAGCACGAAAAGGTCTCAAAAATATGAGGAGCATGAAAAGGTGTGAAAAATATGAGGAGCATGTAAAGGCATGAAAAATATGAAGAGCATGAAAAGGTGTGAAAAATATGAGGAGTATGCAAAGGTCTGAAAAATACGAGGATTATGAAAAGGTTTGAAAAATACAAGGAGTATGAAATGGCCTAAAAAATACGAAGAGCATGAAAAGGTCTGAAAAATATGAGAGCATTAAAAGATCTGAAAAATATGAGGAGCATGAGAAGGTCTGAAAAATACGAGGAGCATGAAAAGGTGTCATAAATATGAAGAGCATGAAAAGGTGTCAAAATATGAGTAACATGTAAAGGTGTGAAAAATAAGAGAAGCATGAATCTGTATGAAAAATATGAGGAACATGAAATGGTGTGAAAAATATGAAAAGCATGAAATGGTCTGAAAAATATGAGGAGCATGAAACGGTCTGAAATATATGAGGTGCATGAAAAGCTGTCAAAAAAATGAGGAGCATTAAGTGGTGTGAAAAAAATGAAGAGCATGAAAAGGTGTGGAAAACACAAAGAGCATGAAAAGTTCTGAAAAATATGAAGAGCATGAAAAGTTCTGAAAAATATGAAGAGCATGAAAAGGTGTGAAAAATAGGAGGAGCATGAAAAGGCCTGCAAAATAGGACGAGCATGAAAAGCTTTGAAAAATACAAGGAGTATGAAATGGTCTGAAAAATAAGAGGAGCATGAAAAGGTGTCAAAAATATGAAGAGCATGAAAAGGTGTCAAAATATGAGTAGCAGTAAAAGGGCTGAAAAATACGAGGAGCATGAAACTGTACGAAAAATATGAGGAGCATGAAACGGTGTGAAAAATATGAGAAGCATGAAATGATCTGAAAAATATGAGGAGCATCAAAAGGTCTGAAAAATATGAAGAGCATGAAAAGGTGTGAAAAATATGAGGAGCATGAGAAGGTATGAAAAATACGAGGAGCATGAAAAGGCCTGAAATACAGGAGGAGCATGAAAATGTCTGAAAAATAAGAGGAGCTTGAAAAGGTCTGAAAAATATGAGGAGCATGAAAAGGCCTGCAAAATAAGAGGAGCATGAAAAGCTCTGAAAAATACGAGAGGCATGAAAAGGTCTGAAAAATAGGAGGAGCATGAAAAACTGTCAAAAATATGAGGAGCATAAAACAGTGAGAAAAATATGAAGAGCCTGAAAAGTATGAAAAATAGGAGGAGCATGAAAAGGTCTGAAAAATACGAGGAGCATGAAAAGGTGTGAAACATACGACGAGCATGAAGAGGTCTGAAAAATACAAGGAGCATGAAAAGGTCTGAAAAATACGAGGAGCATGAAAATGTCTTAAAAATACGAGGAGCATGAAAAGGTCTGAAAAATATGAAGAGCATGAAAAGGAGTCAAAAATATGAGGAGCATCAAAAGGTGTCAAAAATATTAAGAGCATGAAAAGGTCTCAAAAAAATGAGGAGCATGTAAAGGTGTGAAAAATATGAGGAGCATGAAACGGTGTGAAAAATATGAAGAGCATGAAAAGGTGTGAAAAATATGAGGAGTATGCAAAGGTCTGAAAAATACGAGGAGCATGAAAAGGTCTGAAAAATACGAGGAGCATGAAACTGTATGAAAATTATGCGGAGCATGAAAAGGTGTCAAAAATATGAAGAGCATGAAAAGGTGTCGAAATATGAATAGCATGTAAAGGTATGAAAAATAAGAGAAGCATGAATCTGCATGAAAAATATGAGGAACATGAAATGGTGTGAAAAATATGAAAAGCATGAAATGGTCTGAAAAATATGAGGAGCATGAAACGGTCTGAAATATATGAGGAGCAAGAAAAGCTGTCAAAAATATGAGGAGCATTAAATGGTGTGAAAAAAATGAAGAGCATGAAAAGGTATGAAATATATGCAGAGTATGAAAAGGTGTGGAAAACACAAAGAGCAGAAAAGTTCTGAAAAATATGAAGAGCATGAAAACGTGTGAAAAATACAAGGAGCATGAAAAGGTGTGAAAAATACGAGGAGCATGAAAAGGCCTGAAAAACAGGAGGAGCATGAAAATGTCTGAAAAATATGAGGAGCATGAAACGGTGTGAAAAATATGAAGAGCATGAAAAGGTGTGAAAAATACGAGGAGCATGAAAAGTTGTGAAAAATACGAGAGCATGAAACGCTGTGAGAAACAAGAAGAGCATGAAAAGCTGAGAAAAATATCAAGAGCATGAAAAGTCTGAAAAATATGAAGAGCATGAAAAGGTGTGAACAATACGAAGAGCATGAAAAGGTGTGAAAAATACGAAGAGCATGAAAAGGTGTGAAAAACCAGAAGAACATTAAAAGGTGTGAAAAAAACGAAGAGCTTGAAAAGGTGTGACAAAAACGAAGAGCATGAAAAATTGTGAAAAATACGAGTAGCATGAAAACTCTGAAAAATACGAGGGGCATGAAAAGGTCTGAAAACTACAAGGAGCATGAAAAGTTCTCAAAAATACGGGGAGCATGAAAAGGTCTGAAAAATATGAAGAGTATGAAAAGGTGTCAAAAATATGAGAAGCATGTAAAGGTGGGAAAAAGATGAAGAGCATGAATCTGTATGAAAAATATGCGGAGCATGAAATTGTGTGAAAAATATGAAGAGCAAGAAAGGTGTGATAAATATGAGGAGTATGCAAATGTCTGAAAAATACGAGGAACATGAAAAGGTCTGAAAAATACAAGGAGTATGAAATGGTCTAAAATATACGAGGAGCATGAAAAGGTCTGAAAAATACGATAGCATTAAAAGGTCTGAAAAATATGAGGAGCATGAGAAGGTGTGAAAAATACGAGGAGCATGAAAAGGCCTGAAAAACAGGAGGAGCATGAAAAGGCCTGAAAAGTAGGAGGAGCTTGAAAATGTCTGAAAATTAGGAGGAGCATGAAAAGGTCTGAAAAATAGGAGAAGCATGAAAAGCTCTGAAAAATACGAAGAGCATGAAAAGGCCTGCAAAATAGGAGTAGCATGAAAAGGTCTGAAAAATACGAGGGGCATGGAAAGGTCTGAAAAATAGGAGGAGCATGAAAAGGTCTGAAAAATACGAGGAGCATGGAAAGGTCTGAAAAATACGAGGAGCATGAAAAGGTCTGAAATATACTAGGAGCATGAAAAGGTCTGAAAAATATGAAGAGCATGAAAAGGTGTGAAATACATGAGGAGCAACAAAAGGTGGGAAAAATACAAGGGCATGTAAAGGTTTGAAAAATATGATGAGCATGAAAAGGTGTGAAAAATATGAAGAGCATGAAAAGGTTTCAAACATACGAGGAGCATGAAAAGTTCTGAAAAATACGAGGAGCATGTAAAGGTGTGAAAAATATGAAGAGCATGAAAAGGTGTGAAAAATATGAGGAACATTAAAAGGTGTGAAAAATATGAAGAGCATGAAACGGTCTCAAATATATGAGGAGCATGAATTTGTCTGAAAAATACGAGGAGCATGAAAATGTCTGAAAAATAGGAGGAGCATGAAACGGCCTGCAAAATAGGAGGAACATGAAAAGCTCTGAAAATTACGAGGAGCATGAAAAGGCCTGCAAAATAGGAGGAGCATGAAAAGGTCTGAAAAATACGAGGAGCATGGAAAGCTCGGAAAAATAGGAGGAGCATGGAAAGGTCTAAAAAATACGAGGAGCATGAAAAGGTCTGAAAAATACAAGGAGCATGAAAAGGTCTGAAAAATATGAAGAGCATGAAAAGGTGTGAAAAATATGAGGAGCATTAAAACGTGTGAAAAATATGAGGAGCATGAAACTGTCTCAAATATATGAGGAGCATGAAACGGTCTGAAAAACAGTAGAAGCATGAAAATGTCTGAAAAATTCGAGGAGCATGAAAAGGTCTGAAAAATAGGAGGAGCATGAAAAGGTCTGAAAAATACGAGGAGCATGGAAACATCTGATAAATAGGAGGAGCATGAAAAGGTGTGAAAATTAGGAGGAGCACAAAAAGTTGTGAAAAATATGAAGAGCATGAAAAAGTGTGAAAAATACGAGAAACATGAAAAGGTGTGAAATATACGAGGAGCATGAAAAAGTGTGAAAAATACGAGAAACATGAAAAGGTCTGAAAAATAGGAGGAGCATGAAAAGGTGTCAAAAATATAAGTAGCTTGAAAAGGTGTCAAAAATATGAAGAGCATGAAAAGGGGTCAAAAATATGAATAGAATGCAAAGGTGTGAAAAATAAGATGAGCATGAAAAGGTCTGAAAAATACGAGGAGCATGAAATGGTCTTAAAAATACGAGGAGCATGAAAAGTTCTGAAAAATATGAAGAGCATGAAAAGGTGTCAAAAATATGAGGAGCATCAAAAGGTGTCAAAAATATTGACATGAAAAGGTCTCAAAAATACGAGGAGCATGTAAAGCTGTGAAAAATATGAGGAGCATGAAACTGTATGAAAAATATGAGGAGCATGAAACGGTGTGAAAAATATGAAGAGCATGAAAAGGTGTGAAAAATATGAGGAGCATGAAAAGTTTTGAAAAATACGAGAGCATGAAACGCTGTGAGAAACAAGAAGAGCAGGAGAAGCTGAGAAAAATATCAAGAGCATGAAAGGTCTGAAAAATATGAAGAGCATGAAAAGGTGTGAACAGTACGAAGGGCGGGAAATGGTGTGAAAAATATGAAGAGCCTGATAAGGTGTGAAAAACCAGAAGAGCATCAAAAGGTGTGAAAAAAACGAAGAGCTTGAAAAGGTGTGACAAATACGAAGAGCATGAAAAATTGTGAAAAATTCGAGGAGCATGAAAACTCTGAAAAATACGAGGAGCATGAATAGGTCTGAACTACGAGGAGCATGAAAAGGTCTGAAAAATATGAAGGGCACGGAAAGGTATAACAAGTATGAGGAGCTTGAAAAGGTGTCAAAAATATGAAGAGCATGAAAAGCGGTCAAAAATATGAATAGAATGTAAAGGTGTGAAAAATAACAGGAGCATGAATCAGTATGAAAAATATGAGGAGCATGAAACGGTGTGAAAAATACAAACAGCATGAAAAGGTGTGAAAAATATGAGGAGCATGAAACGGTCTGAAAAATATGAGGAGCATGAAACGGTCTGAAAAATATGAGGAGCATGAAAAAGTGTGAAAAATATGAGGAGCAGGAAACAGTGAGAAAAATATGAGGAGCCTGAAAAGTTGTGAAAAATACGAGGAGCATGAAAAGGTCTGAAAAATACGAGGAGCATGAAAAGGTGTGAAACATACGACGAGCATGAAGAGGTGTGAAAAATACAAGGAGCATGAAAAGGTCTGAAAAATACGAGGAGCATGAAATGGTCTTAAAAATATGAGAAGCATGAAAAGGTCTGAAAAATAAGAAGAACATGAAAAGGTGTCAAAAATATGAGGCGCATCAAAAGGTGTCAAAAATATTAAGAGCATAAAGGTCTCAAAAATATGAGGAGCATGTAAAGGTGTGAAAAATATGAGGAGCATGAAACTGTATGAAAAATATGAGGAGCATGAAACGGTATGAAAAATATGAAGAGCATGAAAAGGTGTGAAAAATATGAGGAGCATGAGAAGGTGTGAAAAATATGAGGAGCATGAAAAGGCCTGAAAAACAGGAGGAGCATGAAAAGGCCTGAAAAGTAGGAGGAGCTTGAAAATGTCTGAAAAATAGAAGGAGCATGAAAAGGTCTCAAATATAGGAGAAGCATGAAAAGCTCTGAAAAATACGAGGAGCATGAAAAGGCCTGCAAAATAGGAGGAGCATGAAAAGGTCTCAAATATAGGAGAAGCATGAAAAGCTCTGAAAAATAGAAGGAGCATGAAAAGGCCTGCAAAATAGGAGGAGCATGAAAAGGTCTGAAAAATACGAGGAGCATGGAAAAGGTCTGAAAAATACGAGGAGCATGAGAAACATGACGTCTGAAAAATACGAGGAGCATGAAAAGGTCTGAAAAATACGAGGAGCATGAAAATGTCTTAAAAATACGAGGAGCATGAAAAGGTCTGAAAAATACGAGGAGCATGAAAAGGTGTGAAACATATGACGAGCATGAAGAGGTCTGAAAAATACAAGGAGCATGAAAAGGTCTGAAAAATACGAGGAGCATGAAAATGTCTTAAAAATACGAGGAGCATGAAAAGGTCTGAAAAATATGAAGGGCACGGAAAGGTGTCACAAATATGAGGAGCTTGAAAAGGTGTCAAAAATATGAAGAGCATGAAAAGGGGTCAAAAATATGAATAGAATGTAAAGGTGTGAAAAATAACAGGAGCATGAATCAGTATGAAAAATATGAGGAGCGTGAAACGGTGTGAAAAATACAAACAGCATGAAAAGGTGTGAAAAATATGAGGAGCATGAAACGGTCTGAAAAATATGAGGAGCATGAAACGGTCTGAAAAATATGAGGAGCATGAAAAACTGTCAAAAATATGAGGAGCAGGAAACAGTGAGAAAAATATGAGGAGCCTGAAAAGTTGTGAAAAATACGAGGAGCATGAAAAGGTCTGAAAAATACGAAGAGCATGAAAAGGTGTGAAACATACGACGAGCATGAAGAGGTCTGAAAAAATACAAGGAGCATGAAAAGGTCCGAAAAATACGAGGAGCATGAAAAGGTCTGAAATATACGAGGAGCATGAAAAGGTCTGAAAAATATGATGAGCATGAAAAGGTGTGAAAAATACCAGGAGCATGAAACGGTCTCAAATATATGAGGAGCATGAAACGGTCTGAAAAATATGAGGAGAATGAAAAGCTGCCAAAAATATGAGGAGCATGAAACGGTGTGAAATAAACGAAGAGCCTGAAAAGCTGAGACAAATATCAAGAACATGAAAAGGTCTGAAAAATAAGAAGAGCATGAAAAGGTGTGAAAAATACGAAGATCATGAAAAGGTGTGAAAAATACGAAGAGCCTGAAAAGGTGTGAAAAACACAAAGAGCATGAAAAATTGTGAAAAATACGAGGAGCATGAAAAGGTCTGAAAAATAAGAAGAGCATGAAAAGCTGTCAAAAGTATGAAGAGCATCAAAAGGTGTGAAAAATATGAAGAGCATGAAAAGGTGTCAAAAATATGTGGAGCATGAAAAGGTGTGAAAAACATGAAGAGCATGAAAATGTGTCAAAAATATGAGGAGCATGTAAAGGTGTGAAACAAATGAGGAGCATGAATCTGTATGAAAAATATGAGGATCATGAAAAGGTCTGAAAAATATGAAGAGCATGTAATGTTGTGAAAAATACGAGGAGCTTGAAAAGGTGTGAAATATACGAGGAGCATGAAAATGTGTGAAAAAAATGAAGAGCATGAAAGGGTATGAAAAATATGAGGAGCATGAAATGGTGTGAAAAATACGAGGACCATGAAATGGTGTGAAAAAATAACGAGCATGAAAAGATCTGAAAATTAAGAGGAGCATTTAAAGGTCTGAAAAATACGAGGAGCATGAAAAGGTCTGAAATATTCGAGGAGCATGAAAAGGTCTGAAAAATATAAGGAGCATGAAAAAGTGTGAAAAATACGAAGAGCAGGAAAAGGTGTGAAAATTATCAAAAGCATGAAAAGGTCTGAAAAATATGAAGAGCATGTTAAGGTGTCAAAAATATGAGGAGCATTAAAAGGTGTCGAAAATATGAGAAGCATGTAAAGGTGTGAAAAATATGAGGAGCATGAAACTGTATGAAAAATTAGAGGAGGATGAAACAGTGTGAAAAATATGAAGAGCATCAAAAGGTGTGAAAAATATGAGGAGGATGAAACATTCTGAAAAACACGAGATCATGAAATGGAGTGAACAACACGAAGAGCATGGAAAGCTGTGAAAAATATCAAGAGAATGAAAAGGTCTGAAAATATGAAAAGCATGAAAACGTGCCAAAAATATGAAGAGCATGAAAAGGTGTGAAAAATACGAAGAGCCTGAAAAGGTGTGAAAAACACGAAGAGCATGAAAAGGTGTGAAAAATACGAAACAACTTATATGCTACTCATATTTTGACACCTTTTCATGCTCTTCGTATTTTTGACACCTTTTCATGCTCCTCGTATTTTTCAGACCTTCTCATGCTCCTCGTATTTCTTAGACCATTTCATATACTCCTTGTATTTTTCAGACCTTTGCATACTCCTCATATTTTTCGCCCCTTTTCTTGCTTTTCATATTTTTCACACCATTTCATACTCCGCATATTTTTCATACAGTTTCATGCTCCTCATATTTTTCACACCTCTACATGCTTCTCATATTTTTGACACCTTTTCATACTCTTCATATTTTTCAGACCTTTTCATGCTCCTCGTATTTTTCAAACCTTTTTATGCTCCTCATATTTTTGAGATCTTTTCATGCTCATCGAATTTTTCAGAACTTTTCATGCTCCTCGTATTTTTCAGAGCTTTTCATGCTCCTCGTATTTTTCACAATTTTTCATGCTCTTCGTATTTTTCACACCTTTTCAAGCTCTTCGTTTTTTTCATACCTTTTGATGCTCATCTGGTTTTTCACACCTTTTCATGCTCTTCTTATTTTTCACATTTTTTCATCCTCTTCATATTTTTCACAACATTTCATGCTCCTCTTATTTTTCACAACTTTTCATGCTCCTCGTATTTTTCACAATTTTTCATGCTCTTCATACTTTTCACACTTTTTTAAGCTCTTCGTTTTTTTCATACCTTTTGATGCTCATCTGGTTTTTCACACCTTTTCATGTTCTTCATATTTTTCAGACTTTTTCACGCTCTTCACATTCCTCACACCTTTTCATGCCCTTCGTGTTTTTCACATATTTCATGCTCTTGATATTTTTCACACCTTTTCATGCTCTTCATATTTTTCAGACTTTTTCATGCTCTTGATATTTTTCACACCATTGCATGCCCTTCGTGTTTTTCACACATTTCATGCTCTTCATATTTTTTTACATCTTTCATGCACTTGATATTTTTCACACCTTTTCATGCTCTTCATATTTTTTATACAAATTCATGCTCCTCTTATTTTTCAACCTTTACATGCTACTCATATTTTTGACACCTTTTCATGCTCTTCATATTTTTGACACGTTTTCATGCTCACCATATTTTTGACACTTTTTCATGCTCTACATATATTTCACACCTTTTCATGCTCCTCATATTTTTCAGAGCTCTTCATGCTCTTCCTATTTTTCAGACCTTTAAATGCTCCTCTTAATTTTGAGATCTTTTCATGCTCCTCATTTTTTCACAACATTTCAAGCTCCTCGTATTTTTCACAGAGTTTCATGCTCCTCATATTTTTCATACCCTTTCATGCTCTTCATATTTTTCACACATTTTCATGCTCCTCGTATTTTACACACCTTTTCATGCTCCTCGTATATTTCACAGCTTTTCATGCTCCTCGTATTTTTAAGAGGTTTTCATACTCCTCATAATTTTCACACCTTTTCATGCTCTTCATATTTTTCAGACCTTTTCATGCTTTTTATATTTTTCACAGCTTTTCATGCTCTTCATGTTTTTCACACCTTTTCATGCTCCTAGTATTTTTCACACCTTTTCATGCTCCACATATTTTTCAGACCTTTTCATGCTCTTCGCATTTTTAAGACGTTTTCATACTCCTCATAATTTTCACTCCTTTTCATGCTCTTCATATTTTTCACACTGTTTCACGCTCGTCATATTTTTCATACAGATTCATGCTCCTCATATTTTTCACACCTTTAGATGCTCCTCATATTTTTGACACCTTTTCATGCTCTTCATATTTTTTACACCTTTTCATGCTCCTCATATTTTTCACACCTTTTCAAGCTCTTCATATTTTTCACACCGTTTCATGCTCCTCATATTTTTTATACAAATTCATGCTCCTCTTATTTTTCAAACTTTACATGCTACTCATATTTTTGACACGTTTTCATGCTCTACATATTTTTCAGAGCTTCTCATGCTCGTCGTATTTTTCAGACATCTTCATTCTCCTCGTATTTTTCAGACCTCTTCATGCTCCTCGTATTTTCACATCTTTACATGCTCTTCGTGTTTTTCACACCTTTTCAGGCTCGTCGTATTTTTCACAGCTTTTCATGCTCTTCATATTTTTGACACTTTTTCATGGTTTTCATATTTTTCAGACCTTTTCATGCTCTTGATATTTTTCACAGCTTTCCATGCTCTTTGTGTTTTCACTCCATTTCATGATCTCGTGTTTTTCAGAGTGTTTCATACTCCTCATATTTTTCACACCTTTTCATGCTCTTCATATTTTTCACACCATTTCATCCTCCTCTCATTTTTCATAGAGTTACATGCTCCTCATATTTTTCACACCTTTACATGCTTCTCATATTTTCGACAGCTTTTAATGCTCCTCATATTTTTGACACCTTATCATGCTTTTCATATATTTCAGACCTTTTCTTGCTCTTGATATTTTTCACAACTTTACATGCTCTTCGTATTTGTCACACCTTTTCAAGATCTTCGTATTTTTCACATCTTTTCATGCTCTTCATATTTTTGAGACGGTTTCATGCTCTTCATATTTTACACACCTTTTCATTCTCCTCATATTTTTGACATCTTTTCATGCTCCACATATTTTTCAGACCTTTTCATGCTCCTCGCATTTTTAAGATGTTTTAACACTCCTCATAATTTTCACTCCTTTTCATGCTCTTCATATTTTTCACACCGTTTCACGCTTCTCATATTTTTCATACAGATTCATGCTCCTCATATTTTTCACACCTTTACATGCTCCTCATATTTTTGACACCTTTTCAAGCTCTTCATATTTTTCACACCGTTTCATGCTCCTCATATTTTTTTATACAAATTCATGCTCCTCTTATTTTTCAGCCTTTACATGCTACTCATATTTTTGACACCTTTTCAGGCTCTTCGTATTTTTGACACCTTTTCATGCTCCTCATATTTTTGACACTTTTTCTTGCTCTACATATTTTTCAGACCTTTTCATGCTCGTTGTATTTTTCAGACGTCTTCGTGCTCCTCGTATTTTTCAGACCTTTTCATGCTCCTCGTATTTTTCACAAGTTTACATGCTCTTCGTATTTGTCACACCTTTTCAAGCTCTTCGTATTTTTCACACCTTTTCATGCTCTTCGTGTTTTTCACACCTTTTCAGGCTCGTCGTATTTTTCAAACCTTTTCATGCTCTTCATATTTTTGACACCTTATCATGCTTTTCATATTTTTCAGACCTTTTCTTGCTCTTGATATTTTTCACAGCTTTCCATGCTCTTCGTGTTGTTCACTCCATTTCATGATCTCGTGTTTTTCAGAGTGTTTCATGCTCCTCGTATTTTTCACACCTCTTCATGCTCCTCATATTTTTCACTCCGTTTCATGTTCCTTGTATTTTTCACACCTTTTCATGCTCTCCATATTTTTCACACTTTTTCAGGCTCTTCATATTTTTCAGACGTTTTCTAGCTCGTCATGTTTTTCAGACACTTTCATGCTCCTCGTATTTCTCAGACCTTTTCATGCTCTTCATATTTTTCAGACCTTTTCATGCTCCTTGTATTTTTCACACCTTTTCATGCTCCTCCGATTTTCACACCTTTTCATGCTCTTCATATTTTTCAGACCTTTTCATGCTCTTCGTATTCTTCACACCTTTTCATGCTCCTCGTATTTTTCACACCTTTTCATTCTCCTCGTATTTCTCAGATCATTTCATGCTCCTCGTAATTCTCAGACCTTTTCTAGCTCCTCATATTTTTCAGGCCTTTTCATGCTCCTCATATTTCTCAGACCTTTTCATGCTCCTCGTATTTTTCACACCTTTTCATTCTCCTTGTATTTCTCAGATCATTTCATGCTCCTCGTAATTCTCAGACCTTTTCTAGCTCCTCATATTTTTCAGGCCTTTTCATGCTCCTCATATTTCTCAGACCTTTTCATGCTCCTCATATATTTCAGACCATTTCATGCTCCTTGTATTTTTTCACACCTTTCCATGCTCCTCGTATTTTTCACACCTTTTCATGCTCCTTGTATTTTTCAGACCTTTTTATGCTCCTCCAGTTTCTCAGACCTTTTCATGCTCCTCACATTTTTCACTCCTTTTCATGCTCCCGTATTTTTCAAACTTTTTCGTTGTCGTCATATATTTCAGACCTTTTCGTGCTCTTCATATTTTTCACACCTTTTCAGGCCCTTCATGTTTTTCAGACCTTTTCATGCTCCTCATATACTTCAGACCATTTCATGCTCCTCGTATTTTTCACACCTTTTCATTTTCCTCGGATTTTTCACACCTTTTCATGCTCTTCATATTTTTCACACCTTTTCAGGCTCTTAATATTTTTCAGAACTTTTCTAGCTTCTCATATTTTTCAGACCTTTTCATGCTCTTCGTATTTTTCAGACCTTTTCATGCTTCTCGTGTTTTTTATACCTTTTCATGCACCGCGTATTTTTCAAACCATTTCATTCTCCTCGTATTTGTCAGACATTTTCATTCTCCTCGTATTTCTCCGACCTTTTCATACTCCTCGTATTTTTCAGACCTTTACATGCTCCTCGTGTTTTTCAGATCTTTTCTTCCTCTTCATATTTTTCAGACCTTTTCATGCTCTTCGTATTTTTCACACCTTTTCATGCTCCTCGTATTTTTCACACCTTTTCATGCTTCTTGTGTTGTTCACACCTTTTCATGCTCCGCGTATTTTCCACAATTTTCCGTGCTCCTCCTATTTTCCACACGTTTTCGGGCTCTTCGTATTTTTCACACCTTTTCCTGATCCATGTATTTTTCACACCTTTTCGTGGTCCTCATATATTTCAGACCTTTTCATGTTCTTCATATATTTCAGACCTTTTCATGCTCCTCATATTTTTCACACCTTTTCAGGCCCTTCATGTTTTTCAGAATTTTCATTCTCCTCATATTTATCAGACCATTTCATGCTCCTCGTATTGTTCACACCTTTTCATGCACCTCGTATTTTTCACACCTCTTCCTGCTCCTAGTATTTTTCACACCTTTTCATGCTCCTCGTATTTTTCACACCTTTTCATGCTCCTCGTATTTTTCACACCATTTCAGGCTCTTCATATTTATCAGACTTGTTCATGCTCCTCATATTTTTCAGACCTTTTCATGCTCCTCATATTTTTCACACCTTTTCATGCTCCTCGTATTTTTCACGCCTTTACATGCTCCTCAGTTTTTGATGCCTTTTCATGCTCCTAGTATTTTTCACACCTTTTCATGTCCCTCATATTTTTCATACCTTTTCATGCTGCTTGTATTTTTCAGACCTTTTCATGCTCCTCGTATTTTTGAGACCTTTTCCTGCCCCTCGTTTTTTTCAGACCTTTTCATGCTCTTCATATTTTTCACACCTTTTCAAGCTCTTCATATTTTTCACACCGTTTCATGCTCCTCATATTTTTTTATACAAATTCATGCTCCTCTTATTTTTCAACCTTTGCATGCTACTCATATTTTTGACACCTTTTCAGGCTCTTCGTATTTTTGACACCTTTTCATGCTCCTCATATTTTTGACACTTTTTCTTGCTCTACATATTTTTCAGACCTTTTCATGCTCGTCGTATTTTTCAGACGTCTTTGTGCTCCTCGTATTTTTCACAAGTTTACATGCTCTTCGTATTTGTCACATCTTTTCAAGCTCTTCGTATTTTTCACACCTTTTCATGCTCTTCGTGTTTTTCACACCTTTTCAGGCTCGTCATATTTTTCACACCTTTTTATGCTCTTCATATTTTTGACACCTTATCATGCTTTTCATATTTTTCAGACCTTTTCTTGCCCTTGATATTTTTCACAGCTTTCCATGCTCTTCGTGTTGTTCACTCCATTTCATGATCTCGTGTTTTTCAGAGGGTTTCATGCTCCTCGTATTGTTCACACCTCTTCATGGTCCTCATATTTTTTCACACCGTTTCATGTTCCTTGTATTTTTCACACCTTTTCATGCTCTTCATATTTTTTCACACCTTTTCAGGCTCTTCATATTTTTCAGACGTTTTCTAGCTCCTCATGTTTTTCAGACCTTTTCATGCTCCTCGTATTTCTCAGACCTTTTCATGCTCCTCGTATTTTTCAGACTTTTTTTGCCACTCCTATTTTTCAGGCCTTTTCTTGCTCTTCATATTTTTCACACGTTTTCATGCTCTTGGTATTTTTCACACCTTTTCATGCTCCTCGTATTTTTCACACTTTTCCTGCTCCTTGCATTTTTCACAGCTTTTGATGCTCCTCATATTTTTCCTGCCTTTTCATTCTCCACGTATTTTTCACACCTTTTCATGCTCCTCGTATATTTCAGACCTTTTCTTGCTTTTCATATTTTTCACACTTTTACACTCTCTTTCTATTTTTGACACCTTTTCATGCTCCTCATATTTTTCACATCTTTTTCTACTCCTCGTATTTTTCACACCTTTTCCTGCTCTTCGATTTCTTCATACCTTTTCAGGCTTCTCGTATTATTTCGCACCTTTCCTTGCTCTTCGTATTTTCCACACCTTTTCATGCTCCCCGTATTTTTCACACCTTTTCATGCTCTTCGTATTTTTCAGACCTTTTCATGCTCCTCGTATTTTTCACACCTTTTCCCGCTCCTCGTATTTTTCAACCTTTTCTCGCTCTTCATATTTTTGACACCATTTCATGCTCCTCGTATTTTTCACGCCATTTCCTGCTCCTCGTAAGTTTCATGCCTTTTCCTGCTCTTTGATTTTTTCACACCTTTCATGATCCTCGTATTTTTCGCACCTTTTCCTGCTCTTCGTATTTTTCACACCTTTTCATCCTCCTCGTATTTTCACACCTTTTCATGCTCCTTGTATTTTTCAGAATTTTTCGTGCTCCTAATATTTTTCTACCTTTTCCTGCTCTTCGTGTTTTTCACACCTTGTCATGCTAATCATATTTTTCACACCTTTTCCTGCTGCTCGTATTTTTCACACCTTGTCCTGCTCCTTGTATTTTTCAGACCTTTTCATGCTGTTCATATTTTTCACACCTTTTCACGCTCTTCATATTTTTGACACCATTTCATGCTCCTCGTATTTTTCACACCTTTTCCTGCTCCTCGTATTTTTCACATGTGATGCTCCTCGGATTTTTCACAGCTTGTCATGCTCTTCGAATATTTCACACCTTTTCATTCTTCTCGTATTTTACACACCTTTTCCTGCTCTTCGAATTTTTCACTCCTTTACATACTCTTCATATTTTTCACACCTTTTAGTGCTCCTTGTATTTTTCACACCTTGTTATGCTCCTCGCATTTTTCACACATTTCATGCTCCTCGTATATTTCGCACCTTATCCTGCTCTTCGTATTTATCACACATTTTCATGCTGCTCGTATTTTTCCGACCTTTACCTGCTCTTCGTATTTTTCGGAACTTTTCACACTCTTCATATTTTTCACACCTTTTCACGCTCTTCGTATTTTTGACATCTTTTCACACTCCTTGCATTTTTCACACCTTTTCTGCTCCTTGTATTTTTCACACCATTTCCTGCTCTTTGAATTGTTCACACCTTTTTATGCTCCTCGTATTTTTCACACCTTTTCCGGCTCCACGTATTTTCACATCTTTTCATGCTCCTCGTATGTTTCACAACTTTTCATGCTCCTCGTATTTTTCACACCTTTTCATGATGTTCATATTTTTCACAACTTTTCCTGATCTTTGAATTTTTTACACCATTTTGTGCTCCTCGTATTTTCCATAACTTTTCCTGCTCTTCGAATTTTTCACACCTTCTCATGCTCCTCGAGTTTTTCACACCTTTTCATGCTCCTCGTATTTTTCACACCTTTTCATGCTGTTCATAGTTTTCATACCTTTTCATGTTCCTCGGATTTTTCACACCTTGTCATGCTCTTCGAAGATTTCACACCTTTTCCTGCTCTTCGAATATTTCACACCTTTTCATGCTCCTGTATTTTTCTCACCTTTTCATGCTCTTCGTATTTTTCACACTTTTCATGCTGTTCATAGTTTTCAAACCTTTTCATGTTCCTCGGATTTTTAACACCTTGTCATGCTCTTCGAAGATTTCACACCTTTTCCTGCTCTTCGAATTCTTCACACCTTTTCATTCTCCCCGTATGTTTCAGACCTTTTCACGCTCCTCGTATTTTTCAGACCTCTTCACGCTCTTCATATTTTTCACACCTTTTCACGCTCTTCATATTTTTGACACCTTTTCATGCTTCTCTTATTTTTCACACATTTCTCTGCTCCGAACATTTTTCACACCTTTTCCTGCTCTTCGATTTTTTCACACTTATTAATGCTCCTCGTATTTTTCACACCTTTTCCTGCTCTTCGTATTTTTCACACCTTTTCATGCTCCTTGTATTTTTCACACCTTTTCCTGCCCTTCCTATTTTTCACACCTTTTCCTCTTCCTCGTATTTTTCACACCTTTTCCTGCTCTTCGTATTTTTCACACCTTTTCATGCTTCTCATATTTTTCACACCTTTTCTTGCTCCTCGTATTTTTCACACCTTTTCCTGCTCCTCGAACTTCTTAGACATTTTCCTGCTTTTCGAATTTTTCACACCTTTTCACACGCTTCATATTTTTGACACCTCTTCATGCTCCTCGTGCATTTCAAACCTTTTCATGCTCCTCATATTTTTCACACCTTTTCATGCTCCTAGTATTTTTCATACCTTTTCATGCTCTTCATATTTTTCACACCTTTTCATGCAGTTCATATTTTCCCACCTTTTGCTGCTCTTCGAATTTTTCACACCTTTTCATGCTCCTCGTATTTTTCAGACCTTTTCTTGCTCCACGTATATTTCACACCTTTTCACGCCCTTCATATTTTTCACACTTTTTCATGCAGTTCATATTTTTCACACCTTTTCCTGCTCTTCCATTTTTTCACACCTTTTCATGCTACTCGTATTTTTCGCACCTTTTCCTGCTCTTCGTATTTTTCACACCTTTTCATGATCCTCGTATTATTCAGACCTTTTTATGTTCCTCGTATTTTTCCGACCTTTTCAAGCTCCTCGTATTTTTCAGACCTTTTCACACTCTTCATATTTTTCACACCTTTTCACGCTCTTCGTATTTTTGACACCTTTTCATGCTCCTGATACTTTCCACACCTTTTCCTGCTCTTCGAATTTTTCACATCTTTTTATGTTCCTCGTATTTTTCACACTTTTTCCTGCTCCTCGTATTTTTCAGACCTTTTCATGCTCTTTGAATTTTTCACACCTTTTCCTGCTCTTCATATTTTTCACACCATTTCACGCTCTTTGTATTTTTGAGATCTTTTCACACTCCTCATATTTTTCACACTTTTTCTGCTCCTTGTATTTTTTACACCATTTCCTGCTCCAAATATTTCTGACACCTTTTCATCCTCCTCGTATACTTGACACCTTTTCATGCTCCTCGTATTTTTCACACCTTGTCATGCTCCTCGTATTTTTGATGCCTTTTCCTTCTCCTCGTAATTTTCACACCTTTTTCTGCTCTTCGATTTCTTCACACCTTTTCATGCGCCTCGTTTTTTTTACAACTTTTCCTCATCTTCAATTTTTTCACATCTTTTCCTGCTCCTCGTATTTTTCACACCTTTTCCTGCTCTTCATATTTTTCACACCTTTTCCTGCTCTTGGGATTTTTCATAACTTTTTATGCTCCTCGTATTTTTCACACCTTTTCATGCTCCTCATATTTTTCACACCTTGTCATGCTCCTCGTATTTTTCACTCCTTTTCATGCTCCTCGTATTTTTCACACCTTTTCATGCTCCTCGTATTTTTCACACCTTTTCTGCTCCTTGTATTTTTTACACCATTTCCTGCTCCTCATATTTTTGACACCTTTTCATCCTCCTCGTATACTTGACACCTTTTCATGCTCCTCGTATTTTTCACACCTTTTCCGGCTCCACGTATTTTCACATCTTTTCATGCTCCTCGTATGTTTCACAACTTTTCATGCTCCTCGTATTTTTCAGACCTTTTCATGCTCCTCGTATTTTTCACACCTTTTCATGATGTTCATTTTTTTCACAACTTTTCCTGATCTTTGAATTTTTTACACCGTTTTGTGCTCCTCGTATTTTCCATAACTTTTCCTGCTCTTCGAATTTTTCACACCTTCTCATGCTCCTCGAGTTTTTCACACCTTTTCATGCTCCTCGTATTTTTCACACCTTTTCATGCTGTTCATAGTTTTCAAACCTTTTCATGCTCCTCGGATTTTTCACACCTTGTCATGCTCTTCGAATATTTCACACCTTTTCATGCTCCTGTATTTTTCTCACCTATTCGTGCTCTTCGTATTTTTCACACTTTTCTTGTTCTTCGAATTCTTCACACCTTTTCATTCTCCCCGTATTTTTCAGACCTTTTCTTGCTCCTCGTATTTTTCAGACCTCTTCACGCTCTTCATATTTTTCACACCTTTTCACGACACCTTTTCACGCTTCTCTTATTTTTCACACATTTCTCTGCTCCGAACATTTTTCACACCTTTTCCTGCTCTTCGATTTTTTCACACTTTTTCATGCTCCTCGTATTTTTCACACCTTTTCCTGCTCTTTGTATTTTTCACACCTTTTCATGCTCCTTATATTTTTCACACCTTTTCCTGCCCTTCGTATTTTTCACACCTTTTCCTCTTCCTCGTATTTTTCACACCTTTTCCTGCTCTTCGTATTTTTCACACCTTTTCATGCTTCTCATATTTTTCACACCTTTTCCTGCTCCTCGTATTTTTCACACCTTTTCCTGCTCCTCGAACTTCTTAGACATTTTCCTGCTTTTCGAATTTTTCACACCTTTTCACACGCTTCATATTTTTGACACCTCTTCATGCTCCTCGTGCATTTCAAACCTTTTCATGCTCCTCATATTTTTCACACCTTTTCATGCTCCTAGTATTTTTCATACCTTTTCATGCTCTTCATATTTTTCACACCTTTTCATGCAGTTCATATTTTCCCACCTTTTGCTGCTCTTCGAATTTTTCACACCTTTTCATGCTCCTCGTATTTTTCAGACCTTTTCTTGCTCCACGTATATTTCACACCTTTTCACGCCCTTCATATTTTTCACACTTTTTCATGCAGTTCATATTTTTCACACCTTTTCCTGCTCTTCCATTTTTTCACACCTTTTCATGCTCCTCGTATTTTTCGCACCTTTTCCTGCTCTTCGTATTTTTCACACCTTTTCATGATCCTCGTATTATTCAGTCCTATTTATGTTCCTCGTATTTTTCCGACCTTTTCAAGCTCCTCGTATTTTTCAGACCTTTTCACACTCTTCATATTTTTCACACCTTTTCACGCTCTTCGTATTTTTGACACCTTTTCATGCTCCTGATACTTTCCACACCTTTTCCTGCTCTTCGAATTTTTCACATCTTTTTATGTTCCTCGTATTTTTCACACTTTTTCCTGCTCCTCGTATTTTTCAGACCTTTTCATGCTCTTTGAATTTTTCACACCTTTTCCTGCTCTTCATATTTTTCACACCATTTCACGCTCTTTGTATTTTTGAGATCTTTTCACACTCCTCATATTTTTCACACTTTTTCTGCTCCTTGTATTTTTTACACCATTTCCTGCTCCAAATATTTCTGACACCTTTTCATCCTCCTCGTATACTTGACACCTTTTCATGCTCCTCGTATTTTTCACACCTTTTCCGGCTCCACGTATTTTCACATCTTTTCATGCTCCTCGTATGTTTCACACCTTTTCATGCTCCTCGTATTTTTCAGACCTTTTCATGCTCCTCGTATTTTTCACACCTTTTCATGATGTTCATTTTTTTCACAACTTTTCCTGATCTTTGAATTTTTTACACCGTTTTGTGCTCCTCATATTTTCCATAACTTTTCCTGCTCTTCGAATTTTTCACACCTTCTCATGCTCCTCGAGTTTTTCACACCTTTTCATGCTCCTCGTATTTTTCACACCTTTTCATGCTGTTCATAGTTTTCAAACCTTTTCATGCTCCTCGGATTTTTCACACCTTGTCATGCTCTTCGAATATTTCACACCTTGTCATGCTCTTCGAATATTTCACACCTTTTCATGCTCCTGTATTTTTCTCACCTATTCATGCTCTTCGTATTTTTCACACTTTTCTTGGTCTTCGAATTCTTCACACCTTTTCATTCTCCCCGTATTTTTCAGACCTTTTCTCGCTCCTCGTATTTTTCAGACCTCTTCACGATCTTCATATTTTTCACACCTTTTCAAGCTCTTCATATTTTTGACACCTTTTCACGCTTCTCTTATTTTTCACACATTTCTCTGCTCCGAACATTTTTCACACCTTTTCCTGCTCTTCGATTTTTTCACACTTTTTCATGCTCCTCGTATTTTTCACATCTTTTCATGCTTCTCATATTTTTCACACCTTTTCCTGCTCCTCGTATTTTTCACACCTTTTCCTGCTCTTCGAACTTCTTAGACATTTTCCTGCTTTTCGAATTTTTCACACCTTTTCACACGCTTCATATTTTTGACACCTCTTCATGCTCCTCGTGCATTTCAAACCTTTTCATGCTCCTCATATTTTTCACACCTTTTCATGCTCCTAGTATTTTTCATACCTTTTCATGCTCTTCATATTTTTCACACCTTTTCATGCAGTTCATAATTTCCCACCTTTTGCTGCTCTTCGAATTTTTCACACCTTTTCATGCTCCTCGTATTTTTCAGACCTTTTCTTGCTCCACGTATATTTCACACCTTTTCACGCCCTTCATATTTTTCACACTTTTTCATGCAGTTCATATTTTTCACACCTTTTCCTGCTCTTCCATTTTTTCACACCTTTTCATGCTACTCGTATTTTTCGCACCTTTTCCTGCTCTTCGTATTTTTCACACCTTTTCATGATCCTCGTATTATTCAGACCTTTTTATGTTCCTCGTATTTTTCCGACCTTTTCAAGCTCCTCGTATTTTTCAGACCTTTTCACACTCTTCATATTTTTCACACCTTTTCACGATCTTCGTATTTTTGACACCTTTTCATGCTCCTGATACTTTCCACACCTTTTCCTGCTCTTTGAATTTTTCACATCTTTTTATGTTCCTCGTATTTTTCACACTTTTTCCTGCTCCTCGTATTTTTCAGACCTTTTCATGCTCTTTGAATTTTTCACACCTTTTCCTGCTCTTCATATTTTTCACACCATTTCACGCTCTTCGTATTTTTGACATCTTTTCACCCTCCTCATATTTTTCACACTTTTTCTGCTCCTTGTATTTTTTACACCATTTCCTGCTCCAAATATTTCTGACACCTTTTCATCCTCCTCGTATACTTGACACCTTTTCATGCTCCTCGTATTTTTCACACCTTGTCAAGCTCCTCGTATTTTTGATGCCTTTTCCTTCTCCTCGTAATTTTCACACCTTTTTCTGCTCTTCGATTTCTTCACACCTTTTCATGCGCCTCGTTTTTTTTACAACTTTTCCTCATCTTCAATTTTTTCACATCTTTTCCTGCTCCTCGTATTTTTCACACCTTTTCCTGCTCTTCATATTTTTCACCCCTTTTCCTGCTCTTGGGATTTTTCATAACTTTTTATGCTCCTCGTATTTTTCACACCTTTTCATGCTCCTCATATTTTTCACTCCTTGTCATGCTCCTCGTATTTTTCACTCCTTTTCATGCTCCTCGTATTTTTCACACCTTTTCATGCTCCTCGTATTTTTCACACCTTTTCTGCTCCTTGTATTTTTTACACCATTTCCTGCTCCTCATATTTTTGACACCTTTTCATCCTCCTCGTATACTTGACACCTTTTCATGCTCCTCGTATTTTTCACACCTTTTCCGGCTCCACGTATTTTCACATCTTTTCATGCTCCTCGTATGTTTCACAACCTTTCATGCTCCTCGTATTTTTCACACCTTTTCATGCTCCTCGTATTTTTCACACCTTTTCATGATGTTCATTTTTTTCACAACTTTTCCTGATCTTTGAATTTTTTACACCGTTTTGTGCTCCTCGTATTTTCCATAACTTTTCCTGCTCTTCGAATTTTTCACACCTTCTCATGCTCCTCGTGTTTTTCACACCTTTTCATGCTCCTCGTATTTTTCACACCTTTTCATGCTGTTCATAGTTTTCAAACCTTTTCATGCTCCTCGGATTTTTCACACCTTGTCATGCTCTTCGAATATTTCACACCTTTTCATGCTCCTGTATTTTTCTCACCTATTCGTGCTCTTCGTATTTTTCACACTTTTCTTGTTCTTCGAATTCTTCACACCTTTTCATTCTCCCCGTATTTTTCAGACCTTTTCTTGCTCCTCGTATTTTTCAGATTCACACTCTTCATATCGCAACCTTTTCCTGCTCTTCGTATTTTCACACCTTTTCATGCTCCTCTTATTTTTCACACCTTTTCCTGCTCTTCGATTTTTTCACACCTTTTCATGCTCCTCGTATTTTTCGCACCTTTTAGGAAAAGGTGTGAAAAATATGAGAAGCATGAAAAGGTGTGAAAAATACGAAGAGCAGGAAAAGGTGTGAAAAATACGAGGAAGAGTAAAAGGTGTGAAAAATACGAAGGGCAGGAAAAGGTGTGAAAAATATAAGGAGCATGAAAAGGTGTGAAAAATACAAAGAGCAGGAAAAGGTGTGAAAAATACGAGGAGCATGAAAAAGGGTGAAAAAATCGAAGAGCAGGAAAAGGTGTGAAAAATGTTCGGAGCAGAGAAATGTGTGAAAAATAAGAGAAGCGTGAAAAGGTGTCAAAAATATGAAGAGCGTGAAAAGGTGTGAAAAATATGAAGAGCGTGAAGAGGTCTGAAAAATACGAGGAGCAAGAAAAGGTCTGAAAAATACGGGGAGAATGAAAAGGTGTGAAGAATTCGAAGAACAAGAAAAGTGTGAAAAATACGAAGAGCACGAATAGGTGAGAAAAATACAGGAGCATGAAAAGGTGTGAAATATTCGAAGAGCATGACAAGGTGTGAAAAATCCGAGGAGCATGAAAAGGCTTGAAAACTATGAACAGCATGAAAAGGTGTGAAAAATACGAGGAGCATGAAAAGGTGTGAAAAACTCGAGGAGCATGAGAAGGTGTGAAAAATTCGAAGAGCAGGAAAAGTTATGGAAAATACGAGGAGCACAAAACGGTGTAAAAAATTCAAAGATCAGGAAAAGTTGTGAAAAAAATGAACATCATGAAAAGGTGTGAAAAATACGAGGAGCATGAAAAGGTCTGAAAAATACGAGGAGCATGAAAAGTTGTGAAACATACGAGGAGCATGAAAAGATGTGAAAATACGTGGAGCCAGAAAAGGTGTGAAAAATACAAAGAGCATGAAAAGGTGTCAAGTATACGAGGAGGATGAAAAGGTGTCAAAAATATGAGGAGCAGGAAATGGTGTAAAAAATACAAGGAGCAGAAAAGGTGTGAAAAATACGAGGAGCATGAAAAGGTGTGAAAAATACGAGGAGCATGAAAAGGAGTGAAAAATACGAGGAGCATGACAAGGTGTGAAAAATATGAGGAGCATGAAAAGGTGTGAAAAATACGAGGAGCATAAAAACTTATGAAAAATCCCAAGAGCAGGAAAAGGTGTGAAAAATATGAAGAGCAGGAAAAGGTGTGAAAAATACGAGGAGCAGGAAAAGATGTGAAAAAATTGAAGATGAGGAAAAGTTGTAAAAAAAAACGAGGCGCATGAAAAGGTGTGAAGAAATCGAAGAGCAGAAAAAGGTGTGAAAATTACGAGGAGAAGGAAAAGGCATCAAAAATACGAGGAGCATGACAAGGTGTGAAAAATACGAGGAGCATGAAAAGGTGTCAAGTATACGAGGAGGATGAAAAGGTGTCAGAAATATTTGGAGCAGGAAATGGTGTAAAAAATACAAGGAGCAGAAAAAGTGTGAAAAATATGAGGAGTGTGAAAAGATCTCAAAAATACAAAGAGCGTTGAATGGTGTGAAAATATGAAAGAGAGGAAAGTGTGAAAAATTCAAATGAGCATGAAAAGGTCTGAAAAATTACGAGGAGCAAGGAAAAAGTGTGAAAAATACGAGGAACATAAAAAGATGTGAAAAATTCGAAGAGCAGGAAAAGGTGTGAAAGTATCAGGAGCTGAAAAGGTGTCAAAAATACGAAAGAGCGTGGGTGTGAAAAAATATGAAGAGTGTGAAAAGGTCTGAAAAATAACGAGGAGCTTAAAGGTCGAAAAATACGAGGAACATAAAAAGGTCTGAATAATAGAGGAATCATGAAAAGGTTGAAAATACGAAGAGCAAAAAGGGGAAAAAAAAAAAAAGGGGTGGGGGGCGCGAAAAATACGAGTAGCATGAAAAGGTGTGAAAAAATGGAAGAGCAGGAAAAGGTGTGAAAAATATGAACTGAATGAAAAAGTGTGAAAAATATGAAGGGCGTGAAAAGGTGTGAAATATACGTGGAGCAAGAAAAGGTCTGAAAAATACGAGGAGCATGAAAAGGTGTGAAAAATTCGAAGAGCAGCAAAAGGTGGGAAAATATGAACTGCATGAAAAGGTGTGAAAAATATGAAGAGCAAGAAAAGGTATGAAAAATACTAGGAGCATGAAAAGGTGTGAAAAATATGAGGAGCATGAAAAGGTTTGAAATGCACGAGGAGCATGGAGAGGTGTCAAAAATATGAAGCGTGTGAAAAGGTGTGAAAAATTCGAAAAGCAGGAAAATGTCTAAGAAGTTCGAAGAGCAGGAAAAGGTGTGAAAAATACGAGGAGCAGGAAAAGGTGTGAAAAATATGAGAAGCATGAAAAGGTGTGAAAAATACGAGGAGCATGAAAAAGTGTGAAAAAATCGAAGAGCAGGAAAAGGTGTGAAAAATGTTCGGAGCAGAGAAATGTGTGAAAATAAGAGAAGCGTGAAAAGGTGTCAAAAATATGAAGAGCTTGAAAAGGTGTGAAAAATATGAAGATCGTGAAGAGGTCTGAAAAATACGAGGAGCGAGAAAAGGTCTGAAAAATACGGGGAGAATGAAAAGGTGTGAAGAATTCGAAGACCAAGAAAAGTGTGAAAAATACGAAGAGCATGAATAGGTGAGAAAAATACAGGAGCATGAAAAGGTGTGAAATATTCGAAGAGCATGAAAAGGTGTGAAATATTCGAAGAGCATGACAAGGTGTGAAAAATCCGAGGAGCATGAAAAGGTTTGAAAACTATGAACAGCATGAAAAGGTGTGAAAAATACGAGGAGCATGAAAAGGTGTGAAAAACTCGAGGAGCATGAGAAGGTGTGAAAAATTCGAAGAGCAGGAAAAGTTATGGAAAATATGAGGAGCACAAAACGGTGTAAAAAATTCAAAGATCAGGAAAAGTTGTGAAAAAAATGAACATCATGAAAAGGTGTGAAAAATACGAGGAGCATGAAAACGTCTGAAAAATACGAGGAGCATGAAAAGTTGTGAAACATACGAGGAGCATGAAAAGATGTGAAAATACGTGGAGCCGGAAAAGGTGTGAAAAATACGAGGAGCATGAAAAGGTGTCAAGCATACGAGGGGGATGAAAAGGTGTCAGAAATATTTGGAGCAGGAAATGGTGTAAAAAATACAAGGAGCAGAAAAAGTGTGAAAAATATGAGGAGTGTGAAAAGATGTCAAAACTACGAAGAGCGTGAAATGGTGTGAAAAATATGAAGAGCAGGAAAGTGTGAAAAATTCAAAGAGCATGAAAAGTCTGAAATACGAGGAGCGCAGGAAAAAGTGTGAAAAATACGAGGAACATAAAAGATGTGATAAATTCGAAGAAGAGGAAAAGGTGTGGAAAAGTACAGACATGAAAAGGTGTCAAAAATACGAAGAGCGTGAAAGAGGTGTGAAAAATATGAAAAGTGTAAAGGTCTGAAAAATACGAGGAGCTTGAAAAAGGTCGGAAAATAACGAGAACATAATAGGACTGGAATAATACAGATCATGAAAAGGTGTGAAAATACGAAGAGCAGGAAAGTGCGAAAATCGATGCATGAAGGTGTGAAAAATGGAAGAGCAGAAAAGGTGTGAAAAATAGAAACTGGCAGAAATGTGAAAAATATGAAGGGCGTTAAAGGTGTGAAATATACGGTGGCAAGAAAGGTCTGAAAAATACGAGGAGCATGAAAAGGTGTGAAAAAATTCGAAGAGCAAGCAAAAGGGGGAAATATATGACGCAATGAAAAGGTGTGAAAAATATGAAAGCATAAAAGGTATGAAAAATCTAGGGAGCATGAAAGGTGTGAAAATATGAGGGCATGGAAAAGGTTTGAAAAATGCAACGAGGAGCATGAAGAGGTGTCAAAAATTATGAAGCGTGTGGAAAAGGTGTGAAAAATTCGCAAGCAAGGAAAATGTCTAAGAGTTCGAAGGCAGGAAAAGGTGTGAAAAATACGAGAGCAGGAAAAGGTGTGAAATAATGAAGAAGCATGAAAAGGTGGTGAAAAATACAGGAGCATGAAAAAGTGTGAAAAAACGGACGCAGGAAAAGGGTGTGGAAAAATGTTTGGGCAGAGAAATGTGTGAAAAATAAGAAAAGCGTGAAAAGGTGTCAAAAATATGAAGAGCTTGAAAAGGTGTGAAAAATATGAAGATCGTGAAGAGGTCTGAAAAATACGAGGAGCGAGAAAAGGTCTGAAAAATACGGGGAGAATGAAAAGGTGTGAAGAATTCGAAGACCAAGAAAGGTGTGAAAAATACGAAGAGCATGAATAGGTGAGAAAAATACAGGAGCATGAAAAGGTGTGAAATATTCGAAGAGCATGACAAGGTGTGAAATATTCGAAGAGCATGAAAAGGTGTGAAAAATCCGAGGAGCATGAAAAGGTTTGAAAACTATGAACAGCATGAAAAGGTGTGAAAAATACGAGGAGCATGAAAAGGTGTGAAAAACTCGAGGAGCATGAGAAGGTGTGAAAAATTCGAGGAGCAGGAAAAGTTATGGAAAATACGAGGAGCACAAAACGGTGTAAAAAATTCAAAGATCAGGAAAAGTTGTGAAAAAAATGAACATCATGAAAAGGTCTGAAAAATACGAGGAGCATGAAAAGTTGTGAAACATACGAGGAGCATGAAAAGATGTGAAAATACGTGGAGCCGGAAAAGGTGTGAAAAATACGAGGAGCATGAAAAGGTGTCAAGCATACGAGGAGGATGAAAAGGTGTCAGAAATATTTGGAGCAGGAAATGGTGTAAAAAATACAAGGAGCAGAAAAAGTGTGAAAAATATGAGGAGGGTGAAAAGATGTCAAAAATACGAAGAGCGTGAAATGGTGTGAAAAATATGAAGAGCAGGAAAAGGTGTGAAAAATTCAAAGAGCATGAAAAGGTCTGAAAAATACGAGGAGCAGGAAAAAGTGTGAAAAATACGAGGAACATAAAAAGATGTGAAAAATTCGAAGAGCAGGAAAAGGTGTGGAAAGTATCAGGAGCATGAAAAGGTGTCAAAAATACGAAGAGCGTGAAAAGGTGTGAAAAATATGAAGAGTGTGAAAAGGTCTGAAAAATACGAGGAGCTTGAAAAGGTGGGAAAAATACGAGGAACATAAATAGGACTGAATAATACGAGGATCATGAAAAGGTGTGAAAAATACGAAGAGCAGGAAAAGGTGCGAAAAATACGAGTAGCATGAAAAGGTGTGAAAAAATGGAAGAGCAGGAAAAGGTGTGAAAAATATGAACTGCATGAAAAAGTGTGGAAAATATGAAGGGTGTGAAAAGGTGTGAAATATACGTGGAGCAAGAAAAGGTCTGAAAAATACGAGGAGCATGAAAAGGTGTGAAAAATTCGAAGAGCAGCAAAAGGTGGGAAAATATGAACTGCATGAAAAGGTGTGAAAAATATGAAGAGCATGAAAAGGTATGAAAAATACTAGGAGCATGAAAAGGTGTGAAAAATATAAGGAGCATGAAAAGGTTTGAAATGCACGAGGAGCATGAAGAGGTGTCAAAAATATGAAGCGTGTGAAAAGGTGTGAAAAATTCGAAAAGCAGGAAAATGTCTAAGAAGTTCGAGGAGCAGGAAAAGGTGTGAAAAATACGAGGAGCAGGAAAAGGTGTGAAAAATATGAGAAGCATGAAAAGGTGTGAAAAAGACGAGGAAGAGGAAAAGGTGTGAAAAATACGAAGGGCAGGAAAAGGTGTGAAAAATATAAGGAGCATGAAAAGGTGTGAAAAATACAAAGAGCAGGAAAAGGTGTGAAAAATACGAGGAGCATGAAAAAGTGTGAAAAAATCGAAGAGCAGGAAAAGGTGTGAAAAATGTGCGGAGCAGAGAAATGTGTGAAAAATAAGAGAAGCGTGAAAAGGTGTCAAAAATATGAAGAGCGTGAAAAGGTGTGAAAAATATGAAGAGCGTGAAGAGGTCTGAAAAATACGAGGAGCAAGAAAAGGTCTGAAAAATACGGGGAGAATGAAAAGGTGTGAAGAATTCGAAGAACAAGAAAAGTGTGAAAAATACGAAGAGCACGAATAGGTGAGAAAAATACAGGAGCATGAAAAGGTGTGAAATATTCGAAGAGCATGACAAGGTGTGAAAAATCCGAGGAGCATGAAAAGGTTTGAAAACTATGAACAGCATGAAAAGGTGTGAAAAAAACGAGGAGGATGAAAAGGTGTGAAAACTCGAGGAGCATGAGAAGGTGTGAAAATTTCGAAGGCCAAGGAAAAGTTATGGAAATACGAGGGCACAAACGGTGGTAAAAAATTCAAAGTCAGAAAAGTTGTGAAAAAAATGAACATCATGAAAAGGTGTGAAAAATACGAGGAGCATGAAAAGGTCTGAAAAATACGAGGAGCATGAAAAGGTGTGAAACATACGAGGAGCATGAAAAGATGTGAAAATACGTGGAGCCGGAAAAGGTGTGAAAAATACGAGGAGCATGAAAAGGTGTCAAGTATACGAGGAGGATGAAAAGGTGTCAAAAATATGAGGAGCAGGAAATGGTGTAAAAAATACAAGGAGCAGAAAAGGTGTGAAAAATACGAGGAGCATGAAAAGGTGTGAAAAATACGAGGAGCATGAAAAGGAGTGAAAAATACGAGGAGCATGACAAGGAGTGAAAAATATGAGGAGCATGAAAAGGTGTGAAAAATACGAGGAGCATAAAAAGTTATGAAAAAACCCAAGAGCAGGAAAAGGTGTGAAAAATATGAAGAGCAGGAAAAGGTGTGAAAAATACGAGGAGCAGGAAAAGATGTGAAAAAATTGAAGATGAGGAAAAGTTGTAAAAAAAAACGAGGCGCATGAAAAGGTGTGAAGAAATCGAAGAGCAGAAAAAGGTGTGAAAATTACGAGGAGAAGGAAAAGGCATCAAAAATATGAGGAGCATGACAAGGTGTGAAAAATACGAGGAGCATGAAAAGGTGTCAAGTATACGAGGAGGATGAAAAGGTGTCAGAAATATTTGGAGCAGGAACTGGTGTAAAAAATACAAGGAGCAGAAAAAGTGTGAAAAATATGAGGAGTGTGAAAAGATCTCAAAAATACAAAGAGCGTGAAATGGTGTGAAAAATATGAAGAGCAGGAAAAGGTGTGAAAAATTCAAAGAGCATGAAAAGGTCTGAATTTTCACGCTCTTCGTATTTTTGACACCTTTTCATGCTCCTGATACTTTCCACACCTTTTCCTGCTCTTCGAATTTTTCACATCTTTTTATGTTCCTCGTATTTTTCCCACTTTTTCCTGCTCCTCGTATTTTTCAGACCTTTTCATGCTCTTTGAATTTTTCACACCTTTTCCTGCTCTTCATATTTTTCACACCATTTCACGCTCTTCGTATTTTTGACATCTTTTCACCCTCCTCATATTTTTCACACTTTTTCTGCTCCTTGTATTTTTTACACCATTTCCTGCTCCAAATATTTCTGACACCTTTTCATCCTCCTCGTATACTTGACACCTTTTCATGCTCCTCGTATTTTTCACACCTTTTCCGGCTCCACGTATTTTCACATCTTTTCATGCTCCTCGTATGTTTCACAACTTTTCATGCTCCTCGTATTTTTCAGACCTTTTCATGCTCCTCATATTTTTCACACCTTTTCATGATGTTCATTTTTTTCACAACTTTTCCTGATCTTTGAATTTTTTACACCGTTTTGTGCTCCTCATATTTTCCATAACTTTTCCTGCTCTTCGAATTTTTCACACCTTCTCATGCTCCTCGAGTTTTTCACACCTTTTCATGCTCCTCGTATTTTTCACACCTTTTCCTGCTGTTCATAGTTTTCAAACCTTTTCATGCTCCTCGGATTTTTCACACCTTGTCATGCTCTTCGAATATTTCACACCTTGTCATGCTCTTCGAATATTTCACACCTTTTCATGCTCTTGTATTTTTCTCACCTATTCATGCTCTTCGTATTTTTCACACTTTTCTTGTTCTTCGAATTCTTCACACCTTTTCATTCTCCCCGTATTTTTCAGACCTTTTCTCGCTCCTCGTATTTTTCAGACCTCTTCACGATCTTCATATTTTTCACACCTTTTCAAGCTCTTCATATTTTTGACACCTTTTCACGCTTCTCTTATTTTCACACATTTCTCTGCTCCGAACATTTTTCACACCTTTTCCTGCTCTTCGATTTTTTCACACTTTTTCATGCTCCTCGTATTTTTCACACCTTTTCATGCTTCTCATATTTTTCACACCTTTTCCTGCTCCTCGTATTTTTCACACCTTTTCCTGCTCTTCGAACTTCTTAGACCTTTTCCTGCTTTTCGAATTTTTCACACCTTTTCACACGCTTCATATTTTTGACACCTCTTCATGCTCCTCGTGCATTTCAAACCTTTTCATGCTCCTCATATTTTTCACACCTTTTCATGCTCCTAGTATTTTTCATACCTTTTCATGCTCTTCATTTTTTTCACACCTTTTCATGCAGTTCATATTTTCCCACCTTTTGCTGCTCTTCGAATTTTTCACACCTTTTCATGCTCCTCGTATTTTTCAGACCTTTTCTTGCTCCACGTATATTTCACACCTTTTCACGCCCTTCATATTTTTCACACTTTTTCATGCAGTTCATATTTTTCACTCCTTTTCCTGCTCTTCCATTTTTTCACACCTTTTCATGCTACTCGTATTTTTCGCACCTTTTCCTGCTCTTCGTATTTTTCACACCTTTTCATGATCCTCGTATTATTCAGACCTTTTTATGTTCCTCGTATTTTTCCCACCTTTTCAAGCTCCTCGTATTTTTCAGACCTTTTCACACTCTTCATATTTTTCACACCTTTTCACGATCTTCGTATTTTTGACACCTTTTCATGCTCCTGATACTTTACACACCTTTTCTTGCTCTTCGAATTTTTCACATCTTTTTATGTTCCTCGTATTTTTCACACTTTTTCCTGCTCCTCGTATTTTTCAGACCTTTTCATGCTCTTTGAATTTTTCACACCTTTTCCTGCCCTTCATATTTTTCACACCATTTCACGCTCTTTGTATTTTTGAGATCTTTTCACACTCCTCATATTTTTCACACTTTTTCTGCTCCTTGTATTTTTTACACCATTTCCTGCTCCAAATATTTCTGACACCTTTTCATCCTCCTCGTATACTTGACACCTTTTCATGCTCCTCGTATTTTTCACACCTTGTCATGCTCCTCGTATTTTTGATGCCTTTTCCTTCTCCTCGTAATTTTCACACCTTTTTCTGCTCTTCGTTTTCTTCACACCTTTTCATGCGCCTCGTTTTTTTTACAACTTTTCCTCCTCTTCAATTTTTTCACATCTTTTCCTGCTCCTCGTATTTTTCACACCTTTTCCTGCTCTTCATATTTTTCACACCTTTTCCTGCTCTTGGGATTTTTCATAACTTTTTATGCTCCTCGTATTTTTCACACCTTTTCATGCTCCTCATATTTTTCACACCTTGTCATGCTCCTCGTATTTTTTACTCCTTTTCATCCTCCTCGTATTTTTCACACCTTTTCATGCTCCTCGTATTTTTCACACCTTTTCTGCTCCTTGTATTTTTTACACCATTTCCTGCTCCTCATATTTTTGACACCTTTTCATCCTCCTCGTATACTTGACACCTTTTCATGCTCTTCGTATTTTTCACACCTTTTCCGGCTCCACGTATTTTCACATCTTTTCATGCTCCTCGTATGTTTCACAACTTTTCATGCTCCTCGTATTTTTCAGACCTTTTCATGCTCCTCGTATTTTTCACACCTTTTCATGATGTTCATTTTTTTCACAACTTTTCCTGATCTTTGAATTTTTTACACCGTTTTGTGCTCCTCGTATTTTCCATAACTTTTCCTGCTCTTCGAATTTTTCACACCTTCTCCTGCTCCTCGAGTTTTTCACACCTTTTCATGCTCCTCGTATTTTTCACACCTTTTCATGCTGTTCATAGTTTTCAAACCTTTTCATGCTCCTCGGATTTTTCACACCTTGTCATGCTCTTCGAATATTTCACACCTTTTCATGCTCCTGTATTTTTCTCACCTATTCGTGCTCTTTGTATTTTTCACACTTTTCTTGTTCTTCGAATTCTTCACACCTTTTCATTCTCCCCGTATTTTTCAGACCTTTTCTCGCTCCTCGTATTTTTCAGACCTCTTCACGCTCTTCATATTTTTCACACCTTTTCACGCTCTTCATATTTTTGACACCTTTTCACGCTTCTCTTATTTTTCACACATTTCTCTGCTCCGAACATTTTTCACACCTTTTCCTGCTCTTCGATTTTTTCACACTTTTTCATGCTCCTCGTATTTTTCACACCTTTTCCTGCTCTTTGTATTTTTCACACCTTTTCATGCTCCTTATATTTTTCACACCTTTTCCTGCCCTTCGTATTTTTCACACCTTTTCCTCTTCCTCGTATTTTTCACACCTTTTCCTGCTCTTCGTATTTTTCACACCTTTTCATGCTCCTCATATTTTTCACACCTTTTCCTGCTCCTCGTATTTTTCACACCTTTTCCTGCTCCTCGAACTTCTTAGACATTTTCCTGCTTTTTTTTTCGAATTTTTCAACACCTTTTCACACGCTTCATATTTTTGACACCTCTTCATGCTCCTCGTGCATTTCAAACCTTTTCATGCTCCTCATATTTTTCACACCTTTTCATGCTCCTAGTATTTTTCATACCTTTTCATGCTCTTCATATTTTTCACACCTTTTCATGCAGTCATATTTTCCCAACCTTTTGCTGCTCTTCGAATTTTTCACACCTTTTCATGCTCCTCGTATTTTTCAGACCTTTTCTTGCTCCACGTATATTTCACACCTTTTCACGCCCTTCATGTATTTTTCACACTTTTTCATGCAGTTCATATTTTTCACACCTTTTCCTGCTCTTCCATTTTTTCACACCTTTTCATGCTACTCGTATTTTTCGCACCTTTTCCTGCTCTTCGTATTTTTCACACCTTTTCATGATCCTCGTATTATTCAGTCCTATTTATGTTCCTCGTATTTTTCCGACCTTTTCCAGCTCCTCGTATTTTTCAGACCTTTTCACACTCTTCATATTTTTCACACCTTTTCACGCTCTTCGTATTTTTGACACCTTTTCATGCTCCTGATACTTTCCACACCTTTTCCTGCTCTTCGAATTTTTCACATCTTTTTATGTTCCTCGTATTTTTCCCACTTTTTCCTGCTCCTCGTATTTTTCAGACCTTTTCATGCTCTTTGAATTTTTCACACCTTTTCCTGCTCTTCATATTTTTCACACCATTTCACGCTCTTCGTATTTTTGACATCTTTTCACCCTCCTCATATTTTTCACACTTTTTCTGCTCCTTGTATTTTTTACACCATTTCCTGCTCCAAATATTTCTGACACCTTTTCATCCTCCTCGTATACTTGACACCTTTTCATGCTCCTCGTATTTTTCACACCTTTTCCGGCTCCACGTATTTTCACATCTTTTCATGCTCCTCGTATGTTTCACAACTTTTCATGCTCCTCGTATTTTTCAGACCTTTTCATGCTCCTCATATTTTTCACACCTTTTCATGATGTTCATTTTTTTCACAACTTTTCCTGATCTTTGAATTTTTTACACCGTTTTGTGCTCCTCATATTTTCCATAACTTTTCCTGCTCTTCGAATTTTTCACACCTTCTCATGCTCCTCGAGTTTTTCACACCTTTTCATGCTCCTCGTATTTTTCACACCTTTTCATGCTGTTCATAGTTTTCAAACCTTTACATGCTCCTCGGATTTTTCACACCTTGTCATGCTCTTCGAATATTTCACACCTTGTCATGCTCTTCGAATATTTCACACCTTTTCATGCTCCTGTATTTTTCTCACCTATTCATGCTCTTCGTATTTTTCACACTTTTCTTGGTCTTCGAATTCTTCACACCTTTTCATTCTCCCCGTATTTTTCAGACCTTTTTCGCTCCTCGTATTTTTCAGACCTCTTCACGATCTTCATATTTTTCACACCTTTTCAAGCTCTTCATATTTTTGACACCTTTTCACGCTTCTCTTATTTTTCACACATTTCTCTGCTCCGAACATTTTTCACACCTTTTCCTGCTCTTCGATTTTTTCACCCTTTTTCATGCTCCTCGTATTTTTCACACCTTTTCATGCTTCTCATATTTTTCACACCTTTTCCTGCTCCTCGTATTTTTCACACCTTTTCCTGCTCTTCGAACTTCTTAGACATTTTCCTGCTTTTCGAATTTTTCACACCTTTTCACACGCTTCATATTTTTGACACCTCTTCATGCTCCTCGTGCATTTCAAACCTTTTCATGCTCCTCATATTTTTCACACCTTTTCATGCTCCTAGTATTTTTCATACCTTTTCATGCTCTTCATATTTTTCACACCTTTTCATGCAGTTCATATTTTCCCACCTTTTGCTGCTCTTCGAATTTTTCACACCTTTTCATGCTCCTCGTATTTTTCAGACCTTTTCTTGCTCCACGTATATTTCACACCTTTTCACGCCCTTCATATTTTTCCCACTTTTTCATGCAGTTCATATTTTTCACACCTTTTCCTGCTCTTCCATTTTTTCACACCTTTTCATGCTACTCGTATTTTTCGCACCTTTTCCTGCTCTTCGTATTTTTCACACCTTTTCATGATCCTCGTATTATTCAGTCCTATTTATGTTCCTCGTATTTTTCCGACCTTTTCAAGCTCCTCGTATTTTTCAGACCTTTTCACACTCTTCATATTTTTCACACCTTTTCACGATCTTCGTATTTTTGACACCTTTTCATGCTCCTGATACTTTCCACACCTTTTCCTGCTCTTCGGATTTTTCACATCTTTTTATGTTCCTCGTATTTTTCACACTTTTTCCTGCTCCTCGTATTTTTCAGACCTTTTCATGCTCTTTGAATTTTTCACACCTTTTCCTGCTCTTCATATTTTTCACACCATTTCACGCTCTTTGTATTTTTGAGATCTTTTCACACTCCTCATATTTTTCACACTTTTTCTGCTCCTTGTATTTTTTACACCATTTCCTGCTCCTAATATTTCTCACACCTTTTCATCCTCCTCGTATACTTGACACCTTTTCATGCTCCTCGTATTTTTCACACCTTGTCATGCTCCTCGTATTTTTGATGCCTTTTCCTTCTCCTCGTAATTTTCACACCTTTTTCTGCTCTTCGATTTCTTCACACCTTTTCATGCGCCTCGTTTTTTTTACAACTTTTCCTCATCTTCATTTTTTTCACACCTTTTCCTGCTCTTCATATTTTTCACACCTTTTCCTGCTCTTGGGATTTTTCATAACTTTTTATGCTCCTCGTATTTTTCACACCTTTTCATGCTCCTCATATTTTTCACACCTTGTCATACTCCTCGTATTTTTCACTCCTTTTCATGCTCCTCGTATTTTTCACACCTTTTCATGCTCCTCGTATTTTTCACACCTTTTCATGCTGCTCGTCTTTTGATTTTTTTTTTGCTCTTCACATTTATCATACCTTTTCATGCTCCTCGCATTTTTCACACCTTTTCATGCTGCTCGTCTTTTGATTTTTTTTTCTCCTCGCATTTTTCACACCTTTTCAGGCTCCTCGCATTTTTCACACCTGTTCATGCTGCTAGATTTTGTTTTGTTTTTTTTTTTGCTCCTCGCATTTTTCACCCCTTTTCATGTTCCTCGTATTTTTCACACCTTTTCATGTTCCTCGAATTTTTCACACCTTTTCATGCTCCTCGCTTTTTTCACAACATTTTATGCTCCTGGTTTTTTTTTTGCTCCTCCCAATTTGCACAGCTTTTCATGCTCATCGTAATTTTCACACCTTTTCATGCTCCTCGCATTTTTCACACCTTTTCATGCTCCTCGAATTTTGACACCTTTTCATGCTCCTCGAAATTTTCACACCTTTTCATGCTCCTCGTATTTTTCACACCTTTTCATGTTCCTCAAATTTTTCACACCTATTCATGCTCCTCTCATTTTTCACACCTTTTCATGGTCCTCACCTTTTTCACATCTATTCATGCTCCTCGCATTTTTGACACCTTTTCATGGTCCTCACCTTTTTCACACCTTTTCATGCTTCTCGCAATTTTCACACCTTTTCATGCTCCTCGCATTTTTCACAACTTTTCATGCTTCTCGCAATTTTCACACCTTTTCATGCTCCTCGCATTTTTCACACCTTTTCATGGTCCTCACCTTTTTCACACCTCTTCATGCTTCTCGAATTTTTCACACCTTTCATGCTCCTCGAAATTTTTACACATTTTTATGCTCCTCATATTTTTCACACCTTTTCATGCTCCTCGCATTTTTGACACCTTTTCATGCTCCTCGAAATTTTCACCGTTTCATGCTCCTCATATTTTTCTACTTTTCATGTTCCTCCCATTTTTCACACCTTTTTATGCTCCCCAGATTTTTCACACCTTTTCATGCTCTCGTGATTTTCACACCTTTTCTTGTTCCTCTCATTTTTCATTCCTTTTCATGCTCCTCGTATTTTTCACAGCTTCTCATCCTCCTCTTCATTTTTTTTTGCTCCTCACATTTTGCACAGCTTTTCATGCTCCCCGCATTTTTCACACCTTTTCATGCTCTTCGATTTTTTGAAAACTTTACATGCTCATTGAAATTTTCAAAGCTTTTCATGCCCCTCGTATTTTTCACACCTTTCCAGGCTCCTCGTCTTTTTTTTTTTTTTGCTCCTCGCATTTTTCACAGCTTTTCATGCTCCTCGTATTTTTCACACCTTTCCATGCTCTTCTCATTTTTCATACCTTTCCGTGCTCCTCGAATTTTTCACTCCTTTCCATGCTCCTCGCACTTTTCACACCTTTTCATACTCCTTGCATTTTTCACACGTTTTCAAGCTCTTCGCATTTTTCACACCTTTTCAGACTCCTCGCAATTTTCACACCTTTTCTTGCTCCTCGCATTTTTCACACCTTTCCATGCTCCTCGCATTTTTCACACCTTTTCATGCTCCTCAAAATTTTCACGCCAGGAGCATGAAAAGTTGTGAAAAATGCGAGGAGCATGAAAAGGTGTGAAAAATGAGAAAAGCAAAAAAAATAGATGAGCATGAAAAGGTGTGAAAAATGTGAGGAGCATGAAAAGGTGTGAAAAAGGCGAGGAGCATGAAAATGTGTGAAAATTTCGAGGAGCATGAAAGGGTGTCAAAAATGCTAGGAGCATGAAATGTTGCGAAAAATACGAGGAACATGAATAGCTTTGAAAATTCGAGGAGCAAGAAAAAAAACAGAAAAATACGAGGAGCAAAAAAAAATAAAAAAACAGAAAAATACAAGGAGCAGAACAGTCGGGAAACTAAGAGGAGCATCAAAAATGTGATAATTGGAGGAGCAAGAAAAGTGTGAAAAATACCAGGAGCCGGAAAAGGGGAGAAAAATACGAGGAGCAAAAAAAAAAAAAAAAAAAAAAAAAAAAAAAAAAAAAAAAAAAAAAAAAAACAGAAAAATACGAGGATCAGAAAGTGAGGAAAATAAGAGGAGCATCAAAAGTGTCAAAATACGAGGAGCAAAAAAGTGTGATAAACACGAGGAGGAGAAAAAAGGGAGAAAAATACGAGGAGCAAAAAAAAAAAAAGACGAGGAAACTGAAAAGGTGTGAAAAATGCGAGGAGCAGGAAAAGGTGTGAAAAATTCGAGGAACATGAAAAGGTGTGAAAAATGCGAAGAGCAAAAAAAAAAAAAAGACGACGAGCATGAAAAGGTGTGAAAAATGCAACGAGCATGAAAAGGTGTGAAAAATGTAAGGAGCATGAAAAGGTGTGAAAAATGCGAGGAACAGCAAAAGGTGTGAAAAATATGAGGAGCATGAAAAGGTGTGAAAATTTCGTGGAGCATGAAAGGGTGTCAAATATTCTAGGAGCATGAAATGTTGTGAAAAATATGAGGAACATGAATAGCTTTGAAAAATGCAAGGAGCAAAATAAAAAAAAAAAAGACGAGGAGCATGAAAATTGTGAAAATTTCGAGGAGCATGAAAAGGTGTGAAAATTGCGAGTGGAGCATTAAAAGATTGAAAAAATGCGAGGAAGCATGAAAAGGTGTGAAAAATTCGAGAAAATAAGTTGTGAAAAATACGAGGAGCATGAAAAGGTGGAAAATTTCAAGAAAGCATGAAAGGTGTCAAAATATTGTGAAAGAGCATGAAATGTGTGAAAAATGCGAGGAGCATGAAAGGTGTGAAAAATTCGAGAGCATGAAAAAGGTGTGAAAAATAATGAGGGGACAATGAAAAGTGGTAAAATTTCGAAGGTAGCATGAAAAGGTTTCAAAAAATTCGGGAGCAGGAAGGTGGAGATAAAAAGTTCGAGTAGCATGAAAAAGGTGGAAATGCGAGTAGCAAGAAAAAAAAATCCGAAGGACATGAAAAATGTGAAAAAATGCGAGAAACATGAAAAGTGCTGAAAATGCGAGGAGCTAATCGAAATGGTGTGAAAAATACAGACAATAAAGGTGAGAAAAATGCGAGGAGCATGAAAAGGTGTGAAAAATGCGAGGAGCAAGAAAAAAAAATCCGAGGAGCATGAAAAGGTGTGAAAAATGCGAGAAACATGAAAAGGAGTGAAAAATGAGAGGAGCATGAAAAGGTGTGAAAAATACGAGGAGCATGAAAAGGTGTGAAAAATGTGAGGAGCATGAAAAGGTGTGAAAAATGAGAGGAGCAAAAAAAAAAAAAACGAGGAGCATGAAATGTTGTGAATAATGCGAGGAGCATGAAAAGGTGTGAAAAATGCGAGGAGCAAGAAAAAAAAAATACGAGGAGCATGAAAATGTGTGAAAAATGCGAGGAGCGTGAAATGGTGTGAAAAATGCGAGGAGCATGAAAAGGTGTGAAAAATGCAAGGAGCATGAAAAGGAGTGAAAAATGCGAGGAGCAAAAAGAAAAAAAACACGAGGACCATGAAAAGGTGTAAAAAATTCGAGGAGCATGAAAAGGTGTGAAAAATGCGAGGAGCAAAAAAAAAAAAAACGAGGAGCATGAAATGTTGTGAATAATGCGAGGAGCATGAAAAGGTGTGAAAAATGCGAGGAGCAAGAAAAAAAAATACGAGGAGCATGAAAAGGTGTGAAAAATGCGAGGAGCGTGAAATGGTGTGAAAAATGCGAGGAGCATGAAAAGGTGTGAAAAATGCAAGGAGCATGAAAAGGAGTGAAAAATGCGAGGAGCAAAAAAAAAAAAACACGAGGAGCATGAAATGTTGTGAATAATGCGAGGAGCATGAAAAGGTGTGAAAAATGCGAGGAGCAAAAAAAAAAAGACGGGGAGCATGAAAAGTTGTGTAAAATGCGAGGAGCATGAAAAGGTGTGAATAATGCGAGGAGCATGAAAAGGTGTGAAAAATGCGAGGAATAGAAAAGGTGTGAAAAATGCGAGGAACATGAAAAGGTGTGAAAAATGCGAGGAACATGAAAAGGTGTGAAAAATGAGAAGAGCAAAAAAAAAAACAAAAAAGACAAGGAGCATGAAATGGTGTGAAAAATGCGAGGAGCAAGAAAAAAAAATACAACGAGCAAGAAAAGGTGAGAAAACTGCGAGGAAAATAAAAAGGTGTGAAAAATGCGAGGAGCATGAAAACGTGTGAAAATTTCGAGGAGCATGAAAAGCTGTCAAAAATTCTGGGAGCATGAAATGGTGTGAAAAATACGTGGAACATGAATAGCTGTGAAAAATGCGAGCAGCAAAATAAAAAAAAAAAAAGACGAGGAGCATGAAAATTTTGAAAATTTAGAGGAGCTTGAAAAGGTGTGAAAATTGCGAGGAGCATGAAAAGATGTGAAAATGCGACGAGCATGAAAAGGTGTGAAAAATTCGAGGAACATGAAAAGGTGTGAAAAATACGAGGAGCATTAAAGGTGTGAAAATGTCAAGGAGCATGAAAAGGTGTCAAATATTGGAAGAGCATGAAAAGGTTTGAAAAATGAGAGAAGCATGAAAAGGTGTGAAAAATGCGAGAAGCATGAAAACGTGTGAAAAATGCGAGGAGCAAAAAAAAAATACGAGGAGCATGAAAAGGGGTGAAAATGCGAGGAATAGAAAAGGTGTGAAAAATGCGAAGAACATGAAAAGGTGTGAAAAATGCGAGGAGCATGAAAAGGTGTGAAAAATGCGAAGAGCAAAAAAAAAAACCAAAAAAGACAAGGAGCATGAAATGGTGTGAAAAATGCGAGGAGCAAGAAAAAAAAATACAACGAGCAAGAAAAGGTGAGAAAAATGCGAGGAAAATAAAAAGGTGTGAAAAATGCAAGGAGCATGAAAACGTGTGAAAATTTCGAGGAGCATGAAAAGCTGTCAAAAATTCTGGGAGCATGAAATGGTGTGAAAAATACGTGGAACATGAATAGCTGTGAAAAATGCGAGCAGCAAAATAAAAAAAAAAAAGACGAGGAGCATGAAAATTTTGAAAATTTCGAGGAGCATGAAAAGGTGTGAAAATTGCGAGGAGCATGAAAAGATGTGAAAATGCGAAGAGCATGAAAAACTGTGAAAAATTCGAGGAACATGAAAAGGTGTGAAAAATACGGGGAGCATGAATGGGTGTGAAAATTCAAGGAGCATGAAAAGGTGTCAAATATTGGAAGAGCATGAAAAGGTTTGAAAAATGAGAGAAGCATGAAAAGGTGTGAAAAATGCGAGGAGCATGAAAAGGTGTGAAAAATTCGAGGAGCAAGAAAAAAAAATCCGAGGAGCATGAAAAGATGTGAAAAATGCGAGAAACATGAAAAGGAGTGAAAAATGTGAGGAGCATGAAAAGGTGTGAAAAATACGAGGAGCATGAAAAGGTGTGAAAAATGCGAGGAGCATGAAAAGGTGTGAAAAATGAGAGGAGCAAAAAAAAAAAAAACGAGGAGCATGAAATGTTGTGAATAATGCGAGGAGCATGAAAAGGTGTGAAAAATGCGAGGAGCAAGAAAAAAAAAATACGAGGAGCATGAAAAGGTGTGAAAAATGTGAGGAGCGTGAAATGGTGTGAAAAATGCGAGGAGCATGAAAAGGTGTGAAAAATGCAAGGAGCATGAAAAGGAGTGAAAAATGCGAGGAGCAAAAAAAAAAAACACGAGGACCATGAAAAGGTGTAAAAAATTCGAGGAGCATGAAAAGGTGTGAAAAATGCGAGGAGCAAAAAAAAAAAAAAGACGGGGAGCATGAAAAGTTGTGTAAAATGCGAGGAGCATGAAAAGGTGTGAATAATGCGAGGAGCATGAAAAGGTGTGAAAAATTCGAGGAACATGAAAAGGTGTGAAAAATACGAGGAGCATGAAAAGGTGTGAAAATTTCAAGAAGCATGAAAAGGTGTCAAATATTGGAAGAGCATGAAATGGTGTGAAAAATGCGAGGAGCATGAAAAGGTGTGAAAAATTCGAGGAGCATGAAAAGGTGTGAAAAATGCGAGGAGCATAAAAAGTGTGAAAAATACGAGGAGCAAAAAAAAAAAGACGAGGAGCATGAAAATGTGTGAAAAATGTGAGGAGCATGAAAAGGTGTGAAAAATGGGAGGAGCATGAAAAGGTGTGAAAAATGGGAGGAGCATGAAAAGGTGTGAAAAATGCGAAGAGCAAAAAAAAAAACAAAAAAGACAAGGAGCATGAAATGGTGTGAAAAATGCGAGGAGCAAGAAAAAATATACAAGGAGCAAGAAAAGATGAGAAAAATGCGAGGAACATAAAAAGGTGTGAAAAATGCGAGGAACTTGAAAAGGTGTGAAAAATACGAGGAGCATGAAAACGTGTGAAAATTTCGAGGAGCATGAAAAGCTGTCAAAAATTCTGGGAGCATGAAATGGTGTGAAAAATACGTGGAACATGAATAGCTGTGAAAAATGCGAGCAGCAAAATAAAAAAAAAAAAGACGAGGAGCATGAAAATTTTGAAAATTTCGAGGAGCATGAAAAGGTGTGAAAATTGCGAGGAGCATGAAAAGATGTGAAAATGCGACGAGCATGAAAAGGTGTGAAAAATTCGAGGAACATGAAAAGGTGTGAAAAATACGAGGAGCATGAAAAGGTGTGAAAATTTCGAGGAGCATGAAAGGTGTCAAATATTGGAAGAGTATGAAAAGGTTTGAAAAATGAGAGACGCATGAAAAGGTGTGAAAAATGCGAGGAGCATGAAAAGGTGTGAAAAATGCGAGGAGCAAGAAAAAAAAATCCGAGGAGCATGAAAAGGTGTGAAAAATGCGAGAAACATGAAAAGGAGTGAAAAATGTGAGGAGCATGAAAAGGTGTGAAAAATACGAGGAGCATGAAAAGGTGTGAAAAATGCGAGGAGCATGAAAAGGTGTGAAAAATGCGAAGAGCAAAAAAAAAAAACAAAAAAGACAAGGAGCATGAAATGGTGTGAAATATGCGAGGAGCAAGAAAAGAAAATACAAGGAGCAAGAAAAGGTGAGAAAAATGCGAGGAACATAAAAAAGTGTGAAAAATGCGAGGAACTTGAAAAGGTGTGAAAAATACGAGGAGCATGAAAACGTGTGAAAATTTCCAGGAGCATGAAAAGCTGTCAAAAATTCTGGGAGCATGAAATTGTGTGATAAATACGTGGAACATGAATAGCTGTGAAAAATGAAAGCAGCAAAATAAAAAAAAAAAAGACGAGAAGCATGAAAATTTTGAAAATTTCGAGGAGCATGAAAAGGTGTGAAAATTTCGAGGAGCATGAAAAGGTGTCAAAAATTCGAGGAGCAGGAAAAGGTGAGAAAAATGCGAGGAGCATGAAATGGTGTGAAAAATGCAAGGAGCATGAAATGGTGTGAATAATTCGAGGAACATGAAAAGGTGTGAAAAATACGGGGAGCATGAAGGGGTGTGAAAATTTCAAGGAGCATGAAAAGGTGTCAAATATTGGAAGAGCATGAAAAGGTTTGAAAAATGAGAGAAGCATGAAAAGCTGTGAAAAATGCGAGGAGCATGAAAAGGTGTGAAAAATGCGAGGAGCAAGAAAAAAAATTCGAGGAGCATGAAAAGGTGTGAAAAATGCGAGAAACATGAAAAGGTGTGAAAAATGCGAGGAGCATGAAAAGGTGTGAAAAATACGAGGAGCATGAAAAGGTGTGAAAAATGCGAGGAGCATGAAAAGGTGTGAAAAATGCGAGGAGCAAAAAAAAAAAAAACGAGGAGCATGAAATGGTGTGAATAATGCGAGGAGCAAGAAAAAAAAATACGAGGAGCATGAAAAGGTGTGAAAAATGCGAGGAGCGTGAAATGGTGTGAAAAATGCAAGGAGCATGAAAAGGAGTGAAAAATGCGAGGAGCCAAAAAAAAAAAAAGACGAGGACCATGAAAAGGTGTAAAAAATTCGAGGAGCATGAAAAGGTGTGAAAAATGCGAGGAGCAAAAAAAAAAAAGACGGGGAGCATGAAAAGTTGTGTAAAATGCGAGGAGCATGAAAAGGTGTGAATAATGCGAGGAGCATGAAAAGGTGTGAAAAATGCGAGGAATAGAAAAGGTGTGAAAAATGCGAGGAACATGAAAAGGTGTGAAAAATGCGAGGAGCATGAAAAGGTGTGAAAAATGCGAAGAGCAAAAAAAAAACAAAAAAGACAAGGAGCATGAAATGGTGTGAAAAATGCGAGGAGCAAGAAAAAAAAATACAAGGAGTAAGAAAAGGTGAGAAAAATGCGAGGAACATAAAAAGGTGTGAAAAATGCGAGGAACTAGAAAAGGTGTGAAAAATACGAGGAGCATGAAAACGTGTGAAAATTTCGAGGAGCATGAAAGCTGTCAAAAATTCTGGGAGCATGAAATGTTGTGAAAAATACGTGGAACATGAATAGCTGTGAAAAATGCGAGCAGCAAAATAAAAAAAAAAAAGACGAGGAGCATGAAAATTTTGAAAATTTCAAGGAGCATGAAAAGGTGTGAAAATTGCGAGGAGCATGAAAAGATGTGAAAATGCGAGGAGCATGAAAAGGTGTGAAAAATTCGAGGAACATGAAAAGGTGTGAAAAATACGAGGAGCATGAAAAGGTGTGAAAATGTCAAGGAGCATGAAAAGGTGTCAAATATGGAAGAGCATGAAAAGGTTTGAAAAATGAGAGAAGCATGAAAAGGTGTGAAAAATGCGAGGAGCATGAAAAGGTGTGAAAAATGCGAGGAGCAAGAAAAAAAAATCCGAGGAGCATGAAAAGTGTGAAAAATGCGAGAAACATGAAAAGGAGTGAAAAATGTGAGGAGCATGAAAAGGTGTGAAAAATACGAGGAGCATGAAAAATGTGAAAAATGCGAGGAGCATGAAAAGGTGTGAAAAATGCGAGGAGCATGAAAAGGTGTGAAAAATGCGAGGAGAAAAAAAAAAAAATACGAGGAGCATGAAAAGGTGTGAAAAATGCGAGGAGCGTGAAATGGTGTGAAAAATGCGAGGAGCATGAAAAGGTGTGAAAAATGCAAGGAGCATGAAAAGGAGTGAAAAATGCGAGGAGCAAAAAAAAAAAAAGACGAGGACCATGAAAAGGTGTAAAAAATTCGAGGAGCATGAAAAGGTGTGAAAAATGCGAGGAGCAAAAAAAAAAAAAAGACGAGGACCATGAAAAGGTGTAAAAAATTCGAGGAGCATGAAAAGGTGTGAAAAATGCAAGGAGCAAGAAAAGGTGTGATAAATGTGAGGAGCAAAAAAAAATACGAGGAGCATGAAAAGTGTGAAAAACACGAGGAGCAGGAAAAGGGGAGAAAAATACGAGGAGCAAAAAAAAAAAAAAACAGAGCAATACGAGGAGCAGAAAAGTGGGGAAAATAAGAGAAGCATCAAAAGTGTGAAAATGAGAGGAGCAAGAAAAGTGTGAAAAATCCCAGGAGCCGGAAAAGGGGAGAAAAATACGAGGGGCAAAAAAAACACAAAAAACAGAAAAATACGAGGAGCAGAAAAGTGGGGAAAATAAAGGAAGCATCAAAAGTGTGAAAATGCGAGGAGCAAGAAAAGTGTGAAAAACAGGAGGAGGAGAAAAAAGGGAGAAAAATACGAGGGGCAAAAAAAACACAAAAAACAGAAAAATACGAGGAGCAGAAAAGTGGGGAAAATAAAGGAAGCATCAAAAGTGTGAAAATGCGAGGAGCAAGAAAAGTGTGAAAAATCTCAGGAGCAGGAAAATGGGAGAAAAATAAGAGGAGCAAAAAAAAAAAAAGACGAGGAACATGAAAAGGTTTGAAAAATGCGAGGATCATGAAAAGGTGTGAAAAATTCGAGGAACATGAAAAGGTGTGAAAAATGTGAAGAGACAAAAAAAAAAAGATGAGGAGCATGAAAAGGTGTGAAAAATGCAACGAGCATGAAAACGTGTGAAAAATGCAAGGAGCATGAAAAGATATGAAAAATGTGAGGAACAGGAAAAGGTGTGAAAAATATGAGGAGTATGAAAAGGTGTGAAAATTTCGAGGAGCATGAAAAGGTGTCAAAAATTCTAGGAGCATGAAATGGTGTGAAAAATACGAGGAACATGAATAGCTGTGAAAAATGCGAGGAGCAAAAAAAAAAAAAAAGACGAGGAGCATGAAAATTGGGAAAAATTCGAGGAGCATGAAAAGTTGTGAAAAATTCGAGGAAAATGAAAAGTTGTGAAAAATGCGAGGAGCATGTAAAGATGGGAAACCTGCGAGGAGCAAGAAAAAAGAAATCCGAGGACCAAGAAAAGGTGAGAAATATGCGAGGAACATAAAAAGGTGTGAAAAATGCGAGGAACTTGAAAAGGTGTGAAAAATACGAGGAGCATGAAAATGTGTGAAAATTTCGAGGTAAATGAAAAGCTGGCAAAAATTCTAGGAGCATAAAAAGGTGTGAAAAATGCGAGGAGCATGAAAAGTTGTGAAAAATGCGAGGAGCATGAAACAGTGTGAAATATGCGAGGAACATGAAAAGGTGTGAAAAATGCGAGGAGCAAAAGAAACAAAAATGACGAGGAGCATGAAAAGTGTGAAAAACACGAGGAGCAGGAATAGGGGAGAAAAATACGAGGAGCAAAAAAAAAAAACAGAGCAATACGAGGAGCAGAAAAGTGGGAAAATAAGAGAAGCATCAAAAGTGTGAAAATGCGAGGAGCAAGAAAAGTGTGAAAAATCTCAGGAGCAGGAAAATGGGAGAAAAATGTGAGGAGCAAAAAAAAAAAAAATACGAGGAGCATGAAAAGGAGTGAAAAATGCGAGGAATAGAAAAGGTGTGAAAAATGTGAGGAACATGATAACGTGTGAAAAATGCCAGGAGCATGAAAAGGTGAGAAACATGCGAGGAGCAAGAAAAAAAAAATACGAGGACCAAGAAAAGGTGAGAAAATGCGAGGAACATAAAAAGGTGTGAAAAATGCGAGGAACTTGAAAAGGTGTGAAAAATACGAGCAGCATGAAAACATGTGAAAATTTCGAGGAAAATGAAAAGCGGGCAAAAATTCTAGGAGCATAAAAAGGTGTGAAAAATGCGAGGAGCAAAAAAAAAAAAAAGAGGAGGAGCATGAAAATATGTGAAAAATGCGAGGAGCATGAAAAGGTGTGAAAAATGCGAGGAGCATTAAAAGGTGTAAAAATGCAAGGAGCATGAACAGGTTGAAATATACGAGGAGCATGAAAACATGTGAAAATTTCGAGGAAAAAAAAAGCTGTCAAAAATTCTAGGAGCACGAAAAGGTGTGAAAAATGCGAGGAGCATGGAAAGTTGTGAAAAATGCGAGGAGCATGAAACAGTGTGAAAAATGTGAGGAACATGAAAAGGTGTGAAAAATGCGAGGAGCAAAAGAAAAAAAAATGACGAGGAGCATGAAAATGTGTGAAAAATTCAGGAGCATGAAAAGCTGTGAAAAATATGAGGAGCATGAAAAGGTGTGAAAAATGCGAGGAGCATGAAAAGGTGTGAAAAATGCGAGAGGCAAAAGAAAAAAAAATTATGAGGAGCATGAAATAGTGTGAAAAATGCAAGGAGCATGAGAAGGTGTGAAAAATGCACAGAGCAAAAAAAAAAAAAAGACGAGGTGCATGAAAAGGTGTGAAAAATTCGTGGAGCATGAAAAGTTGTGAAATTGCGAGGAGCATGAAAAGGTGTGAAAATTGCGAGGAAAATGATATGCTGGCAAAAATTCTAGGAGCATGAAAAGGTGTGAAAAATGCAAGGAGCATGAAAAGGTGTGAAAAATACGAGGAGCATGAAAAGGTGTGAAAATTTCAAGAAGCATGAAAAGGTGTCAAATATTGGAAGAGCATGAAATGGTGTGAAAAATGCGAGGAGCATGAAAAGGTGTGAAAAATGCGAGGAGCATGAAAAGGTGTGAAAAATGCGAGGAGCAAGAAAAAAAAATCCGAGGAGCATGAAAAGGTGTGAAAATGCGAGAAACAGAAAGGAGTGAAAAATGTGAGGAGAAAAAAAAAAACATGAAAAGTGGTGAAAATGCGAGGAGCATGAAAAGGTGTGAAAAATGCGAAGGAGCATGAAAAGGTGGTGAAAATATGCGAGGAGCATAAAAGGTGTGAAAATTTCAAGAAGCATGAAAAGGTGTCAAATATTGGAAGAGCATGAAATGGTGTGAAAAATGCGAGGAGCATGAAAAGGTGTGAAAAACTCGAGGAGCATGAAAAGGTGTGAAAAATGCGAGGAGCATAAAAAGTGTGAAAAATACGAGGAGCAAAAAAAAAAAGACGAGGAGCATGAAAATGTGTGAAAAATGTGAGGAGCATGAAAAGGTGTGAAAAATGCGAGGAGCATGAAAAGGTGTGAAAAATGGGAGGAGCATGAAAAGGTGTGAAAAATGCGAAGAGCAAAAAAAAAAACAAAAAAGACAAGGAGCATGAAATGGTGTGAAAAATGCGAGGAGCAAGAAAAAATATACAAGGAGCAAGAAAAGATGAGAAAAATGCGAGGAACATAAAAAGGTGTGAAAAATGCGAGGAACTTGAAAAGGTGTGAAAAATACGAGGAGCATGAAAACATGTGAAAATTTCGAGGAGCATGAAAAGCTGTCAAAAATTCTGGGAGCATGAAATGGTGTGAAAAATACGTGGAACATGAATAGCTGTGAAAAATGCGAGCAGCAAAATAAAAAAAAAAAAGACGAGGAGCATGAAAATTTTGAAAATTTCGAGGAGCATGAAAAGGTGTGAAAATTGCGAGGAGCATGAAAAGATGTGAAAATGCGATGAGCATGAAAAGGTGTGAAAAATTCAAGGAACATGAAAAGGTGTGAAAAATGCGAGGAGCAAAAAAAAAAAAAAGACGAAGAGCAAGAAAAGTTGTGAAAAACGCGAGGAGCATGAAAAGGTGTGAAAATTTCAAGAAGCATGAAAAGGTGTCAAATATTGGAAGAGCATGAAATGGTGTGAAAAATGCGAGGAGCATGAAAAGGTGTGAAAAATTCGAGGAGCATGAAAAGGTGTGAAAAATGCGAGGAGCATAAAAAGTGTGAAAAATACGAGGAGCAAAAAAAAAAAAGACGAGGAGCAATGAAATATGTGTGAAAGAATGTGAGGAGTCATGGAAAAGGTGTGAAAAATGCGAGGAGCATGAAAAGGTGTGAAAAATGCGAGGAGCATGAAAAGGTGTGAAAAATGCGACTAGCAAAAAAAAAAAAAGACGAGGAGCATGAAAAGGTGGGAAAATTGCGAGGAGCAAAAAAAAAAAGACGAGGAGCATGAAAAGGTGTGAAAATTTCGAGGAAAATGAAAAGCTGGCAAAAATTCTAGGAGCATGAAAAGATGTTAAAAATGTAAGGAGCAAGAAAAGGTGTGAAAAATGCGAGGAGCATGAAAAGGTGTGAAAAATGCGAGGAGCATGAAAAGGTGTGAAAAATGTGAGGAGCATGAAAAGGTGGTTTGAAAAATATGAGGGCATGAAAAGGTGTGAAATTTTCGAAGGACATGAAAGAAAGTCAAAAATTCGAGGAGGCAGGAAAGTGAGAAAAAAGGCCGAAGGAGGCATGAAAAGGTGTGAAAAATGCGAGGCGCAAGAAAAAAAAATCCGAGGAGCATGAAAAGAGTGAAAATGCGAAGAAACATGAAAAGGTGTGAAAATGCGAGGAGCATGACCATGGTGTGAAAATACGAGGGAGCATGAAAACGTGTGAAAAATTGCGAGGAAAGCATGAAAGGGTGTGAAAATTGCGAGGAGCAAAAAAAAAAAAACTGAGGAGGCATGATGTTGTGAATAATGCGAGGAGCATGAAAAGGTGTGAAAATCGAGGAAGCAAGAAAAAAATTACGAGGAGCATGAAAAGGTGTGAAAAATGCGAGGAGTGTGAAATGGTGTGAAAAATGCGAGGAGCAGAAAGGTGTGAAAAATGCAAGGAGCATGAAAAGGAGTGAAAAATGCGAGGAGCAAAAAGAAAAAAAACACGAGGACCATGAAAAGGTGTAAAAAATTCGAGGAGCATGAAAAGGTGTGAAAAATGCGAGGAGCAAAAAAAAAAAGACGGGGAGCATGAAAAGTTGTGTAAAATGCGAGGAGCATGAAAAGGTGTGAATAATGCGAGGAGCATGAAAAGGTGTGAAAAATGCGAGGAATAGAAAAGGTGTGAAAAATGCGAGGAACATGAAAAGGAGTGAAAAATGCGAGGAGCATGAAAAGGTGTGAAAAATGCGAAGAGCAAAAAAAAAACAAAAAAGACAAGGAGCATGAAATGGTGTGAAAAATGCGAGGAGCAAGAAAAAAAAATACAAGGAGTAAGAAAAGGTGAGAAAAATGCGAGGAACATAAAAAGGTGTGAAAAATGCGAGGAACTTGAAAAGGTGTGAAAAATACGAGGAGCATGAAAACGTGTGAAAATTTCGAGGAGCATGAAAAGCTGTAAAAAATTCTGGGAGCATGAAATGGTGTGAAAAATACGTGGAACATGAATAGCTGTGAAAAATGCGAGCAGCAAAAAAAAAAAAAAAAAGACGAGGAGCATGAAAATTTTGAAAATTTCGAGGAGCATGAAAAGGTGTGAAAATTGCGAGGAGCATGAAAAGATGTGAAAATGCGACGAGCATGAAAAGGTGTGAAAAATTCGAGGAACATGAAAAGGTGTGAAAAATACGAAGAGCATGAAAAGGTGTGAAAATGTCAAGGAGCATGAAAAGGTGTCAAATATTGGAAGAGCATGAAAAGGTTTGAAAAATGAGAGAAGCATGAAAAGGTGTGAAAAATGCGAGGAGCATGAAAACGTGTGAAAAATGCGAGGAGCAAAAAAAAAAAAAGGAGCATGAAAAGGGGTGAAAAATGCGAGGAATAGAAAAGGTGTGAAAAATGCGAGGAACATGAAAAGGTGTGAAAAATGCGAGGAACATGAAAAGGTGTGAAAAATGTGAAGAGCAAAAAAAAAAACAAAAAAGACAAGGAGCATGAAATGGTGTGAAAAATGCGAGGAGCAAGAAAAAAAAATACAACGAGCAAGAAAAGGTGAGAAAAATGCGAGGAAAATAAAAACGTGTGAAAAATGCGAGGAGCATGAAAACGTGTGAAAATTTCGAGGAGCATGAAAAGCTGTCAAAAATTCTGGGAGCATGAAATGGTGTGAAAATTACGTGGAACATGAATAGCTGTGAAAAATGCGAGCAGCAAAATAAAAAAAAAAAGACGAGGAGCATGAAAATTTTGAAAATTTCGAGGAGCATGAAAAGGTGTGAAAATTGCGAGGAGCATGAAAAGATGTGAAAATGCGAGGAGCATGAAAAGCTGTGAAAAATTCGAGGAACATGAAAAGGTGTGAAAAATACGGGGAGCATGAAGGGGAGTGAAAATTTCAAGGAGCATGAAAAGGTGTCAAATATTGGAAGAGCATGAAAAGGTTTGAAAAATGAGAGAAGCATGAAAAGCTGTGAAAAATGCGAGGAGCATGAAAAGGTGTGAAAAATGCGAGGAGCAAGAAAAAAAATTCGAGGAGCATGAAAAGGTGTGAAAAATGCGAGAAACATGAAAAGGTGTGAAAAATGCGAGGAGCATGAAAAGGTGTGAAAAATACGAGGAGCATGAAAAGGTGTGAAAAATGCGAGGAGCATGAAAAGGTGTGAAAAATGAGAGGAGCAAAAAAAAAAAAAACGAGGAGCATGAAATGTTGTGAATAATGCGAGGAGCATGAAAAGGTGTGAAAAATGCGAGGAGCAAGAAAAAAAAAATACGAGGAGCATGAAAAGGTGTGAAAAATGTGAGGAGCGTGAAATGGTGTGAAAAATGCGAGGAGCATGAAAAGGTGTGAAAAATGCAAGGAGCATGAAAAGGAGTGAAAAATGCGAGGAGCAAAAAAAAAAAAACACGAGGACCATGAAAAGGTGTAAAAAATTCGAGGAGCATGAAAAGGTGTGAAAAATGCGAGGAGCAAAAAAAAAAAAAAGACGGGGAGCATGAAAAGTTGTGTAAAATGCAAGGAGCATGAAAAGGTGTGAATAATGCGAGGAGCATGAAAAGGTGTGAAAAATTCGAGGAACATGAAAAGGTGTGAAAAATACGAGGAGCATGAAAAGGTGTGAAAAATTCAAGAAGCATGAAAATGTGTCAAATATTGGAAGAGCATGAAATGGTGTGAAAAATGCGAGGAGCATGAAAAGGTGTGAAAAATTCGAGGAGCATGAAAAGGTGTGAAAAATGCGAGGAGCATAAAAAGTGTGAAAAATACGAGGAGCAAAAAAAAAAAGACGAGGAGCATGAAAATGTGTGAAAAATGTGAGGAGCATGAAAAGGTGTGAAAAATGTGAGGAGCATGAAAAGGTGTGAAAAATGGGAGGAGCATGAAAAGGTGTGAAAAATGCGAAGAGCAAAAAAAAAAACAAAAAAGACAAGGAGCATGAAATGGTGTGAAAAATGCGAGGAGCAAGAAAAAATATACAAGGAGCAAGAAAAGATGAGAAAAATGCGAGGAACATAAAAAGGTGTGAAAAATGCGAGGAACTTGAAAAGGTGTGAAAAATACGAGGAGCATGAAAACGTGTGAAAATTTCGAGGAGCATGAAAAGCTGTCAAAAATTCTGGGAGCATGAAATGGTGTGAAAAATACGTGGAACATGAATAGCTGTGAAAAATGCGAGCAGCAAAATTTAAAAAAAAAAGACGAGGAGCATGAAAATTTTGAAAATTTCGAGGAGCATGAAAAGGTGTGAAAATTGCGAGGAGCATGAAAAGATGTGAAAATGCGACGAGCATGAAAAGGTGTGAAAAATTCGAGGAACATGAAAAGGTGTGAAAAATACGAGGAGCATGAATAGGTGTGAAAATGTCAAGGAGCATGAAAGGTGTCAAATATTGGAAGAGCATGAAAAGGTTTGAAAAATGAGAGACGCATGAAAAGGTGTGAAAAATGCGAGGAGCATGAAAAGGTGTGAAAAATGCGAGGAGCAAGAAAAAAAAATCCGAGGAGCATGAAAAGGTGTGAAAAATGCGAGAAACATGAAAAGGAGTGAAAAATGTGAGGAGCATGAAAAGGTGTGAAAAATACGAGGAGCATGAAAAGGTGTGAAAAATGCGAGGAGCATGAAAAGGTGTGAAAAATGCGAAGAGCAAAAAAAAAACAAAAAAGACAAGGAGCATGAAATGGTGTGAAAAATGCGAGGAGCAAGAAAAGAAAATACAAGGAGCAAGAAAAGGTGAGAAAAATGCGAGGAACATAAAAAAGTGTGAAAAATGCGAGGAACTTGAAAAGGTGTGAAAAATACGAGGAGCATGAAAACGTGTGAAAATTTCCAGGAGCATGAAAAGCTGTCAAAAATTCTGGGAGCATAAATTGTGTGATAAATACGTGGAACATGAATAGCTGTGAAAAATGAAAGCAGCAAAATAAAAAAAAAAAAAGACGAGAAGCATGAAAATTTTGAAAATTTCGAGGAGCATGAAAAGGTGTGAAAATTTCGAGGAGCATGAAAAGGTGTCAAAAATTCGAGGAGCAGGAAAAGGTGAGAAAAATGCGAGGAGCAAAAAAAAAAAAAACGAGGAGCATGAAATGGTGTGAATAATGCGAGGAGCGTGAAATGGTGTGAAAAATGCGAGGAGCATGAAAAGGTGTGAAAAATGCGAGGAGCAAAAAAAAAAAATACGAGGAGCATGAAAAGGTGTGAAAAATGCGAGGAGCGTGAAATGGTGTGAAAAATGCGAGGAGCATGAAAAGGTGTGAAAAATGCAAGGAGCATGAAAAGGAGTGAAAAATGCGAGGAGCCAAAAAAAAAAAAAGACGAGGACCATGAAAAGGTGTAAAAAATTCGAGGAGCATGAAAAGGTGTGAAAAATGCGAGGAGCAAAAAAAAAAAAGACGGGGAGCATGAAAAGTTGTGTAAAATGCGAGGAGCATGAAAAGGTGTGAATAATGCGAGGAGCATGAAAAGGTGTGAAAAATGCGAGGAATAGAAAAGGTGTGAAAAATGCGAGGAACATGAAAAGGTGTGAAAAATGCGAGGAGCATGAAAAGGTGTGAAAAATGCGAAGAGCAAAAAAAAAACAAAAAAGACAAGGAGCATGAAATGGTGTGAAAAATGCGAGGAGCAAGAAAAAAAAATACAAGGAGTAAGAAAAGGTGAGAAAAATGCGAGGAACATAAAAAGGTGTGAAAAATGCGAGGAACTAGAAAAGGTGTGAAAAATACGAGGAGCATGAAAACGTGTGAAAATTTCGAGGAGCATGAAAAGCTGTCAAAAATTCTGGGAGCATGAAATGTTGTGAAAAATACGTGGAACATGAATAGCTGTGAAAAATGCGAGCAGCAAAATAAAAAAAAATAAAGACGAGGAGCATGAAAATTCTGAAAATTTCAAGGAGCATGAAAAGGTGTGAAAATTGCGAGGAGCATGAAAAGATGTGAAAATGCGAGGAGCATGAAAAGGTGTGAAAAATTAGAGGAACATGAAAAGGTGTGAAAAATACGAGGAGCATGAAAAGGTGTGAAAATGTCAAGGAGCATGAAAAGGTGTCAAATAATGGAAGAGCATGAAAAGGTTTGAAAAATGAGAGAAGCATGAAAAGGTGTGAAAAACGCGAGGAGCATGAAAAGGTGTGAAAAATGCGAGGAGCAAAATAAAAAAAAAAAAGACGAGGAGCATGAAAATTTTGAAAATTTCGAGGAGCATGAAAAGGTGTGAAAATTGCGAGGAGCATGAAAAGATGTGAAAATGCGAAGAGCATGAAAAACTGTGAAAAATTCGAGGAACATGAAAAGGTGTGAAAAATACGGGGAGCATGAATGGGTGTGAAAATTCAAGGAGCATGAAAAGGTGTCAAATATTGGAAGAGCATGAAAAGGTTTGAAAAATGAGAGAAGCATGAAAAGCTGTGAAAAATGCGAGGAGCATGAAAAGGTGTGAAAAATGCGAGGAGCAAGAAAAAAAAATCCGAGGAGCATAAAAAGATGTGAAAAATGCGAGAAACATGAAAAGGAGTGAAAAATGTGAGGAGCATGAAAAGGTGTGAAAAATACGAGGAGCATGAAAAGGTGTGAAAAATGCGAGGAGCATGAAAAGGTGTGAAAAATGAGAGGAGCAAAAAAAAAAAAAACGAGGAGCATGAAATGTTGTGAATAATGCGAGGAGCATGAAAAGGTGTGAAAAATGCGAGGAGCAAGAAAAAAAAATACGAGGAGCATGAAAAGGTGTGAAAAATGCGAGGAGTGTGAAATGGTGTGAAAAATGCGAGGAGCATGAAAAGGTGTGAAAAATGGAAGGAGCATGAAAAGGAGTGAAAAATGCGAGGAGCAAAAAGAAAAAAAACACGAGGACCATGAAAAGGTGTAAAAAATTCGAGGAGCATGAAAAGGTGTGAAAAATGCGAGGAGCAAAAAAAAAAAAGACGGGAAGCATGAAAAGTTGTGTAAAATGCGAGGAGCATGAAAAGGTGTGAATAATGCGAGGAGCATGAAAAGGTGTGAAAAATTCGAGGAACATGAAAAGGTGTGAAAAATACGAGGAGCATGAAAAGGTGTGAAAATTTCAAGAAGCATGAAAAGGTGTTTTTTTGCTCTTCGCATTTTTCACACCTTTTCATGCTCCTCGCAATTTTTACACCGTTTCATGCTCCTCGCATTTTTCACACCTTTTCATGCTCCTTGCATTTTTCACACCTTTTCATGCTCCTGGCATTTTTCAAACCTCTTCATGCTCCTCGCAGTTTTCACACTTTTTCATGCTCCTTGTCTTTTTTTTTTTTTTGCTCTTCACATTTTTCACACCTTTTCATGCTCCTCGCATTCTTCACACCTTTTCCTGCTCCTCGTCTTTTTTTTTTCTCCACGCATTTTTCACTCTTTTTCATGCTTCTCGCATTTTTCACAACTATTCATTCTCCTCGCATTTTTCACACGTTTTCATGTTCTTTGCATTTTTAACATCTTTTTAAGCTCCCCACATTTTTCACACCTTTTCATGCTCCTCAGATTTTTCACACCTTTTCATGCTCCTCGTCTTTTTTTTTTTTGCTACTTGCATTTTTCACACCTTTTCATGTTCCTTGCATTTTTGACACCTTTTTATGCTCCCCACATTTTTCACACCTTGTCATGATCCTCGCATTTTTCACACCTTTTCATGCTCCTCGCATTTTTTACACCTTTTCATGCTCCTCGCATTTTTCACACCTTTTCATGCTCCTTGCATTTTTCACACCTTTTCATGCTCCTTGCATTTTTCAAACCTTTTCATGCTCCTCGCATTTTTCACACTTTTTCATGCTCCTTGTCTTTTTTTTTTTTTGCTCTTCGCAATTTTCACACCTTTTCATGCTCCTTTCATTTTTCACACCTTTTCATGCTCCTTGTCTTTTTTTTTCTCTTCGCATTTTGCACACCTTTTCATGCACCTCGTGTTTTTTTTTTTTGATCTTCGCATTTTTCAGACATTTTCATGCTCCTCGGAATTTTCACACATTTTCTAGCTCCTCGTCTTTTTTTTTTTTTTATCTTCGCATTTTTCACACCTTTTCTTGCTCCTCGCATTTTTCACACCTTTTCATGGTCCTCGTCTTTTTTTTTTTTTTTTGCTCCTTGCATTTTTCACAACTTTTCATGTTCCTTGCATTTTTCACACCATTTTATACTCCCCACATTATTCACACCTTTTCATGCTCCTCGGAATTTTCAAACATTTTCATACTCCTCGTCTTTTTTTTTTTTTGATCTTCGCATTTTTCACACCTTTTCATGCTTCTCGCATTTTTCACACCTTTTCAGGCATCTCGCAATTTTCACAACTTTTCATGCTCCTTTCATTTTTCACACCTTTTCATGGTCCTCAATTTTCACACCTTCATGCTCCTCACATTTTTCACACCTTTTCATGCTCCTCGCATTTTTCACACCTTTTAATGCTCCTTGAATTTCTCACAACTTTTCATGTTCCTTGCATTTTTCACACATTTTTATGCTCCCCATGTATTTCACACCTTTTCATGATCCTCGTATTTTTTTTTTGCTCCTTGCATTTTTCACACCTTTTCATGCTCCTCGCATATTTCACACCTTTTCATGCTCCTCGCATTTTCACACCTTTTCATGCTCCTTGCATTTTTCACACCTTTTCATGCTCGTCGAATTTTTCGCACCTTTTCAGGCTCTTCGTCTTTTTTTTTTCTCCTCCCATTTTTCACACCTTTTAATGCTCCTTGCATTTTTCACACCTTTTCATGTTCCTTGCATTTTTCACACCTTTTTATGCTCCCCACGTTTTTCACACCTTTTAATGCTCCTCGCATTTTTCACACATTTTCATGCTCCTGGTCTTTTTTTTTTTTTGCTCCTCGCATTTTTCACACCTTTTAATGCTCCTTGCATTTTTCACACCTTTTCTTGCTCCTCACATTTTTCACAACTTTTAATGCTCCTTGCATTTTTCACACGTTTTTTGCTCCTCGCATTTTTCACACATTTTCATGCTCCTTGAATTTTTCACAAGTTTCATGCTGCTCGTCCTTTTTTTTTTTTTTGCTCTTCGCATTTTTCACAACTTTGCATGCTCCTGGCATTTTTCACACATTTTCATGCTCCTCGTCTTTTTTTTTTTGCTAATTGCATTTTTCACACCTTTTCATGTTCCTTGCATTTTTCTCAACTTTTTATGCTCCACACATTTTTCACACCTTTTCATTCTCTCGCATTTTTTACACCTTTTCATGCTCCTAGAATTTTTGACAGGTTTTCATTGTCCTCAAAATTTTCACACGTTTTCATGCTCCTCGTATTTTTCACACCTTTTCATGTTCTTTGCATTTTTAACACCTTTTTAAACTCCCCACATTTTTCACACCTTTTCATGCTCCTCGCTTTTTCACACCTTTTCATGCTACTCAGATTTTTCACACCTTCTTTCATGCTCCTCGTTCTTTTTTTTTTTTGCTACTTGCATTTTTCACACCTTTTCATGTTCCTTGCATTTTGACACCTTTTATGCTCCCCACATTTTTCACACCTTGTCAATGATCCTCGCATTTTTTACACCTTTGTCATGCTCCTCACATTTTTACACTTTTCATGCTCCCGCATTTTTCACACCTTTTCACGCTCCTGCATTTTTCCACACCTTTTCATGCTCCTTGCATTTTTCAAACCTTTTCATGCTCCTCGCATTTTTCACACTTTTTCATGCTCCTTGTCTTTTTTTTTTTTTGCTCTTCGCAATTTTCACACCTTTTCATGCTCCTTTCATTTTTCACACCTTTTCATGCTCCTTGTCTTTTTTTTTCTCTTCGCATTTTGCACACCTTTTCATGCACCTCGTGTTTTTTTTTTTTTATCTTCGCATTTTTCAGACATTTTCATGCTCCTCGGAATTTTCACACATTTTCTAGCTCCTCGTCTTTTTTTTTTTTTTATCTTCGCATTTTTCACACCTTTTCTTGCTCCTCGCATTTTTCACACCTTTTCTTGGTCCTCGTCTTTTTTTTTTTTTTTTGCTCCTTGCATTTTTCACAACTTTTCATGTTCCTTGCATTTTTCACACCATTTTATACTCCCCACATTATTCACACCTTTTCATGCTCCTCGGAATTTTCAAACATTTTCATATTCCTCGTCTTTTTTTTTTTTTTGATCTTCGCATTTTTCACACCTGAGCTTTCTGCCCAGCATGGTCATTAATTGGCAAGTGTTGACATTGAGAATAAGCTATTGGTGGAAGTGTAAAAGGCTTTTTTAAAGAATGTGCCTACTGGCTGTGCATCTTATGGAGTATTTTCATTGTACTCCCCAACCCTTGGAAAATGGTGGGCACAGGGCAGATGCTTCATTATTTTTATTGAATAAGTTCAATGTCACACAATTATATCCATAGTGTCAGCAACACTGTGAGGTATATTAGAACAGTGATCACCACAGTTGGTACTTCATGGATCAGTAAAGAAAGAAAACTTTCTTAGGAAGACTGCAACAGAATTGCTAAGTTTTAAGTTTATCCCACAAGGATATTAAAAAAAATGAAATAAATCTCTCTGATCATCACCAAGGCTTTCAGATGTCTGTTGAGGACCCCACACAAGGGAGGGTCTACCTCTTGGGACACCCCTGCTTCAGCATCTCCCTAAGCCAGCAACCTGGGACAGATGAGTACACTTGCAGTTTCTTCCTTGACCTTGGGAATTTTTTTTGAAGACAAGTTTTTGACAGACAGGGCTGGGGGAAGGTTAGGGGATGTTTCAAGTGCAGTCCATTTATTGTGCACTCTATTTCTCTTTCTGTTCCCTGGTGGCTCAGTTGGTAAAGAGTCTGCCTGCAATACGGGAGACCCGGGTTCAATCCCTGGGTCGGGAAGATCTCCTGGAAAAGGAAATGACAGCCCACGCCAGTATTCTTGCCTAAAGAATTCAATGGACTGAGGAGTCTTGCGGACTGGTATTTGTTATCCATTTATAGATATGTATCCTAAATTTGAACAAAAATGAAAGCATGAAGATGTTTAGCAAAAAGTTATGTAAAATAAGGAGACTCAGCAATCCCTCTTCTGAGTATTTACCCAAGAGAAATGAAAGGTTGTGTTCACACAAAACCCATATGTGAATGTTCACGGCATTTGTGTCTATAATTGCTAAAAGCTGGAAACAACCCAAACATCTAGCTGGTGTATAGGTAAATAAACTGTGTGATACACACAGGGGAATACTGTTCAGCAATTAAGGAATGAACTACGGGTACACACATCAACATGAGTGGATTTCACATGTATTATTTTAAGTGACAGGGGTCAGTCTCAAAAGACTGTGAACTGTATGATTCCATTTACAGGACAAGGCAATATTAATGGGCACAGAAAACAAGTCAGTAGTTGCCAAGGTCTGAGGGTGGAGAGAAGTTGGCTACAAGGGGCAACCTGAGGGCATTTATGGGATGATGGATCTGTTTCACATGTTAATTGTGGTAGTGCTTACACAACTGTATGGGTTTGTTAAATATCATGGAATTGAGCATCCCCCCCCACCAAATTTTACTGTATGTAAATTTTAAAGGTAGAGAAAATGAAGAGATAGCACAGGTGCACACAAAAGGTAATGTCTGTGTGTGTGTGTGTGTGTATTAGTTGCTCAGTCATGCTGACTCTTTGCAATCCCATGGACTGTAGCCTGCCAGGCTCCTCTGTCCATGGGCTTCTCCAGGCAAGCATACCAGAGTGCATTGCCATTTCCTACTCCAGGGGATCCTCCCCACCCAGGGATCAAACCTGGGTGTCCTGCATTGCAGGCAGATTCTTTACCATCTGAGCCACCAGGGAAGCCTAGTGTCTGTACAACAATGTGAAAATACTTACAGTCTTGCATAGTATACTTAAAATTGGTTAGGATGGTAAATTTTATGTGATATGTATTTTACCACAGTTTAAGAAAATTCAAAACTGTAAGACAGATATTATATATTTATAATGGATTATTGTGAAGTCATTAAGCAATTTTTTCCAAGAAATTATTAATAAAATGGGAATGTGGTTATAATTTTAGATTAAACTGAATACAAAGTTGAATGGGCTATAAATAAATCTGTGAATAAATCAAGGCAGAAACACTGGAAGAGGAAATGGTAAAATATTAAAGGTAAAAGTCTTGATGATGGGATTTTTTAATGATAGCTTTTCCTCCTTTATACTTCTTGGCACATTATTAGTTTTCACTTATTCTTTTTGTCAGTTCAGTCTTTCAGTCGTGTCCAACTCTTTGCCACCCCATGGACTGCAGCACACCAGGCTTTCCTGTCCATCAGCAACTCCCAGAGCTTACTCAAACTCATGTCCATCGAGTCAGTGATGCCATCCAACCATCTCATCCTCTGTTGTCCCCTTCTCCTTCCACCTTCAATCTTTCCCAGCATCAGGGTCTTTTCCAGTGAGTCAGTTCTTTGCATCAGGTGGCCAAAGTATTGGAGTTTCAGCTTCAGCATCTGTCCTTCCAATGAATATTTAGGACTGATTTCCTTTAGGATGGATTGGTTGGATTTCCTTGCAGTCCAAGGGACTCTCAAGAGTCTTCTCCAGCACCGCAGCTCAAAAGCATCAATTCTTCAGCACTCAGCCTTCTTTATGGTCCAACTCACACATTTGTACATGACGACTGGAAAAACCATGGCTTTAACTAGAAGGACCTTTGTTGGAAAAGTGATGTCTTTGCTTTTTAATATGCTGTCTAGGTTGGTCATAGCTTTACTTCTAAGGAGCAAACATCTTTTAATGTCATGGCCACAGTCACCATCTGCAGTGATTTTGGAGCCCCCTAAATTAAAGTCTGTCACTGTTTCCATTGTTTCCCCATCTATTTGCCATGAAGTGATGGGACTGGATGCCATGATGTTAGTTTTCTGAATCAGTTTTAAGCCAACTTTTTCACTCTCCTCTTTCAGTTTCATCAAGAGGCTCTTCAGTTGTTCTTCACTTTCTGCCGTAAGGGTGGTGTCATATGCATATCTGAGGTTATTGATATTTCTCCCAAATATCTTGATTGCAACTTGTGCTTCACCCAGCCTGGCATTTCTCATGATGTACTCTGCATATAAGTTCCTTCCTAGATGCTTTCTGTTAATTAAACATAGCTGATTTTGTAAAGCTTGATTGGTTTGGGGGGTTTGAGATGTTCAAGAGTCAGACAGCTAGCACTTGAAGTTCCTGGAGCATACTTAGGATGGTAAGTGAACCTGATGCAGGAGAAGTGATTTTTACCCTGCTCTCTTATATCCTCTGGTTGGGATTTCAAAGAATCAGATATCGAGAAAATTGGCTATGGTTGAGAAAAGTGGAGGTGAGATAATTTTATTACTGATAATCTTCTCTATGGCTAGATGGAAGAGAAGGCCAAGAGAAAAATGTCATCCAATTTTAATCCTCTTTAATTTGATTCTTTCTTACATAGTGTGACCTTGGTTAAGGGTTAATCTTGCTAAAACAAAGAAAAATGTGGACACAATATGAGATTTTAGATTGATTCACAAGAAAGTAATACAACTAATTTTCCAGGGGAAAGTTTATTAATTATATTTTATTTATTCCCTACCTACATTCAAAACGAATTTGAGGTACTTTATGAAGGCCCAAAGCATAAACACTGTAAAATACAAAAATCCAGTAGGAAAAGGGGATAAATAAAAGATATTATATTTTAAAATTCTGGCTGATAATCTCTTAATAACTATTTGCAGAAAAATAAAGTTTGAGTTCTACCTTACCCCATAAATCAAAATAAATTCCAAATGGAATAAAGAGTTACACTTAATCTAAACTATTAAAAAAAAACTAGAAAAATATATTTAAGTATTTATCTGTTTTCAGGTCAGGGTGGGAAAAGCATATCTCATTAGTAAAGAAAGCTTAAAAGGAACTGACTACATAAAAATGTAATACTTCTTGACTTCACAAAGCACCAAAAACAAGAATTAAATGGGGAAAATATTACCAGTACAGATGACAAAGAATTGATAACTTCACAGTGAAATGTATGAAATGTAATAGCTTTACCTGTTAAAATGATAAAAGCACAAACATTCCAATAAACAAATGAAGGGCAGAAAACAAGAAAGTTTTGAAGACTTAATGCAAAAAAAAAAAAACAAATTACATGAAAAGATATTAAACCTAAGAAAGAAATTCAAATTAAAGCATTGACATTAAAAAAACCCTGAAACTCTATTTAACACTTATGATGAGAAAAAATTTTAGAAAATTATATCCAAACTGAGAAGAGGTACTGAGAAAAGGTAACTTAGGTTGCCTGATGATAATAATATCAAGACCTTCCTGGAGGGCAATGAGGCAATATAATGAAAAATCTCATGACATATACCCTTTTTCTCAGAAAATTTATTTCCAGAAAATTGTCCTTGGGAAATAAAACATTTGTTCAAAGATTTATGTATAAGAATCTTTGTTATTTATTCTTTTTTTTTTTTAAATAGAAACTATTCCCAGAGTTTTTACACTGAACATTTATTTCTTTTACAATACAAAAAAAATTACCTTGCTGTATCTGTTTCCTTTCATCAGGGAGTGAATTCATTCCCATTAGCTGGGAAGTCTGTGCTCAGTTTTTTTTTTTTTGTTTGTTTTTTTTTTTTTGTGCTCAGTTTTGAAGAGTAAAGTGATGTTTGTGTCATTCAGTATCTTGCTTTGGAACTGTCTGATGAGATTGGTTAGTAACTAAAGAAGATCTTTGAGTTATCAAGTCTTGTACAAACACTTCTTAGTATTAGTGTGAGAGCTCCTTTGGGTGTGTTTATTTGCTTTTGTTAAAGACAGGATTTGAACAAGCTATGTATCTCTTTATTTTCTAGAGCTAGTGCCAGGCAGTTACTGGGTACCAGTAAAGAAAGAGTGATGGCTGGAGGCCCGAAAGCCAGAGAGGAAAGGCGATGAACTAGACGACAGTGAAACAAACAAGGGAAGGTCTGGGCAAGGTGGGCCAAGGGCAAGGGCCATGCTGGACTCTGCCTCTTGCCTGTGGGGCTTCTGAGCAGAACCGGCCCTCTCCCGCTGGAAGACCTCCCCGGCTGCTTCCAAAGGCCGCTTTGCAAGCACTCTCGCCTGCTGGCTGCTACTCCCTCCCCGAGGGAGGCCTGCTTTCCACACATCTCCCCATCCATTGCACTCAGCCCTAACCCTAACCCTAACCCTCCACCCTCTAGGCCTTGGCAGTGTAGAGACATCCCCTGCCCCCACCTGCCCTCTAAGTAGGCCTCAAAGAGGCCTAGGCCCAGATGAAAGGCCCTAGCAGGGCTGACCCCAGGGATTGCTCCAGGCATGTCTGACAGAGTCCTTGCAGCCTGCCCCTTCATGGAGCAGTACCCCCGGAGGCCAGGAAGGTCTGGGAAAGGCTGGCCAAGGGTAGGGGCCATCTGGGCTCTGCCTCTGGCCTGTGGGGCCTCTGAGCAGAACCGGCCCTCTCCTGCTGGAAGACCTCCCCAGCTGCTCCCAAAGGTCGCTTTGCAAGCACTCTTGCAGGCTTGCTGCTGCACCGTTCCCAAGGGAGGCCCGCTTTCCCCGCCTCCCAAAGACTCTGCTCCCAGGGCTGGGAGAAAAGCACTTCAGGGTGGCCCTCTTTCAGGGCCCTTGCCTCTGAGTCTGGGGGCCAGCCAGGGGGCCCACACTCCCAGGCCATATCAGAACCACATGAACACGTCTGTTCCTGCACACTGCACCTTCAGAGAGCTCCAGTGAGCCAGGTCTACCAGAGAGCTCCTTGGCTCCCCCAGCAGCACCGCCTGTGTGTGAAGGGGCAGAGCCGACCTAGGGGCACACTGGGCCTCTTGCTCTCCCTGCTTCCCTAAGGCTGCTGGGCCAAAGAGGTCTTGGCCAACCACGCCCTGGCTTCCCCTTCCCTCTGACCAGGGCCTCTGCCCTCTAGGCCTTTGCAGTGTGGAGACAGCCCCTGCCAGCACCTCCCCTCCAAGTAGGCCTCAAATGAAGCCTAGGCCCATGGTGCCGGGAGCCAGCACAAGAGATCCCACCTATGACAAGGTCATGAGGAGAAGGCCTGATGGGCAAGGCGGATCAGGTTTTCAGGGATTCCGAAAAGCTGCCCCCGGTGCTCACCTTAAAGATGATATCTGTCGTTCTGATGCTTGCTTCAATAGACTCTTCTCTAATTCCTGTGACACAGTCAGCAGGCCTTCCCTGATTTCTTTCCAAATAAGAAACAATTTAGAACTTTACGGTAAAAAAATAAAGATTTGCCAGATTCTACTACACCCCTCCAGTATGGTCTCTCTCTCTCACCTTTTCTCGCCGACGCCGTTCATCCTGAGGGTACCCCTGGATCCTGCTGAGGCTGGAACCCAGCACCAGGGGAAAGGCGCTAGCAAGGATGAGCCTGGCGAGGCGCCCGGGCATATCTGGACACACTCCCCGCAGCCTGCCCCTTCATGGGGCAATACCCATGGAGGCCAGGAAGGTCTGGGCAAGGCTGGCGAATTGCATGGGCCATGCTGGATTCTGCCTTTGGTCTGTGGGGCCGCAGAGCAGAGCCGACGTAGGGGCACAGTGGGCCTCGTGCTCTCCCTGCTCCCCTAAGGCTGCTGAGCCAAACAGGGATTCGGCATCCACCACGTTTCCTCCCCCTTCCCTCTGCCAAAGCGCTCCCCCCCCCGGGCCATTGCAGTGTGGAGACAGCCCCTGCCAGAAACCTCCGCTCCAAGGAGGCCGCCAGCGAGGCCTAGGCCCAGTGGAAAGGTGCTAGCGGGGATGAGCCTGGGGAGGCGCCTGGGCATGTCTGGACCCATTCCCCGCAGCCTGCCCTTAGGTGGGGCAGTACCCCCGGAGGTCAGGAAGGTCTGGGCAAGGCTGGCCAGGGGCAGGGGCCATGCTGGGTCCTGCCCCTGGCCTGTGGGGCCTCTGAGCACAACCGGCCCTTTCCCGCTGGAAGACCTGCCCGGCTGCCTCCAAAGGCCGGTTTGCAAGCACTCTCGCCCGCTGTTCCCACCAGCCGCGCACAATGCTCCCAAGCCCAGGAGAAAAGCGCATCAGATTGGTCCTCTAACCATAACCTGAACCCTAACACAAACCCTAACCCTATCCCTAACCCTAACCGTAACCCTAAACCTAACCCTAACCCTATCCCTAACCCTAACCCTAACCCTAACCCTATCCCTAACCCTAACCCTAACCCTAGTCCTCCAGTGAGGCCTAGGCCCAGGGGAAGACACTAGCGGGGATGAGCTTGGGGAGGAGCCCGGGCATGTGTGGACCCGCTCCCCGCAGCCTGCCCCTTGGTGGGGAAGTACCCCCCCAGAGGCCAGGAAGGTCTGGGCAAGGCTGGCCAGGGGCAGGGGCCATGCTGGGTTCTGCCCCTGGCCTGTGGGGCCTCTGAGCACAACCGACCCTCTCCCGCAGGAAGAGCTCGCCGACTGCCTCCAAAGGCCGGTTGGCTAGCACTCTCGCCCGCTGGTCCCGCAAGCAGCGCACAATGCTCCCAAGCCCGGGAGAAAAGCGCTTCGGGGTGGTCTTCTCTCTGGGCCCTTGCCCCTGAGACTAGGGGCCAGCGAGGGGGTCCACACACCCAGGCCAAGGCAGAACCACATGAATACGTCTGATCCTGCCGCCTGCACCGGCAGAGAGCTCGGCGGAGCCAGAGTCTGTCAGGCAGATGCTGAGCTGGCCGCCTGTGTGGAAAGGGGCAGAGCTGACCTAGGGGCACAGTGGGCCTCTTGCTCTCCCTGCTGCCCTGAGGCTGCTGGGCCAAAGAGGTCTTGGGCATCCAGCCCCTTGCTGGACCCTTCCCTCTGACGAGGCCCTCTGGGCTCCAGCACCGTACAGTGTGGAGACAGCCCCTGCCAGAAACCTCCCCTCTAAGGAAGTGTCCAGCGAGGCCTAGGCCCAGGGGAAAGGCACTAGCGGGGATGAGCCTGGGGAGGCGCCCGGGCATGTCTGGACCCACTTCCCGCAGCCTACCCCTTGGTGGGGCTGTACACCCCCGGAGGCCAGGAAGGTCGGGGCAAGGCTGGCCAGGGGCAGGGGCCCTGCTGGGTCCTGCCCCTGGCCTGTGGGGCCTCTGAGCACAACCGGCCCTCTCCCGCTGGAAGACCTCCCCGGCTGTCTCCAAAGACCGGTTTGCAAACACTCTCGCCTGCTGTTCCCGCCAGCCGACACAATGCTCCAAGGCCCGGAGAAAAGCGCTCCGGGGTAGTCCTCTAACCCTAACCCTAACCGTAAACCTAACCCTAAACCTATCCCTAACCCTAACCCTATCCCTAACCCTAAACCTAGCCCTAACCCAATCCCTAACACTAACCCTAACCATTACCCTAACCCTATCGCGAACCCTAAATCTCACCCTAAACCTATCCCAAATCCTAACCCTAACCCTATCCTTAACCCTAACACTAACCCAAACCCTAACCCTGTCCCTAACCCTAACCCTAACCGTATCCCTAACCCTAACCCTAACCCTAACCGTGTACGTAACCCTAACCCTAAGCCTAAGCCTATCCCTCACCCTATCCCTAACCCTAAACCGAACCCTATCCCTAACCCTAACCCTATCCCCAACTCTAAACCTAACCGTAAACCTAACCCTAACCCAAGTCCTCCAGCGAGGCCTAGGCCCAGGGGAAAGGCGCTAGCGGGGATAAGCTTGGGGAGGCGCCCGGGCACGTCTGGACACACTTCCCACAGCCTGCCCCTTGGTGGGGCAGTACCTCCCCCGAAGGTCGGGAAGGTCTGGGCAAGGCTGGCCAGGGGGACCTCTGAGCAGAACCGGCCCTCTCCCGCTGGAAGACCTCCCTGGCTGCCTCCAAATGCCGGATTGTAAGCACTCTAGCCCGCTATTCCAGGAAGCCGCACACAACGCTCCCGAGCCCGGGAGAAAAGCGCTCCGGGGTGGTCCTCTAACCCTAACCCTAACCGTAAACATAACCTAACCCTATCCCTAACCCTAACCCTAACCCTAACCCTATCTCTAACCCTAACTCTAAGCCTAGCACTAACCCTATTCCTAACCCAAACCCTAACCCTATCCCTAACCCTAACCTTAACCCTAACCCTAACCCTAACCCTAGGCCTCCAGCGAGGCGTAGACCCAGGGGAAAGGGGCTAGCGGGATGAGCCTGGAGAGGCGCCCGAGCATGTCTGGACACACTCCCCGCAGCCTGCCGCTAGGTGGGGCAGAACCCCCCCGGAGGCCAGGAAGGTCTGGGCAAGGCTGGCCAGGGGCAGGGGCCCTGCTGGGTCCTGCCCCGGGCCTGTGGGGCCTCTGAGAACAACCGGCCCTCTCCCGTTGGAAGACATCACTGGCTGCCTCCAAATGCCGGATTGTAAGCACTCTCGCACGCTGTTCCCGCAAGCCGCGCACAATGCTCCAAAGCCCGGGAGAAAAGCGCTTCGGAGTGGTCCTCTCTCCGGGACCTTGCCGCTAAGCGTGGGGGCCAGGGAAGGGGTCCACACACCCAGGCCAAGGCAGAACCACATGCACACGTCTGTTCTTGCCCCCTGTACCGGCAGAGAGCTCGGGGAGCCAGAGTCTGTCAGGCAGATGCTGAGCTGGCCGCCTGTGTGGGAAGGGTCAGAGCCGACCTAGGGGCACAGTGGGCCTCTTGCTCTCCCTGCTGCCCTGAGGCTGCTGGGCCAAGGAGGTCTTGGGAATCCAGCCCCTTGCTCTCCCCTTCCCTCTGACGAGGCCCTCTGAGCTCCAGCACCTTGCAGTGTGGAGACAGCCCCTGCCGGAAACCTCCCCTCCAAGGAGGCCTCCAGAGAGGCCTAGGCCTAGGGGAAAGGTGCTAGCGGGGAAGAGCCTGGGGAGGCGACCGAGCATGTCTGGACCCACTTCCTGCAGCCTGCCACCTGGTGGGGAAGTACCCCCCAGGAGGCCAGGAATGTCTGGGCAAGGCTGAGCAGGGGCAGGGGCGCTGCTGGTTCCTGCCCCTGGCCTGTGGGGCCTCTGAGCACAACCGGCCCTCTCCCGCTGAAGACCTCACCGGCTGCCTCCAAAGGTTGGTTTGCAAGAACTCTGGCCCGCTGTTCGCGCAAGCTGCACACAATGCTCCCAAGCCCAGGAGAAAAGCACTTCGGGGTGGTATCTAACCCTAGCCCTAACGGTAAACCTAAGCCTAAACCTAAGCCTAACCCTAACCCTAACCCTGTCCCTAAACCTAACCCTAACACTAACCCTAAGCGTAACCCTATCCCTAACCCTAACCCTAAACCTAAACCTAATACTATCCCTAACCCTAACCCTATCCCTAACCCTAACCCTAACCCTAACCCTAAGCGTAACCCTATCCCTAACCCTAACCCTAAACCTAACCCTAACCCTAAGCGTAACCCTATCCCTAACCCTAACCCTAACCCTAAACTTAACCCTAACCCTATACGTAACCCTAACCCTAAACCTAACCCTAATCCTAGGCCTCCAGCGAGGCCTAGGCCCAGGGGAAAGGCGCTAGCGGGGCTGAGCCTGGGGAGGCCCCGGGCATGTCTGGACCCACTCCCCGCAGCCTGCCCCTTGGTGGGGCAGTACCCCCACGGAGGCCAGGAAGGGTTTGGGCAAGGCTGGCCAGGGACAGGGGCCCTGCTGGGTCCTGCCCCTGGCCTGTGGGGCCTCTGAGCACAACCGACCCTCTCCCGCTAGAAGAACTCCCCGGCTGCCTCCAAATGCCAGTTTGCATGCACTCTCGCTTGCTGTTCACGCAAGCCGCGCACAGTGCTCCCAAACCCGGGAGAAAAGCGCGTCAGGGTGGTCCTCTAACCCTAACCCTAAGCATAAACCTAAGCCTAACACTATTCCTAACCCTAACCCTAACCCTAACCCTAACCCTAACCCTAACGCTATCCCTAACCCTAACCCTATCCCTAACCCTAACCCTAACACTAATCCTATCCCTAACCCTAATTCTAACCCTAACACTATACGTAACCATACCCTAACCCTAACCCTAACCCTAGGCCTCCAGCGAGGTCTAGGCCCATGGGAAAGGCGCTAACGGGGATCAGCCTGGCGAGGCGCCCGGGAATGTCTGGACCCACTCCCCACAGCCTGCCCCTTGGTGCGGCAGTACACTCCCGGAGGCCAGGAAGGTCTGGGCAAGGCTGGCCAGGGGCAGGGGCCCTGCTGGGAACTGCCCCTGGCCTGTGGGACCTCTGAGCACAACCGGGCCACTCCCGCTGGAAGACCTCCCCGGCTGCCTCCAAAGGCCGCTTTGCAAGCACTCTCGCCCGCTGTTCCTGCAAGCCGCGTACAGTGCTCCCAAGCCCGGGAGAAAAGCGCTTCGGGGTGGTCCTCTCTCCGGGCCCTTGCCCCTGAGCCTGGGGGCCAGCCAGGGGGTCCACACTCCCTGGCGAAGGCAGAACCACATGCACACGTCTGTTCCTGCCGCCTGCACCGGCAGAGAGCTCGGGGGAGCCAGAGTCTGGAAAGCAGCTGCTGGGCTGGCCGCCTGTGTGGGAAGGGGTAGAGCCAACCTAGGGGCACAGTGGGCCTCTTGCTCTCCCTTTTGCCCTGAGGCTGCTGGGCCAAAGAGGTTTTGGGCATCCAGCCCCTTGCTCGGCCCTTCCCTCTGACGAGGCCCTCTGAGCTCCAGAACCTTGCAGTGTGGAGACAGCCCCTACCAGCAACCTCCCCTCCGAGGAGGCCTCAACCGAGGCCTAGGCCCAGGGGAAAGGCGCCAGCAGGGATGAGCCGGGAAAGGCGCCCAGGCATATCTGGACCCAGTCCCCGCAGCCTGCCCCTTGGTGGGGCAGTACCCCTGGAGGCCAGGAAGGTCTGGGCAAAGCTGGCCAGGGCCAGGGGCCCTGCTGGGTCCTGCCCCTGTCCTGTGGGGTCTCTGAGCACAACCGGCCCTCTCCCACTGGAAGACCACCCCGGCTGCCTCCAAAGGCCGCTTTGCAAGCACTCTGGCCTGCTGTTCCCCCAAGCCACGCACAATGCTCCCAGGCCCGGGAGAAAAGCGCTTCAGGGTGGTCCTCTCTCCGGGCCCTTTTCCCTGAGCCTGGGAGCCAGGCAGGGGGTGCACAGTCCCAGGCCACGGCAGAACCACATGCACAGGTCTGTTCCTGACCCTGCACCGGCAGAGAGCTCGGGGGAGCCAGAATCTGTCAGGCCGCTGCTGGGCTGTGCGCCTGTGCGGGAAGGGGCAGAGCCGACCTAGGGGCACAGTGGGCCTCTTGCTCTCCCTGCTGCCATGAGGCTACTGTGCCAGAAAAGGTGTAAAAAATATGAAGAGCATGAAAAGTTCCGAAAAATATGAAGAGCACGAAAAAATGTGAAAAATAGGAGGAGCACAAAAAGGTGTGAAAAATATGAGGAGCATGAAAAGGAGTGAATAATACGAGGAGCATGAAAAGGTGTGAAAAATACGAAGATCATGAAAAGGTGTGAAAAAAAACCAGGCGAATGAAAACGTGTGAAAATAGGAGGAACATGAAATGGTGTGAAAAATACGAGGAGCGTGAAAATGTGTGAAACATACAAGAAGCATTAAAAGGTCTGAAAAACACAAGGAGCATGAAAAGGTCTGAGAAATATGAGGATCATGAAAAGGTCTCAAAAATACGAGGAGCATGAAAAGATCTAAAAATATGAAGAACATGAAGAGGTGTCAAAAATATGAGGAGCATCAAAAGGTGTGAAAAATATGAAGAGCATGAAAAGGTGTGAAAAATACGAAGAGCATGAAAATGTCTGAAAAATACGAAGAGCATGAAAATGTCTGAAAAATACGAGGAGCATGAAAAGGTCTTAAAAATATCAAGAGCATGAAACAGTGTGAAAAATATGAAGAGGATGAAAAGGTGTGAAAAATATGAGAAGGATGAAAAGGTGTGAAAAATATGAGGATAATGAAACTGAATCAAACACGTGTTTGTTCAGCGAGGTCAGGACTCCTGCCTAGTTGCGAGGGACAACTCGGGATTCTCCTCGAGGCTTGGCAGGGCAATTCGGACACCTCTCCAGCTGAGGCGTGAGACCAAGGGTCCCTTTCCACGTGTCACAGGAATCCTGCGACTCCTATCAAGTTTCAAGAGGAGTCAGGCATCGTCTCCTTTTGAGGCATTGATCTCCGCCTACTTCTGGAGTTTTCAAAGGATGTGAGGCCTCCGGTCGCGATGAGGTGGGAAACTAGGTATTTCTCTGTGGTCTCCACAGGGAATTCAGACATCCTTTCGTCTTGGGAGATGCAAGACGAGCCTGTATTCAAGTCACTGCAGGGATATCCGGCCTTATTTACAGTCAGGGCATCTCCGTGTCCATTCCACTTGAGGCCGCAAACTCAGGGTCCCTCTCACATACCTAGGGCTGAGAGAAGCCTCCTCTTGAGGTGCTTGTGGTAAGGTGGTATTCCTCTGGAGTCGAAGCCAGGGACTAACCTCTCATCTCGAGTTGATTTTTGGTCCACGGAGCTCTTTCGTGTTGCTACAGTACCTCAGGATCCCTCTAGCCTTGAAACAGTGTTCTTGGGGTTTCTCTGGAGTGCCATCAAGGAAATCAAGGCTCCTTTCATGTGTGATGTGCAACACGGAATTGCTCTGCACGCAGTGCAGGGGAATCGGGCCTCATCTCGCGGCGAGGGGGAAGTCTCATGGTTTTTCTCGAGTTGCGGTGGGAACCTGGGGTATATGCTCGAGTTTCGATGGGGATGGCCCTTCCACCCACGTGTTTGTTCAGCCACGTCAGGACTCCTGCCTAGTTGCGAGGGACAACTCGGGATTCTCCTCGAGGCTTGGCAGGGCAATTGGGACACCTCTCCAGCTGAGGCGGGAGACCTAGGCTCCCTTTCCACGTGCCACAGGAATCCTGGGACTTCTATCAAGTTTCAAGAGGAGTCAGGCATCGTCTTTTTTTGAGGCACTGATCTCCGCGTACCTCTGGAGTTTTCAAAGGATGTGAGGCCTCCAGTCGCGATGAGGTGGGGAACTAGGTATTTCTCTGTGGTCTCCACAGGGGATCCAGACATCCTTTCGTCTTGGGAAATGAAAGACGAGCCTGCATTTAAGTCACTGCAGGGATATCCGGCCTTATTTCGAGTCAGGGAATCTCGGTGTCCATTCCACTTGAGGCCACAAACTCAGGGTCCCTCTCACATACCTAGAGCTGAGAGAAGCCTCCTCTTGAGGTGCTTGTGGTAAGTTGGTATTCCTCTGGAGTCGAAGCCAGGGACTAACCTCTCATCTCGAGTTGATTTGGGGTCCACAGAGCTCTTTCGTGTTGCTATAGTGACCTCAGGAACCCTCGAGCCTTGAAACAGTGTTCTTGGGGATTCTCTGGAGTGCAATCAAGGAAATCAAGGCTCCTTTCATGTGTGACATGCAACACGGAATTGCTCTGCATGCAATGCAGGGGAATCGGGCCTCATCTCGCGGCGAGGGGGAAGTCTCATGGTTTTTCTCGAGTTGCGGCGGGAACCTGGGGTATATTCTCGAGTGATGACGGGGATGGCCCTTCCAAACACGGGTTTGTTCAGCGACGTCAGGACTCCTGCCTAGTTGCGAGGGACAACTCGGGATTCTCCTCGAGCCTTCGCAGGGCAATTGGGACGCCTCTCCAGCTGAGGCGGGAGACCAAGGGTCCCTTTCCACGTGCCCCAGGAATCCTGGGACTTCTATCAAGTTTCAAGAGGAGTCAGGCATCGTCTCCTTTTGAGGCATTGAACTCCGCGTACCTCTGGAGTTTTCAAAGAATGTGAGGCCTCCTGTCGCGATGAGGAGGGGAACTAGGTCTTTCTCTGTGGTCTCCACAGGGGATTCAGACATCCTTTCGTCTTGGGAGATGCAACACGAACCTGCATTCAAGTCACTGCAGGGATATCCGGCTTTATTTCGAGTCAGGGCATCTCGCTGTCCATTCCACTTGAGGCCACAAACTCAGGTTCCCTCTCACATACCTAGAGCTGAGAGAAGCCTCCTCTTTAGGTGCTTGTGGTAAGTTGGTATTCCTCTGGAGTCGAAGCCAGGGACAAACCTCTCATCTCGAGTTGATTTTTGGTCCACGGAGCTCTTTCGTGTTGCTACAGTGACTCAGGATCCCTCTAGCCTTTGAAAACAGTGTTCTTGGGGTTTCTCTGGAAGTGCATCAAGGAAATCAAGGCTCCTTTCATATTGATGTGCAAACGGAATGCTCTGCCCGCAGATGCAGGGGAATCGGGCATCATCTCGCGGTGAGGGGGAAGTCTCATGGTTTTTTTCTCGAGTTGCGGCTGGGAACCTGGGTATATTCTCGAGTACGACGGGGATGGCCCTTCCAAACACGTGGGTTTGTCAGCGAACGTTCAGGACTCCTGCCTAGTTGCGAGGGACAAACTCGGGATTCTTCCTCAAAGCCTTCGCAGGGCAATTGGGGGACGCCTCTCCAGCTGAGCGGAGACTGAGGGTCCCTTTCCACGTGCCACAGGAATCCTGGGACTCCTATCACGTTTCACGAGGAGTCAGGCATCGTCTCCTTTTGAGGCATTGATCTCCGCGTACCTCTGGAGTTTTCAAAGGATGTGAGGCCTCCGGTCTCGATGAGGTTGGGAACGAGGTCTTTCTCTGTGGACTCCACAGGGGATTCAGAAAGCCTTTTGTCTTGGGAGAGGCAAGACTAGCCTGCATTCAAGTCACTGCAGGGATATCCGGCCTTATTTCGAGTCAGGGCATCTCGGTGTCCATTCCATATGGATGCTGCAACTTCAGGTCCCTCTCACATTACCTAGAGTGAGAGAAGAAGCCTCCTCTTGAGTGCTTGTGTAAGGTGGTATTCCTCTAGTCGAACAGCGACTAACCTTCTCATCTCGAGTTTGATTTTGTCCACGAGTCTCTTTCGTGTTGCTACAGTGACCTCAGGATCCTCTACCTTGAAACACGTGTTCTTGGGTTTCTCTGGAGTGCCATCAAAGGAAATCAAGCCCTTTCATGTTTGATGGCAACACGAAATTGCTCTGCACGCCAGTGCAGGGAATCGGGCCTCATCTCGTGCCGAGGGGAAGTTCTCATGGTTTCTCGAGTTGCGGCGGGAACCTAGGGTATATTCTCGAGTTACGTCGGGGATGGCCCTTCCACACACGTGTTTGTTCAGCGACATCAGGACTCCTGCCTAGTTGCGAGGGACAACTCGGGATTCTCCTCGAGGCTTGGCAGGGCAATTGGGACGCCTCTCCACGTGATGCAGAACACCCAGGGTTGCTTTCCATGTTCCACAGGGATCCTGGGACTCCTATCAATTTTCAAGAGGAGTTATTCATCGTCTCTTTTTGAAACATTGATCTCTGCGTACCTGTCCAGTTTTCAAAGTATGTGAGGCCTCCAGTTCCGATAAGGCGGGGAATTAAGTCTTTCTCTGTAGTCTCCACAGGGGATTCAGACATCCTTTCGTCTTAGGAGTTGCAAGACGAGCCTGCATTCAAGTAACTGCAGGGATATCCGGCCTTATTTCGAGTCAGGTCATCTCGGTGTCCATTCCACTTGAGGCTGCAAACTCAGGGACCGTCTCACATACCTACAGCTGAGAGAAGCCTCCTCCTGAGGTGCTTGTGGAAAGTTGGTATTCCTCTTGAGTTGAAGCCAGGGACTAAGCTCTCATCTCGAGTTGATTTGGGGTCTACTGAGCTCTTTTCTTTGCTACAGTGACCTCAGGATCCCTCTAGAATTGAGACAGTGTTCTTGGGGTTTCTCTGGAGAGCATAAAGGAAATCAAGGCGCCTTTCCTGTGTGATGTGGAACACGGAATTGCTCTGCACGCAATGCAGGGTAATCAGGCCTCATCTCTCGGCGAGGGGGAAGACTCATGGTTTTTCTAGTGTTGCGGAGGGAACCTGGGATATATTCTCGAATTACGACGAGGATTGCCCTTCCAAACACATGTTTGTTCAGCGACGTCAGGACTCCTGCCTAGTTGCGAGGGACACCTCAGGATTCTCCTCGAGGCTTGGCAGGGCAATTGGGACGCCTCTCCAGCTGAGGCGGGAGACCCAGGCTCCCTTTCCACGTGCCACAGGGATCCTGGAACTCCTATGAATTTTCAGGAGGAGTCAGGAATCGTCTGCTTTTGAAGCATTGATCTCCGCGTACCTCTCGAGTTTTCAAAGGATATGAGGCCTCCTGTCGGGATGAGGCGAGTAACTAGGTCTTACTCTGTGGTCTCCACAGGGGTTCAGACATCCCTTCGTCTTGGAAGATGCAAGACGAGCCTGCATTCAAGTCACTGCAGGGATATTCGGCCTTATTTCGAGTCAGGGCATCTCAGTGTCCATTCCACTTGAGGCCACAAGCTGAGGGTCCCTCTCACATAACTATAGCTGAGAGAAGCCTCCTCTTGAGGTGCTTGTGAATATTGGTATTCCTCTTGAGTTGAAGCCAGTGACTAGGCTCTCATCTCTTGTTGATTTCAGGTATGCAGAGCTCTCTCATGTTGCTACAGTGACCTCAGGATCCCTCTAGTCTTCAGACAGTGTTCTTGGGGTTTCTCTGGAGTGCCATCAAGGAAAACAAGGAGCCTTTCATTTTGATGTGGAACACGGAATTGCTCTGCATGCAATGCAGGGGAACCGGGCCTCTTCTTGAGTTGATTTCAATTACACGGTTCGTTATCATGTTGCTGCTGCGACCTCACGGTCCCTCTAGACTTGTGACAATTTCCTGTTGACGCTCTCGAGTTCCATTAAGGAAGTCAAGGCTCCTTTCTTGTTTGATGTGGAACACGGACTTGCTCTCAATGCAGTACAGGTGAATCGAGCCTCATCTCGAATTGATTTGGTGTTCACAGAGCCTTTTCTTGTTGCTGCAGGACCTCAGGGTCCCTCTAGACTTGTCACAGTGTTCTTGGGGACTATGTGGAGTTTCATCTAGGACGTCAAGTCTCCTTTCATGCTGGATGGGGAACACGGACTTGCTAGGCATGCAATGCCGGGGAATTGTGCCTGATCTTGTGGCGAGGGGAAAGTCTCATTGATTTTATGAAGCTGCCGTGGCAGCCTGTGTATGTTCTCGAGTTAGAACCGCAATGGCCCTTCAAAACTCGTGTTGGTTAAGCGACCTCAGGACTCCTGTCTAGTTGCGAGGGACACCTTGTGATTCTCCTCGAGGTTTGGCAGGACAATAGGGATGCTTCTCGAATTGAGGTGGGAGACCAAGTTTCCATTTGCAGTTGCCAGTACCATACTGTGACTCCTGTCTGTTTTCCAAAAGTCAGCTTTCGACTCCTTTTGAAGCATTAAACTCCGCATACCTCTCGTGAAGTCAAAGGGATGTGAGGACTCCTTCGAGATGAGGCGGGGAACTAGGGTATTCTCTAGGGTCTCCACAGGGGATTCAGACATCCCTTCATCTTGTGAGATGAAAGACAAGCCTGCATTCATGTCACTGCAGGGAATTCCAGCCTTATTTCGAGTAAGGGCATCTTGGGGTCCATTCCACATGAGGCAGCAAACTCAGGGTCCCTCTCACATACATATAGCTGAGAGATGCCTCCTCTTTAGGTGTTGTTTAAAGCTGGCATGCCTCTTGAGTCAAAGCCAGGGAATCAGCCCTCATCTTGAGATGATTTTGGATACATGGAGCTTTTCTCGAGTTGCTGTGCGGAACTTGGTGTTCCTCTAGACTTGAGACGTTATTCTTGGGTAATCTCTGGAGTGGCCTAACGGAAGTAAAACCACTTGTCGTGTTTGATGGGGAACGAGTGATGGCTCTGGAGACAATGCAGGGGAATCGGGCCTCTTCTCGAGTTGATTTGAAGTACATGGTGCACTTTCATATTGCTGCGGGGAACTCAGGGTCCCTCTAGACTTGTGACAGTGTTTCTGGGGACTCTCTGGAGTTCCATCAAGGAAGTCAAGGCTCCATTCGGGTTTGATGGGGAACACTTACTTTCTCTGTTCGAAGTGCAGGGGAATTGGGCCTCATCTCGAGTTGATTTGGAGTACTTGGAGCCCTTTCATGTTGCTGCGGGGACTTGAGGGTCCCACTAGACTTGTGACAGAGTTCTTGCGGGCTATGTGAAGTTTCATCTAGGACGTCAAGTCTCCTTTCATGTTGGAAGGGGAACACAGACTTGCTCTGAATGCAATGCTGGGGAATCGTGCCTCATCTTGTGGCGAGGGGAAAGTCTCATTGTTTTTCTGAAGCTGCGGCGGCAACCTATGTATTTTCTCGAGCTAGAGCCAGAATGGCCCTTCAAAACTCGTGTTGGTTCAGCAACCTCAGGACTCCTGTCTAGTGGCGAGGGACACCTTGTGATTCTCCTCGAGGCTTGGCAGGACAATAGGGATGTCTCTCGATTTGAGGTGAGAGACCAAGTTTCCCTTTTCAATTGCCAGTGCAATACTGTGACTCCTGTCACTTTCCTAAAAGAGTCAGCCTTCGACTCCTCTTGAAGCATTAAACTCCGCATACCTCTCGTGTAGTCAAAGGCATGTGAGGCCTCCTTCGAGATGAGGCAGGGAACTAGGGTATTCTCTAGGGTCTCCACAGGGGATTCACACATCCCTTCATTTGTGAGATGAAAGACAAGCCTGCATTCATGTCACTGCAGGGAATTCCGAACTTATTTCGAGTAAGGGCATCTTGGGGTCCATTCCACATGAGGCAGCAAACTCAGGGTCCCTCTCACGTACCTATAGCTGAGTGATGCCTCCTCTTTAGGTGTTGTTTAAAGCTGCATTCCTCTTGAGTCAAAGCCAGGGAATCAGCCCTCATCTCGAGATGATTTTGAATACACCAAGCTTTTCTGGAGTTGCTGTGCGGAACGTGGTATTTCTCTAGACTTGAGACGGTATTCTCGGGTAATCTCTGGAGTTGCCAAAAGGAAGTAAAACCACTTGTCGTGTTTGATGGGGAATGAGTGATGGCTCTGGAGACAATGCAGGGGAATCAGGCCTCTTCTCGAGTTGATTTGAAATACACGGTGCGCTTTCATGTTGCTGTGGGGAACTCAGGGTCCCTCTAGACTTGTGACAGTGTTCCTGGGGACTCTCTGGAGGTCCATCAAGGAAATCAAGGCTCCTTTCGTGTTGGATCGTGAACCCAGACATGCTTGGAACGAAGTGCAGAGGAATGGGGCCTCTACTCGAGTTGATTTCAAGAACACGGTGCACGTTCCTGTTGCTGCGCGGACCTCAGGGTCCCTCTAGACTTGTGACAGTGTTCCTGGCGTCTCTCTGGAGTTGCATCAAGGAAATAAAGGCTCCCTTAGTGTTTAATGGGGAACATGGACTTGCTCTGCACTCAGTGCCGGGGAATCAGGCCTCTTCTCGAGTTGATTTCAAGTACACAGTGCGTTAGCATGCTGCTGTGGGGACCTCACGGTCCCTCTAGACTTGTGACAGTGTTCCTGTGGACGCTCTCGAGTTCCATCAAGGAAGTCAAGGCTCCTTTCTTATTTGATGTGGAACACAGACTTGCTCTCAATGCAGTTCAGGGGAATCGAACCTCATCTCGAGTTGATTTGGTGTTCATGGAGCACTTTTTTTTTGCTGCGGGGACCTCAGGGTCCCTCTAGACTTGTTACAGTGTTCTTGGGGTCTCTCTGGAGTTCCAACAAGGAAGTCAAGTCTCCATTCCTGTTTGATCGGGAACATGGATTTACCCTGCATGCATTTCAGGGGAATTGGGCCTCATCACACGGTGAGGGGAAAGTCTCATTGTTTTTCTGGAGTTGCGGCGGGAGCCTCGAAACGTTCTCGAGTTACGGTGGGGATGGCACTTCAAAACTCGGGTTTGCTCAGCAATGTGTGGACTCCTGTCTAGTTGCGAGGTACACCTTGTGATTCTCCTCGAGGCTTGGCAGAACATTAGTGATGCCTCTTGAGTTGAGGCGGGAGACCAAGTTTCCCTTTGCAGTTTCCAGAGCGATACTGTAACTCCTGTCAATTTTCCAGAAGAGTCAGGCTTTGTCTCCTTTTGAAGCATTGAAGTCCGCGTGCCTCTCATGTTGTCAAAGGGATGTGAGGTCTCCTGTCGAGATGAGGCGGGGAACTGGGGTATTCTCTAGGGTCTCCACAGGGGATTCAGACATCCCTTCATCTTGTGAGATGAAAGACAAGCCTGCATTCATGTCACTGCAGGGAATTCCAGCCTTATTTCCAGTCAGGACATCTCGGTGTCCATTCCACATGAGGCAGCAAGCTCAGGGTCCCTCTCACGTACCTATAGCTGAGAGATGCCTCCTCTTTAGGTGTTGTTTAAAGCTGGCATTCTTCTTGAGTCAAAGCCAGGGAATCAGCCCTCATCTCGAGATGATTTTGGATACACGGAGCTTTTCTGGAGTTGCTGTGCGGAACTTGGTGTTCCTCTAGACTTGAGACGGTATTCTCGGGTAATCTCTGGAGTTGCCTAAAAGAAGTCAAGCCACTTGTCGTGTTTGATGGGGAATGAGTGATGGCTCTGGAGACAATACAGGGGAATCGAGCCTCTTCTCTAGTTGATTTGAAGTACATGGTGTGCTTTCATGTTGCTGCAGGGAACTCAGGGTCCCTCTAAACTTGTGACAGTGTTTCTGGGGACTCTCTGGAGTTCCATCAAGGAAGTCAAGGCTCCATTCGGGTTTGATGGGGAACACGGACTTGCTCTGTTCGAAGTGCAGGGGAATCGGGCCCAATCTCGTGTTGATTCGGAGTACTCGGGGCACTTTTATCTTGCTGCGGGGCCCTCAGGGTCCCACTAGACTTGTGACAGAGTTCTTGGGGACTAAGTGGAGTTTCATCTAGGACGTCAAGGCTCCTTTCATGTTGAATGGGGAACACGGACTTGGTCTGAATGCAATGCCGGGGAATCATGCCTCATCTTGTGGTGAGGGGATAGTCTCATTGTTTTTCTGAAGCTGCAGCGGCAACTTGTGTATGTTCTCAAGTTAGAGCTGGAATGGCCCTTCCAAGCTCGTGTTGGTTCAGTGACCTCATGACTCCTGTCTAGTTGCGAGGGACACCTTGTGATTCTCCTCAAGGCTTGGCAGGACAATAGGGATGCCTCTCGATTTGAGGTGGGAGACCAAGTTTCCCTTAGCAGTTGCCAGTGCGATACTGTGACTCATGTCAGCTTTCCAAAGGAGTCAGCCTTCGACTCCTTTTGAAGCATTAAACTCCACATACCTCTCGTGTAGTCAAAGGGATGTGAGTCCTCATTCGAGATGAGGTGGGGAACTCGAGTATTCTCTAGGGTCTCCACAGGGGATTCAGACATCCCTTCATCTTGTGAAATGAAAGACAAGCCTGCATTCATGTCACTGCAGGGAATTCCGGCCTTATTTCGAGTAAGGGCATTTTGGGGTCCATTCCACATTATGCAGCAAACTCAGGGTCCCTCTCACGTACCTATAGCTGAGTGATGCCTCCTCTTTAGGTCTTGTTTAAAGCTGGCATGCCTCTTGAGTCAAAGCCAGGGAATCAGCCCTCATCTCTAGATGATTTTGGATACACGGAGCTTTTCTCCAGTTGCTGTGCGGAACTTGGTGTTCCTCTAGACTTGAGACGGTGTTCTCCGGTAATCTCTGGAGTTGCCTAATGGAAGTCAAGCCACTTGTCGTGTTTGATGGGGAACGAGTGATGGCTCTGGAGACAATACAGGGGAATTGGGCCTCATCTTGAGTTGATTTGAAGTACACTGTGTGCTTTCATGTTGCTGCGGGGAACTCAGGGTCCCTCTAGACTTGTGACAGTGTTTCTGGGGACTCTCTGGTGTTTCATCAAGGAAGTCAAGGATCCTTTCATGTTTGATGGGGAACACGGACTTGCTCTGTTTGCAGTGCAGGGGAATCGGGCCTCATCTCGAGTTGATTTGGTGTACACGGAACCCTTTCTTATTGCTGCAGGGACCTCAGGGTCCCTCTAGACTTGTGACAGTGTTCTTGCGGTCTCTATAGAGTACCAACAAGGAAGTCAAGTCTCCTTTCCTGTTTGATGGGGAACACGGTCTTACCTTGCATGCATTTCAGGGGTATTGGGCCTCATCTCACAGCGAAAGAAAGTCACATTGTTTTTCTGAAGCTGTGGCGCCAACCTGTGTATGTTCTCGAGTTAGAGCCAGAATGGCCCTTCAAAACTCGTGTTGGTTCAGCAACCTCAGGACTCCTGTCTAGTTGTGAGGGACACCTTGTGATTCTCCTCGAGGCTTGGCAGGACAATGGGTATGCCTCTCGATTTGAGGCGGGAGACCAAGTTTCCCTTTGCAGTTGCCAGTGCGATACTGTGACTCACGTGAGTTTTCCAAAAGATTCAGCCTTCGGCTCCTTTTGAAGCATTAAACTCCGCATACCTCTCATGTAGTCAAAGGGATGTGAGGCCGCCTTTGAGATGAGGCAGAGAACTAGGGTATTCTCTAGGGTCTCCACAGGGGATTCAGACATCCCTTCATCTTGTGAGATGAAAGACAAGCCTGCATTCATGTCACTTTAGGGAATCCCGGCCTTATTTCGAGTAAGGGCATCTTGGGGTCCATTCCACATGAGGCAGCAAACTCAGGGTCCCTCTCACGTACCTATAGCTGAGAGATGCCTCCTCTTTAGGTGTTGTATAAAGCTGGCATGCCTCTTGAGTCAAAGCCAGGGAATCAGCCCTCATATCGAGATGAATTTGAATACATGGAGCTTTTCTGGAGTTGCTGTGTGGAACTTGGTGTTCCTCTAGACTTGAGACAGTATTCTCAGGTAATCTCTGGAGTTGCTTAAAGGAAGTCAAGCCACTTGTCGTGTTTGATGGGGAACGAGTGATGGCTCTGGAGACAATACAGGGGAATCGGGCCTCATCTCGAGGTGATTTGAAGAATACGGTGTGCTTTCATGTTGCTGTGGGGATCTCAGGGTCATTCTAGACTTGTGACAGTGTTTCTGGGGACTCTCTGGAGTTCCATCAAGGAAGTCAAGGCTCCTTTAATGTTCCATGGGGAACACGGACTTGCTTTGCATTCAGTGTAGGGAATCGGGCCTCATTTCGAGTTGATTTCAAGTACAATGAGCGCTTTCCTGTTGCTACGCAGACCTCATTGTTCCTCTAGACTTGTGACAGTGTTCCTGGCGACTCTCTGGAGTTCCATCAAGGAAATCAAGGCGCCTTTCGTGTTTGATGGTGAACATGGACATGCTCTGAATGAAGTGCAGGGGAATGGGGCCTCATCTCGAGCTGATTTCAAGTACACGGTGCGCTTTCATATTGCTGCGGGGACCTCAGGGTCCCTCCACACTTGTGACAGTGTCCCTGGGGACTCTCTGGAGTTCCATCAAGGAAGTCAAGGCTCCTTTCGTGTTTGATGGGGAACATGGACTTGCTCTGCACGCAGTGCAGGGGAATCGGGCCTCTTCTCGAGTTGATTTCAAGTACACGGTGCGCTTTCATATTGCTGTGGAGACCTCAGGGTCCCTCCAGACTTGTGACAGTGTTCCTGTGGACGCTCTCGAGTTCCATCAAGGAAGTCAAGGCTCCTATCTTGTTTGATGGGGAACACGGACTTGCTCTCAATGCAGTACAGTGGTATCGGGCCTCATCTCGATTTGATTTGGTGTACACAGAGCCTTTTCTTGTTGCTGCGTGGACCTCAGGCTCCCTCTAGACTTGTGACAGTGTTCTTGGGGTCTCTCTGGAGTTCCAACAAGGAAGTCAATCTCCTTTCCTGTTTGATGGGGAATGCGGACTTACCCTGCATGCATTTCAGGGGAATTGGGCCACATCTCACGGCGAGGGGAATGTCTCATTGTTTTTCTGGAGTTGCGGTGGGAACCTGGGAATGTTCTCGAGTTACAGTGGGGAAGGCACTACAAAACTCGTGTTTGTTCAGCAATGTGTGGACTCCTGTCTAGTTGCGAGGGACACCTTGTGATTCTCCTCGAGGCTCGGCAGGACATTACGGACGCCTCTCAAGGTGAGGCGGGAGACCAAGTTTTCCTTTGCAGTTTCCAGAGCGATACTATGACTCCTGTCAATTGTCCAGAAGAGTCAGGCTTTGTCTCCTTTTGAAGCATTGAACTCCGCGTGCCTCTCATGTTGTCAAAGGGATGAGAGGCCTCCTGTCGAGATGAGGCGGGGAACTGGGGTATTCTCTAGGGTCTCCACAGGGGATTCAGACCTCCCTTCATCTTGTGAGATGAAAGACAAGCCTGCATTTATGTAACTGCAGGGAATTCCGGTCTTATTTCAAGTAAGAGCATCTTGGGGTCCATTCCACATGAGGCAGCAAACTCAGGGTCCCTCTCACATACATATAGCTGAGAGATGCCTCCTCTTTAGGTGTTGTTTAAAGCTGGCATGCCTCTTGAGACAAAGCCAGGGAATCAGCTCTCATCTCGAGATGATTTTGGATACACGGAGCTTTTCTCCAGTTGCTGTGTGGAACTTGGTGTTCCTCTAGACTTGAGACGATATTCTCGGATAATCTCTGGAGTTGCCTAAAGGAAGTCAAGCCACTTGTCGTGTTTGATGGGGAATGAGTGATGGCTCTGGAGACAATGCAGGGGAATCGGGCTCTTCTCGAGTTGATTTGAAGTACATGGTGCACTTTCATATTGCTGCGGGGAACTCAGGGTTCCTCTAGACTTGTGACAGTGTTTCTGGGGTCTCTCTGGAGTTCCATCAAGGAAGTCAAGGCTCCATTCGGGTTTGATGGGGAACACGGACTTGCTCTGTTCACAGGGCAGGGGAATCGGGCCTCATCTCGAGTTGATTTGGAGTACTTGGGGCCCTTTCACATTGCTACGGGGCCCTCAGGGTCCCACTAGACTTGTGACAGAGTTCTTGGGCAATATGTGGTGTTTCATCTAGGACGTCAAGTCTCCTTTCATGTCGGATGGGGAGCACGGACTTGCTCTGAATACAATGCCGGGGAATCGTGCCTCATCTTGCGGCAAGGGGATAGTCTCATTGTTTTTCTGAAGCTGCGGCGGCAACATGTGTATGTTCTCGAGTTAGAGCCCGAATGGACCTTCAAAACTCGTGTTGGTTCAGTGACCTCAGGACTCCTGTCTAGTTGCGAGGGACACCTTGGTATTCTCCTCGAGGCTTGGCAGGACAATAGGGACGCCTCTTGTGGTGAGGCGGGAGACCAAGTTTCCCTTTGCAGTTGCCAGAGCGATACTGTGACTCCTGTCAGTTTTCAAGAGGAGTCAGGCTTCGTCTCCTTTTGAAGCATTGAACTGCGCGTGCCTCTCGTTTTGGAAAGGGATGTGAGGCCTCCTGTTGAGATGAGGCGGGGAACGAGGGTATTCTCTAGGGTCTCCACAGGGGATTCAGACATCCCTTCATCTTGTGAAATGAAAGACAAGCCTGCATTCAAGTCACTGCAGGGAATTCCAGCCTTATTTCGAGTCAGCCTTATCTCGGTGTCCATTCCACTTCAGACAGCAAACTCAGGGTCCCTCTCACATACCCATAGCTGAGAGAAGCCTCCTCTTTAGGTGTTGTTTAAAGCTGGCATTCCTCTTGAGTCAAAGTCAGGGAATCAGCTCTCATCTTGAGATGATTTGAGGTACACGGAGCTGTTTTCCAGTTGCTGTGCTGAACATGGTGTTCCTCTATTCTTAGGACGGTGTTCTCGGGGAATCTCTGGAGTTGCCTAAAGGAAGTCAAGCCTCTTGTCTTGTTTGATGGGGAACGCCGGATGGCTCTGGAGCCAATGTAGGGGAATCTGGCCTCATCTCGAGTTGATTTGGGGTACACCGAGCTCTTTCGTGTTGCTGCGGTGACCTCAGGCTCCCTCTAGACTTGTATCAGTGTTCTTGGGGACTCTCTGGAGTTCCATCAAGGAAGTCAAGACTCCTTTATGGTTTGATGGGGAACACGGAATTGCTCTGCACACAATGCAGGGGAATCTGATCTCATCTGTCATCGAGCGGTATGTCTCATGGTTTTTCTCGAGTTGCGGAGGGAACCTGGGTTATATTCTCGAGTGACAACGGGGATGGCCCTTCAAAACTCGTGTTTGTTCAGCGACGTCAGGACTGCTTTCTAGTGCGAGGGACATGTAGAGATTTTCCTCGAGGCTTGGCAGGACAAGAGGGAAGCCTCTTGAGGTGAGGGGGGAGACCCAGCTTCCATTCCTGTTGCCACAGGAATTTTGGGATTCCTATCAATTTTCAATAGGAGGCAGCCATCCTCTCCTTTTGAAGCATTTAACTCCGTGTGCATCTGGAGGTTTCAGAGGGTTGTGAGGCCTCCTGTCGAGATGAGCCTGGGAAATAGGGCTTTTTCTAGGGTCTTCACAGGGGATTCAGACATCCCTTCATCTTGTGTGATGAAAGACGAGCCTGCATTCAAGTCACTGCAGGGAGATACGACCTTATTTCGAGTCACGTCATCTCGGATACCACTCCACTTGACTCAGCAAACACAGGATCCCTCTCACATACATATAGCTGAGAGAAGCCTCCTCTTGAGGGGCTTGTGGAAAGTTGGCATTCCTCTTGAGTCGAAGTCAGGGAATCAGCTCTCATCTCGAGATGATTTGGGGTAGACGAAGCTTTTCTAAAGTTGCTGTGCTGAACTTGGTATTCCTCTAGACTTGAGACGGTATTCTTGGATAATCTCAGGAGTTGCCTAAAGGAAGTCAAGCCACTTGTCGTGTTTGATGGGGAACGAGTGATTGCTCTGCAGACAATGCAGGGGAATCGGGCCTCATCTCGAGTTGATTTCATGTAGACAGTGTGCTTTCATGTTGTAGCGGGGACCTCAGGGTCCCTCTAGACTTGTGACAGTGTTCCTGGGGACTCTGTGGAGTTCCATCAAGGAAGTCAAGGTTCCTTTCATGTTTGATGGGGAACACGGATTTGCTCTGCATGCAGTGCAGGGGAATGGGGCCTCATCTCGAGTTGATTTCAAGCACATGGTGCGCTTTCCTTTTGCTGTGGTGACCTCAGGGTCCCTCTAGACTTGTGACAGTGTTCCTGGGGACTCTCTGGAGTTACATCAAGGAAGTCAAGGCTCCTTTCGTGTTTGATGGGGTACATACACTTGCTCTGAACACATTGCAGTGGAATCGGGCTTCATCTCGAGTTGATTGGGAGTACACAGAGCCGTTTCATTTTGCTGTGGGACATCAAGGTCCCTCTAGACTTGTGACAGTGTTCTTGGGGTCTCTCTGAAGTTCCATCAAGGAAGTCATGTCTCCTTTCCTGTTTGATGGGGAACACGGACTTACCCTGCATGCGTTGCAGGGGAATTGGGCCTCATCTCGCGGCAAGGGGAAAGTCTCATTGTTTTTCTGGAGTTGCGGCAGAAACCTGGGTATGTTCTCGAGTTACGGTGGGGATGGCCCTTCAAAACTCGTGTTTGTTCAGCGATGTGTGGACTCCTGTCTACTTGCGAGGGACACCTTGGAATTCTCCTCAAGTCTTGGGAGGACAATAGGGACGCCTCTCGAAGTGAGGGGGGAGACCCAGGGTCCATGCCAGTTGCCACAAGAATTTTGGGATTAGTATCAATTTTCAATAGGAGGCAGCCATCCTCTCTTTTTGAAGCATTTAACTCCGCATGCCTCTGGAGGTTTCAAAAGGCTGTGCGGCCTCCTGTCGAGATGAGCCAGGGAACTAGGGCTTTCTCTTGGGTATCTCCATGGGATTAGACACCCCTTCATCCTGTGTGATGAAAGACAAGCTTGCATTCAAGTCACTGCAGGGAGATCTGACCTTATCTCGAGTCACAGCATCTCGGTGACCATTCCACTTGAGGCAGCAAACTCAGGGTCCCTCTCACATACCTATAGCTGAGAGAAGCCTCCTCTTGAGGGGCTTGTGAAAAGTTGGCATTCCTCTTGAGTTGAAGCCAGGGAATCAGCTCTCATCTCAAGATGATTTGAGTTACAGGTAGCTTTTCTCGAGTTGCTGTGCTGAACGTGGTGTTCCTCTAGACTTGAGACGGTTTTTTCAGGTAATCTCGGGAGTTGCCTAAAGGAAGTCAAGACACTTGTCGTGTTTGATGGGGAATGCATGATGGCTCTGGAGACAATGCAGGGAATCGGGCCTCATCTCAAGTTGATTTCAAGTACACGGAGCCCTTCCTTGTTGCTGTGGGTACCTAAGGGTCCCTCTAGACTTGTGACAGTGTTCTTGGGGTCTCTCTGGAGTTCCATCAAGGAAGTCAAGGCTCCTTTTGTGATTGATGGGGAACACGGACTTACTCTGCATGCATGGCAGGGGAATCGGGCCTCATCTCCCGGCAAGGGGAAAGTCTCATTGTTTTTCTGGAATTGCGGTGGGAACCTGGGTATGTTCTCGAGTTACGCCGGGAATGGCCCTTCAAAACACGTGTTTGTTCATCGACGTCAGGACTCCTGTCTAGTTGCGAGGTACATGTTGGGATTCTCCTCGAGGCTTGGCAGGACAATAGGGATGTCTCTCAGGTGAGGCGGGGGACCAAGTTTCCCTGTGCACTTGCCAGAGTGATACTGTAACTCCTGTCAGTTTTCAAGAGGAGTCAGGCTTCGTCTCCTTTTGAAGCATTGAACTCCACGTTCCTCTCGTGTTGTCAAAGGGATGTGAGGCCCCTTGTCGAGATGTGGCGGGGAACTAGGGTATTCTCTAGGGTCTCCACAGGGGATACAGACATCCCTTCATCTTGTGTGATGAAAGACGAGCCTGCATTCAAGTCACTGCCGGGAGATACGACGTTATTTCAAGTCACGGCATCTCGGAGACCATTCCACTTGATGCAGCAAACTCAGGGTCCCTCTCACATACCTATAGCTGAAAGAAGCCTCCTCTTGAGGGGCTTGTGGAAAGTTTGCATTCCTCGTGAGTTGAAGCCAGGGAATCAGCTCTCCTCTCAAGGTGATTTGGGGTACACGGAGCTTTTCTCGAGTTACCGTGCTGAACTTGGTGTTCCTCTAGACTTGAGACAGAATTCTCAGGTAATCTGTCAAGTTCCCTAAAGAAAGTCAAACCACTTGTCGTGTTTGATGGGGAACGAATGATGGCTCTGGAGACAATGCAGGGGAATCGGGCCTCTTCTCGAGTTGATTTGCGGTACACGGGGCTTTTTCATGTTGCTGCGTTGACCTCAGGATCCCTCAAGACTTGTGACAGAGTTCTTGGGGAATATGTAAAGTTTCATCTAGTAAGTCAAGGCTCCTTTCGTATTTGATGGGGAACACGGACTTGCTCTGCATGCAATGCAGTGGAATCGGGCCTCATCTCGTGGCGAGGAGGAATTCTCATGGTTTTCTCAAGTTGTGGCGGGAACCTGCGTTATGTTCTCGAGTTACGGTGGGGATGGCCCTTCAAAACTCGTGTTGGTTCAGCGACATCAGGACTCCAGTCTAGTTGCGAGGGACAAATCGGGATTCTCCTCGAGGCTTGGCAGGACAGTAGGGATGCCTCTTGATATGACGGGGGAGACCCAGGGTCCATTCCATTTGCCACAGGAATTTTGGGATTCCTATCAATTTTCAAGAGGAGGCAGTCATCCTCTCGTTTTAAAGCATTTAACTCCGCATGCCTCTCGAGGTTTCAATAGGATGTGAGGCCTCCTTTTGAGATGAGCCGGGGAACTAGGGCTTTTTCTAGGGTTTCCTCAGGGGATTCAGACATCCCTTCATCTTTTGTGATGAAAGACAAGCCTGCATTCAAGTCACTGCAGGGACAACTGGCCTTATTTCGAGTTACGGCATCTCGGTGACCATTCCATTTCATGCCGGATATTCAGGGACCCTCTAACATACCTATAAGTGAGAGAAGAATCCTCTTGATGGGCTTCTGGAAAGCTGGCATTCCTCTAGAATTGAAGCCATGGAATCAGCTCTCATTTCGAGATGATTTGGGTTACAGGGAGCTTTTCTCGAGTTGCTGTGCTAAACTTGGTATTCCTCTAGACTTGAGACGGTTTTTTTTAGGTAATCTTGGGAGTTGCCTAAAGGAAGTCAAGACACTTGTCGTGTTTGATGGGGAATGCATGATGGCTCTGGAGACAATGCAGTGGAATCGGACCTCATCTCAATTTGATTTCAAGTACACGGAGCCTTTCCTTGTTGCTGCGGGTACCTGAGGGTCCCTCCAGACTTGTGAAAGTGTTCTTGGGGTCTCTCTGGAGTTCCATCAAGGAAGTCAAGGCTCCGTTTGTGATTGATGGGGAACACGGACGTACTCTGCATGCATGGCAGGGGAATTGGGCCTCATCTCCCGGCGAGGGGAAAGTCTCATTGTTTTTCTAGAGTTGCGGCGGGAACCTGGGTATGTTCTCGAGTTACGGCGCGGACGGCCCTTAAAACCTCGAGTTTGTTCATCGACATCAGGACTCCTGTCTAGTTGCGAGGTACACCTTGGGATTCTCCTCGAAGCTTGGCAGGACAATAGGGATGCCTCTCAAGGTGAGACGGGAGACCAAGATTCCCTTTGCACTTGCCACAGCGATACTGTGACTCTTGTCAGTTTTCAAGAGGAGTCAGGCTTCGTCTCCTTTTGAAGCATTGAACTCCATGTGCCTCTCGTGTTGTCAAAGGAATTTGAGGCCCCATGTCGAGATGTGGCGGAGAACTAGGATATTCTCTAGTGTTTCCACAGGGGATGCAGACATCCCTTCATCTTGTGTGATGAAAGACGAGCCTGCATTCAAGTCACTGCAGGGATTTATGACCTTATTTCGAGTCACGGCATCTCGGAGACCATTCCACTTCATGCAGCAAACTCAGGGTCCCTCTCACATACCTATAGCTGAGAGAAGCCTCCTCTTGAGGGGCTTGTGGAAAGTTGGCATTCCTCTTGAGTCAAAGCCAGGGAATCAGCTCTCATCTCGAGGTGATTTGGGGTACATGGAGCTTTTCTCGACTTGCTGTGCTGAACTTGCTGTTCCTCTAGACTTGAGACGGTATTTTCAGGTAATCTCTGGAGTTGCCTAAAGGAAGTCAAGCCACTTGTCGTGTTTGATGAGGAATGAGTGATGTCTCTGGAGACAATGCAGGGGAATCGAGTCTCATCTCGAGTTGATTTGAAGTAGATGGTGCACTTTCATGTTGCTGCGTTGACCTCAGGATCCCTCTAGACTTGTGACAGTGCTCCTGGGGACTCTCTGGCGTTTCATCAAGGAAGTCAAAGTTCCTTTCCTGTTTGATGGGGAACCTGGACTTGCTCTGCACGCAGTGCAGGGGAATCGGGCCTCTTCTCGAGTTGATTTCAAGTACACAGTGTGTTATCATGTTGCTGCGGGGACCTCACGGTCCCTCTAGACTTGTGACAGTGTTCCTGTGGACGCTCTCGAGTTCCATCAAGGAAGTCAAGGCTCCTTTCATGTTTGATGTTTTACATACACTTGCTCTGAGCGCAGTGCTATGGAATCGGGCCTCATCTCGAGTTTATTTCAAATACACGGAGCCTTTTCATGTACCTGCGAGAACACTGGGTCCCTCTAGACATGTGACAGTGTTCTTGGGGTCTCTCTGGAGTTCCATCAAGGAAGTCATGCTTCCTTTCCTGTTTCATGGGGATCACGGACTTACCTTGCATGCATTTTAGGGAAATTGGGCCTCATCTCACGGCGAGGGAAAGTCTCATTTTTATTCTGGAGTTGTGGTGGGAACCTCGGTATGTTCTCGAGTTATGGTGTGAATGGCCCTTCAAAACTCGTGTTGGTTCAGTGACCTCAGGACTCCTGTCTAGTTGCGAGGGACACCTAGGTATTCTCCTCAAGGCTTGGCAGGACAATAGGGACGCCTCTTGCGGTGAGGCGGGAGACCAAGTTTCCCTTTGCAGTTGCCAGAGCGATACTGTGACTCCTGTCAGTTTTCAAGAGGAGTCAGGCTTCGTCTCCTTTTGAAGCATTGAACTGCGCATGCCTCTCGTTTTGGAAAGGGATGTGAGGCCTCCTGTTGAGATGAGGCGGGGAACGAGGGTATTCTCTAGGGTCTCCACAGGGGATTCAGACATCCCTTCATCTTGTGAAATGAAAGACAAGCCTGCATTCAAGTCACTGCAGGGAATTCCAGCCTTATTTCGAGTCAGCCTTATCTCGGTGTCCATTCCACTTCAGACAGCAAACTCAGGGTCCCTCTCACATACCCATAGCTGAGAGAAGCCTCCTCTTTAGGTGTTGTTTAAAGCTGGCATTCCTCTTGAGTCAAAGTCAGGGAATCAGCTCTCATCTTGAGATGATTTGAGGTACACGGAGCTGTTTTCCAGTTGCTGTGCTGAACATGGTGTTCCTCTATTCTTAGGACGGTGTTCTCGGGGAATCTCTGGAGTTGCCTAAAGGAAGTCAAGCCTCTTGTCTTGTTTGATGGGGAATGCCGGATGGCTCTGGAGCCAATGTAGGGGAATCTGGCCTCATCTCGAGTTGATTTGGGGTACACCGAGCTCTTTCGTGTTGCTGCGGTGACCTCAGGCTCCCTCTAGACTTGTATCAGTGTTCTTGGGGACTCTCTGGAGTTCCATCAAGGAAGTCAAGACTCCTTTATGGTTTGATGGGGAACACGGAATTGCTCTGCACACAATGCAGGGGAATCTGATCTCATCTGTCATCGAGCGGTATGTCTCATGGTTTTTCTCGAGTTGCGGAGGGAACCTGGGTTATATTCTCGAGTGACAACGGGGATGGCCCTTCAAAACTCGTGTTTGTTCAGCGACGTCAGGAAAGCTTTCTAGTGCGAGGGATACATCGGGATTCTCCTCGAGGCTTGGCAGGACAATAGGGAAGCCTCTCGAGGTGAGGGGGGAGACCCAGCTTCCATTCCTGTTGCCACAGGAATTTTGGGATTCCTATCAATTTTCAATAGGAGGCAGCCATCCTCTCCTTTTGAAGCATTTAACTCCGTGTGCATCTGGAGGTTTCAAAAGGTTGTGAGGCCTCCTGTCGAGATGAGCCTGAGAAATAGGGCTTTTTCTAGGGTGTCCACAGGGGATTCAGACATCCCTTCATCTTGTGTGATGAAAGACAAGCTTGCATTCAAGTCACTGCAGGGAGATACGACCTTATTTCGAGTCACGTCATCTCGGATACCACTCCACTTGACTCAGCAAACACAGGATCCCTCTCACATACATATAGCTGAGAGAAGCCTCCTCTTGAGGGGCTTGTGGAAAGTTGGCATTCCTCTTGAGTCGAAGTCAGGGAATCAGCTCTCATCTCGAGATGATTTGGGGTAGACGAAGCTTTTCTAAAGTTGCTGTGCTGAACTTGGTGTTCCTCTAGACTTGAGACGGTATTCACGGATAATCTTAGGAGTTGCCTAAAGGAAGTCAAGCCACTTGTCGTGTTTGATGGGGAACGAGTGATTGCTCTGCAGACAATGCAGGAGAATTGTGCCTCATGTCGAGTTGATTTCAAGTAGACGGTGTGCTTTCATGTTGTTGCTGGGACCTCAGGGTCCCTCTAGACTTGTGACAGTGTTCCTGGGGACTCTGTGGAGTTCCACCAAGGAAGTCAAGGTTCTTTTCGTGTTTAATGGGGAACACGGACTTGCTCTGCGTGCCGTGCAGGGGAATGGGGCCTCATCTCGAGTTGATTTCAAGTACACGGTGCACTTTCATATTGCTACGGGGACCTCAGGGTCCCTCTAAACTTGTGAGAGTGTTCCTGGGGACTCTCTGGTGTTCCATCAAGGAAGTCAAGGCTCCTTTCGTGTTTGATGGGGTACATACACTTGCTCTGAACACATTGCAGCGGAATCGGGCCTCATCTCGAGTTGATTTGGAGTACACGGAGCCCTTTCATGTTACTGCGGGACCTCACCGTCCCTCTAGACTTGTGACAGTGTTCTTGGGGTCTCTCTGGAGTTCCATCAAGGAAGTCATGTCTCCTTTCCTGTTTGATGGGGAACACGAACTTACCCTGCATGCATTGCAGGGGAATTGGGCCTCATCTCGCGGCGAGGGAAAGTCTCACTGTTTTTGTGGAGTTGCGGCGGGAACCTGGGTATGTTCTCGAATTACGGTGGGGATGGCCCTTCAAAACTCGTGTTTGTTCAGCGATGTGTGGACTCCTGTCTAGTTGTGAGGGACACCTTGGAATTCTCCTCGAGGCTTGGGAGGAAAATAGGGACCCCTCTCGAAGTGAGGGGGGAGACCCAGGGTTCATGCCAGTTGCCACAGGAATTTTGGGATTCGTATCAATATTCAATAGGAGGCAGCCATCCTCTCTTTTTGAAGCATTTAACTCCGCATGCCTCTGGAGGTTTCAAAAGGTTGTGCGGCCTCCTGCAGAGATGACCCAGGGAACTAAGGCTTTCTCTTGGGCATACCCATGGGCTTCAGACATCCCTTCATCTTGTGTGATGAAAGACAAGCTTGCATTCAAGTCACTGCAGGGAGATCTGACCTTATCTCGAGTCACAGCATCTCGGTGACCATTCCACTTGAGGCAGCAAACTCAGGGTCCCTCTCACATATCTATAGCTGAGAGAAGCCTCCTCTTGAGGGGCTTGTGGAAAGTTGACATTCCCTTGAGTCTAAGCAATGGAATCAGCTCTCATCTTGTGATGATTTGTGTTACCGTGAGCTTTTCTCGAGTTGCTGTGCTGAACGTGGTGTTCCTCTAGACTTGAGACGGTTTTTTCAGGTAATCTCGGGAGTTGCCTAAAGGAAGTCAAGACACTTGTCGTGTTTGATGGGGAATGCATGATGGTTCTGGAGACAGTGCAACGGAATCGGGCCTCATCTCAATTTGATTTCAGTACACGGAGCCCTTCCTTGTTGCTGTGGGTACCTAAGGGTCCCGCAAGACTTGTGACAGTGTTCTTGGGGTCTCTCTGGAGTTCCATCAAGGAAGTCAAGGCTTCTTTTGTGATTGATGGGGAACACGGACTTACTCTGCATGCATGGCAGGGGAATCGGGCCTCATCTCCCGGCAAGGGGAAAGTCTCATTGTTTTTCTGGAGTTGCGGTGGGAACCTGGAAATGTTCTCGAGTTAGGGCGGGGATGGCCCTTCAAAACTAGTGCTTGTTCATCAACGTCAGGACGCCTATCTAGTTGCAAGGTACACCATGGGATTCTCCTCGACGCTTGGCAGGAAAATAAGGATGCCTCTCAAGGTGAGACGGGAGACCAGGTTTCCCTTTGCACTTGCCAGAGTGATACTGTGACTCTTGTCAGTTTTCAAGAGGAGTCAGGCTTCGTCTCCTTTTGAAGCATTGAACTCCACGTGCCTCTCGAGTTGTCAAAGGGATGTGAGGCCGCTTGTCGAGATGTGGCGGGGCATTAGGGTATTCTCTACGATCTCCACAGGGGATACAGACATCCCTTCATCTTGTGTGATGAAAGACGAGACTGCATTCAAGTCACTTCAGAGAGATACGACCTTATTTCGAGTCACGGCATCTCAGAGACCATTCCACTTGATGCAGCAAACTCAGGGTCCCTCTCACACACCTATAGCTGAGAGAAGCCTCCTCTTGAGGGGCTTGTAGAAAATTGGCATTCCTCTTGAGTCGAAGTCGGTGAATCAGCTCTCATCTCGAGGTGATTTCGGGTAGACGGAGCTCTTCTCGAGTTGCTGTGCTGAACTTGCTGTTCCTCTAGACTTGAGACGGTATTTTCAGGTAATCTCTGGAGTTGCCTAAAGGAAGTCAAGCCACTTGTCGTGTTTGATGGGGAACGAGTGATGGCTCTGGAGACAATGCAGGGGAATTGGGTCTCATCTCGAGTTGATTTGAAGTACACGGTGCGCTTTCATGTTGCTGCGGGGAACTGAGGGTCCCTCTAGACTTGTGACAGTGCTCCTGGAGACTCTGTGGTGTTTCATCAAGGAAGTCAAGGCTCCTTTCGTGTTTGATGGGGAACATGGACTTGCTCTGCATGCAGTGCAGGGGAATCGGGCCTCTTCTCAAGTTGATTTCAAGTACACGGTGCATTATCATGTTGCTGCGGGGACCTCACGGTCCTTCTAGACTTGTGACAGTGTTCCTGTGGACGCTATCGAGTTTCATCAAGGAAGTAAAGGGTCATTTCCTGTTTGATGGGGAACACGGACTTGCTCTCAATGCAGTGCAGGGGAATTGGGCCTCATCTCGAGTTGATGTGGTGTACACAGAGCCCTTTCTTGTTGCTGCAGGAACCTCAGGGTCCCTCTAGACTTGTGACAGTGTTCTTGGGGTCTCTCTGGAGTTCCATCAAGGAAGTCAAGGCTCCTTTCGTGTTTGATGGTGTACACACACTTGCTCTGAACGCAGTGCTGCGGAATCGGGCCTCATCTCGAGTTGATTTCAAATACAGGGAGACTTTTCATGTTGCTGCGGGGAACTCTGGGTCCCTCTAGACTTGTGACAGTGTTCTTGGGGTCTCTCTGGAGTTCCATCAAGGAAGTCATGTTTCCTTTCCTGTTTGATGGGGAACACGAACTTACCCTGCATGCATTGCAGGGGAATTGGGCCTCATCTCGCGGTGAGGGGAAAGTCTCACTGTTTTTGTGGAGTTGCGGCGAGAACCTGCTTTTGTTCTCGAGTTACGGCGGGGATGGCCCTTCAAAACTCGTGTTTGTTCAGCGATGTGTGGACTCCTGTCTACTTGCGAGGGACACCTTGGAATTCTCCTCGAGGCTTGGGAGGAAAATAGGGACCCCTCTCAAAGTGAGGGGGAGACCCAGGGTCCATGCCAGTTGACACAAGAATTTTGGGATTCCTATCAATTTTCAATAGGAGGCAGCCATCCTCTCTTTTTGAAGCATTTAACTTGCATACCTCTGGAGGTTTCAAAAGGTTGTGCGGCCTCCTGTCGAGATGAGCCGGGGAACTAGGGCTTTCTCTTGTGTATTTCCATGGGATTCAGACATTCCTTCATCCTGTGTGATGAAAGACAAGCTTGCATTCAAGTCACTGCAGGGAGATCTGACCTTATCTCGAGTCACAGCATCTCGGTGACGATTCCACTTGAGGCAGCAAACTCAGGGTCCCTCTCACATACCTATAGCTGAGAGAAGCTTCCTCTTGAGGGGCTTGTGGAAAGTTGGCATTCCTCTTGAGTCGAAACCAGGGAATCAGCTCTCATCTCGAGATGATTTGGGTTACAGTGACCTTTTCTCGAGTTGCTGTGCCTAACTTGGTGTTCCTCTAGACTTGAGACGGTTATTTCAGATCATCTCGGGAGTTGCATAAAGGAAGCCAAGACACTTATCTTGTTTGATGGGGAATGCATGATGGCTCTGGAGACAATGCAGGGAATCGGGCCTCATCTCAAGTTAATTTCAAGTACACGGAGTCCTTCCTTTTTGCTGCGGGTACCTAAGGGTCCCTCTAGACTTGTGACAGTGTTCTTGGGGTCTCTCTGGAGTTCCATCAAGGAAGTCAAGGCTCCTTTTGTGATTGATGAAGAACACGGACTTACTCTGCATGCATGGCTGGGGAATTGGGCCTCATCTCCCGGCGAGGGGAAAGTCTCATTGTTTTTCTGGAGTTGCGGCAGGAACCTGGGTATGTTCTCGAGTTGGGGCGGGGATGGCCCTTCAAAACACGTGTTTGTTCATCGACGTCAGGACGCCTGTCTAGTTGCGAGGTACAGCTTTGGATTCTCCTCGAGGCTTGGCAGGAAAATAGGGATGCCTCTCAAGGTGAGGCGGGAGACCAAGTTTTCCTTTGCCCTTGCCATAGCGATACTGTGACTCCTGTCAGTTTTCAAGAGGAGTCAGGCTTCGTCTCCTTTTGAAGCATTGAACTCCACGTGCCTCTGGTGTTTTCAAAGGGATGTGAGGCCTCCTGTCAATATGAGGCAGGGAACTAAGGTATTCTCTAGGGTCTCCACAGGGGATGCAGACATCCTTTCATCTTGTGTGATGAAAGACGTGCCTTCATTCATGCCACTGCAGGGAAATCTGGCCTTATTTCGAGACAGGGCATCTCAGTGTCCATTCCACTTGATGCAGCAAACTCAGGGTCCCTCTCATGTACCTATAGCTGAGAGATGCTTCCTCTTTAGGTGTTGTTTAAAGCTGGCATTCCTCTTGAGTCAAAGCCAGGGAATCAGCCCTCATCTCGAGATGCGGAACTTGGTGTTCCTCTAGACTTGAGACGGTATTCTCGGGTAATCTCTGGAGTTGCCTAAAGGAAGTCAAGCCACTTGTCGTGTTTGATGGGAACGAGTGATGGCTCTGGAGACAATGCAGGGGAATCGGGCCTCTTCTCGAGTTTATTTGAAGTACACGGTGAGCTTTCATGTTGCTGTGGGGAACTCAGAGTCCCTCTAGACTTGTGAAAGTGTTCCTGGGGACTCTCTGGTGTTCCATCAAGGAAGTCAAGGCCCCATTCGGGTTTGATGGGGAACACGGACTTGCTCTGTTCACAGTGCAGGGGAATCGGCCTGATCTTGAGTTGATTTGGAATACTCGGGGCCCTTTCATGTTGCTGCGGGGCCCTCAGGGTCCCACTAGACTTGTGACAGAGTTCTTGGGGACTATGTGGAGTTTCATCTAGGACGTCAAGGCTCCTTTCATGTTGGATGGGGAACACGGACTTGCTTGGCATGCAATGCAGGGGAATCGTGCCTCATTTGGCTGCAAGGGGAAAGTCTCATTGTTTTTATGAAGCTGCGGTGGCAACCTGTGTATGTTCTCCAGTTAGAGCCGGAATGGCCCTTCAAAACTCGTGTTGGTTCAGCGACCTCAGGACTCCTGTCTAGTTGCGAGGGACACCTTGTGATTCTCCTCGAGGCTTGGCAGGACAATAGGGATGCCTCTCGATTTGAGGTGGGAGACCAAGTTTCCCTTTGCAGTTGCCAGTGCGATACTGTGACTCATGTGAGTTTTACAAAGGAGTCAGCCTTCGACTCCTTTTGAAGCATTAAACACCAAATACATCTCATGTATTAAAAGGGACGTGAGGCCTCCTTCGAGATGAGGTGGGGAACTAGGCTATTCTCTAGGGTCTCCACAGGGGATTCAGACATCCTTTCATCTTGTGAGATGAAAGACAAGTCTGCATTCATGTCACTGCAGGGAATTCCGGCCTTATTTTGAGTCAGGGCATCTCGGTGTCCATTCCACTTCAGGCAGCAACCTCAGGGTCCCTCTCATGTACCTGTAGCTGAGAAAAGCCCCCTCTTTAGGTGTTGTTTAAAGCTGGCATTTCTATTCAGTCAAATCCAGGGAATCAGCTCTCATCTTGAGCTGATTTGAGGTCCATGGAGCTGTATTCTAGTTCTTGTGCTGAATGTGGTGTTCCTCTATCCTTACGACGGTTTTCTCGGGGAATCTCTGGAGTTGCTTAAAGGAAGTCAAGCCACTTGTCGTGTTTGATGGGGAAGGCCGGATGGCTTTGGGGCCAATGTAGGGGAATCTGGCCTCTTCTCGAGTTGATTTGGGGTACACTGAGCTCTTTCTTGCTGCTGCGGTGACCGCAGCATCCCTCCAGACTTGTATCAGTGTTCTTGGGTATGCTCTGGGGTTCCATCAAGGAAGTCAAGGCTCCTTTCATGTTTGATTGGGAACACGGAATTGCTCTGCACGCAATGCAGGGGAATCTGATCTCATCTCTCATTGAGCGGGAAGTCTCACAGTTTTTCTCGAGTTGCGGAGGGAACCTGGGTTATATTCTCGTGTGACGACGGGGATGGCCCCTCAAAACTCGTGTTTGTTCACGAATGTCAGGACTCCTCTCTTGTTGCGAGGGTCAACTCCTGATTCTCTTCGAGGCTTTGCAGGCAATAGGGACACCTCTCGAGGTGAGGCGGTAGACCCAGTGTCCTTTCAAGTTGCCACATTGATACTGGGATTTCTGTCAATTTTCAAGAGTTATCAGTCATCATCTATTTTTGAAGCATTAAACTCCGAGTGCCGCTTGTGTTGTCCAAGGGATGTGAGGCCTCCTATCGAGATTAGGTGGGGAACTAGGGCTTTCTATAGGGTCTCCACAGGGGATTCAGACATCCCTTCATCTTTTGAGATGAAAGACGAGCTGGCATTCAAGTCACTGCAGGTAATTCCCGTCTTATTTCGAGTCAGGGCATCTCAGAGTCCATTCCACTTGAGGCAGCAAACTCAGGGTCCCTCTAACATACCTAGAGCTGAGAAAAGCCTCCGCTTGAGCTGCTTGTGGAAAGTTGGCATCCCTCTTGATTCAAAGCCTGGGAATTAGGTCTCATCTTGAAATGATTTGGGGTACACGGAGCTTTTCTCTAGTTGCTGTGCTGAACTTGGTGTTTCTCTAGACTTGGGACAGTGTTCTCGGGGAATCTTGGAGTTGCCTAAAAGAAGTCAAGCCACTTGTCCTGTTTGATGAGGAATGCGGGATTGCTCTGGAGCCAATGCAGTGAATCGGGCCTCATCTCAAGTTGATTTGCGTTACACGGGGCTATTTCGTGTTGCTGCATTGACCTAGAGACCCTCTAGACTTGCAACAGAGTTCTTGGGGACTATGTTGAGTTTCATCTAGGAAGTCAAGGCTCCTTTCATGTTTGATGGGGAACACGGACTTGCTCTGCATGCAATGCAGGGGAATCGGACTTCATCTCACAGTGAGAGGGAATTCTCATGGTTTTCTCGAGTTGTGGTGGGAACCTGGGTTAAGTTCTCGAGTTACGGTGGGGATGGCCCTTTAAAACTCGTGTTGGTTCAGCGACATCAGGACTCCAGTCTAGTTGCGAGGAACACATCAGGATTCTACTCGAGGCTTGGCAGGACAATAGGGAGGCCTCTCTCGGTGAGGGGGGAGACCCAGCATCCATTCCATTTGCCACAGGAATTTTGGGATTCCTATCAATTTTCAAGAGGAGGCAGCCATCCTCTCCTTTTGAAGCATTTAACTCTGCGTGCCTCTGGAGATTTCAAAATGTTGTGAGGCCTCCTGTTGAGATGAGCCTGGGAAATAGGGCTTTCTCTAGGGTCTCCACAGGGGATACAGACATCCCTTCATCTTGTGAGCTGAAAGACGAGACTGCGTTCAAGTCACTGCAGGGAGATACGACCTTATTTCGAGTCACGGCATCTCGGAGACCATTCCACTTGATGCAGCAAACTCAGGGTCCCTCTCACATACCTTTAGATGAGAGAAGCCTCCTCTTGAGGGGCTTGTGGAAAGTTGGCATTCCTCTTGAGTCGAAGCCAGGGAATCAGCTCTCATTTCGAGATTACTTGGGGTACACGGAGCTTTTCTCGAGTTGCTGTGCTGAACTTTGTGTTCCTCTAGACTTGAGAAGGTATTCTCGGGTAATCTTTGGAGTTGCCTAAAGGAAGTCAAGCCACTTGTCGTGTTTGATGGGGAACGAGTGATGTCTCTGGAGACAATGCAGGGGAATCGGGTCTCATCTCAAGTTGATTTGAAGTACACGGTGCACTTTCATGTTGCTGCGGGGAACTCAGGGTCCCTCTAGACTTGTGACAGTGCTCCTGGGGACTCTCTGGTGATTCATCAAGGAAGTCAAGGCTCCTTTCGTGTTTTCTGGGGAACATCGAGTTACTCTGCATGCAGTGCAGGGGAATCGGGCCTCATCTCGAGTTGATTTCAAGTACACAGTGCGTTATCATTTTGCTGCAGGGACCTCACGGTCCCTCTAGACTTGTGACAGTCTTCCTGTGGACTCTCTGGATTTCCATCAAGGAAGTCACAGATCCTTTCTTTTTTAATGGGGACCACGGCCTTGCTCTGAACGCAGTGCATAGGAATTGGGCCTCATCTTGAGTTGATTTCTAGTACTCGGAGCCCTTTCACATTGTTGTGGGGCCTCAGGGTCCCTCTAGACTTGTGACAGTGTTCTTGGGGTCTCTCTGGAGTTCATCAAGGAAGTCAAGGCTCCTTTCGTGTTTAATGTGGAACATGGAATTGCTCTGCACTCAATGCAGGGGAATTGGGCAGCACCTCTCGGCCAGGGGGAAGTCTCATGGTTTTTGTCGAGTTGCTGCCAGAACCTAGGGTATGTTCTCGAGTTACGTCAAGGATGGCCCTTCAAAACCCATGTTGGTTGAGCGGTGACAGGACTCCTGTCTAGTTGCGAGGGACACCTCGGGATTCTCCTCGAGGCTTGGCAGGGCAATAGGGATGCCTCTCGAAGTGAGGCGGGTGACCCAGTTTCCCTTTTCAGTTGCCACAGGGATATTGTTATTCCTTTCAATTTTCAAGAGTTGGCAGCCATCGTCTCCCTTTGAAGCATTGAACTTCACGTGCCTCTCGAGTTTTCAAAGGGATGTAAGGCCTCCTGTCGAGGTGAGGCAGGGAACTAGGGCTTTCCCTAGGGTCTCCACAGGGGATTCAGATATCTCCTCATCTTGTGAGCTTAAAGGTGATCATGCAGTCAAGTCACTGCAGGGAAATCGGCCTTCTTTCGAATCAGGTCATCTCGCTGTCCATTCCACTGGAGGCAGAAACCTCAGGGTCCCTCTCACATACCTATAGCTGAGAGAAGCCTCCTCTTGATTTGCTTATGGAAAGTTGCCATTCCTCTTGAGTCGAATCCAGGGAATCTGCTCTCGTCTCGAGATGATTTGCCGTACAGCGAGCTTTTATCGAGTTGCTGTGCTAAACTTGGTGTTCCTCTAGAAATGCGACGGTGCTCTCGGGGAAGCTTTGGAGGTGCTAAATGAAGTCTAGCCACTTGTCCTGTTTGATGAGGAATGTGGGATGGCTCTGGATCCAATGCAGGGGAATCAGGCCTCATCTCGAGTTGATTTGAGTTACATGATCTCTTTCTTTTTGCTGCGGTGACCTCAGGGTCCCTCTAGACCTGTGACATTGTTCTTGGGGACTATGTGGAGTTTCATCTATTAAGTCAAGGCTCCTATCGTGTTTGATGGGGAACATGGACTTGCTCTGAATTCACTGCAGGGGAATCGGGCCTCACCTCTTGGCCAGGGGAACATCTCATGATTTTTGTTGAGTTGCGGCGGGAAGCTAGTGTATGTTCTCAAGTTATGGCGGTGATGGCCCTTCAAAACTCATGTTGGTTGAGCGGTGACAGGACTCCTGTCTAGTTGTGAGGAACACCTCGGGATTCTCCTCAAGGCTTAGCAGGGCAATAAGGATGCCTCTCGAGGTGATCTGGCTGACCCTGTTTCCTTTACAGTTGCCACAGGGATATTGTTATTCCTATCAATTTTCAAGCGGTGTCAGTCATCGTCTCCTTTTGAAGCATTGAACTCCACGTTCCTCTCAGTTGTCAAAGGGATGTAAGGCCTCCTGTTGAGATGATGCGGGGAACTAGGGCTTTCTGTATGGTCTCCACAGGGGATTCAGACATCTCTTCATCTTGTGAGATGAAAGAAGAGCCTGCATTCAAGTCACTGCAGGGAATTCCTGCCTTATTTCAAGTCAGTGCATCAGGGAGTCCATTCCACTTGAGGAAGCAAAATCAGGGTCCCTCTCACATACCTATAGGTGAGAGAAGCCTCCTCTTTAATTGTTGTTTAAAGCTGGCATTCCTCTTGAGTCAAAGCCAGGGAATCAGCTTTCATCTCGAGATGATTTGGGGTACACGGAGCTGTTTTCGAGTTCCTGTGCTGAATGTGGTGTTCCTCTATACTTGTGACGGTGTTCTCGGGGAATCTCTGGAGTTGCCTAAAGGAAGTCAAGCCACTTGTCTTTGATGGGGAAAGCGGGATGGCTCTGGAGCCATTGTAAGGGAATCTGGCCTCATCTCGAGTTCATTTGGCATATACCAAGCTCTTTTTTATTGCTGCAGTGACTTCAGGGATCCTCTAGACTTGTGACAGTGTTCATGGGAACTCTCTGGAGTTCCATCAAGGAAGTCAAGGCTCCTTTCGTGTTTTAAGGGCCCACGGACTTGCTCTGCAAGCAATGCCATTGAATAGGTCCTCATCTCGCGGCGAGGGGCCAGACTCATTGTTTTTCTCGAGTTGCGGGGGGAACCTGTGTTATGTTTTCAAGTTACGGCGGGGATGGACCTTCAAAACTCATGTTAGTTCAATGAGGTCTGGACTCCTGTCTAATTGCGTGGGACACCTGGGTATTCTCCTTGAGGGCTGGCCGGGAAATAGGGACGTCTCTCGAGGTGAGGCGGGAGAAACAGTCTCCCTTCCCAGTTTACACAGAGATATTAAGATTCCTGTCAAATTTCAAGAGGAGTCGGGCATCGTCTCCTTTTGAAGCATTGAACTCCACGTGCCTCTCGAGTTGTCAAAGGAATGTGAGGCCTCCTGTAGAGATGAGGATGGGAACTAGGGCTTTCTCTAGGGTCTCCACAGGGGATTCAGACATCCCTTCATCTTGTGAGCTGAAAGACGAGACTGCATTCAAGTCACTTCAGGGAAATCTGGCCATATTTCGAGTCAGGGCATCTCGGTGTCCATTCCACTTCAGGCAAATACTTCAGGGCCCCTCTCACATACCTATAGCTGAGAGAAGCCTCCTCTTGAGGTGCTTGTGGAAAGTTGGTATTCCTCTTGAATCGAAGCCAGGGAATCAGCTCTCATCTCTAGATAATTTGTGGTACATGGAGCTTTTCTGGAGTTGCTGTGCTGAACTTGGTGTTCCTCTAGACTTGGGACGGTGTTCTCGGGGAATCTCTGGAGTTGCCTAAAGGAAGTCTAGCCACTTGTCCTTTTTGATGGGGAATGTGGTATGGCTCTGGAGCCAAGGCAGGGGAATCGGACCTCATGGCGAGTTGCTTTATAGTACATGGAGCTCTTACATGTTGCTGCAGTGGCCTCAGGGTCCTTGTAGACTTGTGACAGTCTTCTTGAGGACTATGTGGAATTTCATCTACGAAGTCCAGGCTCCTTTCATGTTTGATGGGGAACTCGGATGTGGTCTGCATGCAATGCAGTGGAATTGGGCCTCATCTCGAGTTGATTTAGGGTACACGGAGCTCTTTGGTGTTGCTGCGGGGAACTCAGGGTCCCGGTAGACTTGTGACAGTGTTCTTGGGAACTTTCTGGAGGTCCATCAAGGAAGTCAAGTCTCCTTTTGAGTTTGATGAGGAACACAGACTTGCTCTTCACACAGCACTGCAATCGGGCTTCATCTCACAACGATGGCGAAGTCTCATGGTTTTTCTTGAGTTGCAGCGGGAATCTGGGGGTATGTTCTCATGTTATGGAGGGGATGGACCTTCAAAACTCGTGTTGGTTCAGCGACTTCAGGACTCCTGTCTAGTTGCCAGCGATACCTTGGGATTCTCCTCGAGGCTTTGCAGGGCAATAGGGACGGCTCTCGAGGTGAAACAGGAGACCCAGGCTCCCTTCCCAGTTGCCACAGTGATATTGGGATTCCTATCAATTTTCAAGGTGAGTCAGGCGTCATCTCCTTTTGATGCCTTGAACTCCGTGTTCCTCTCGAGTTGTCAAAGGGAGGTGCGGCCTCCTGTCGAGATGAGTTGGGGAACACGGGCTTTCTTTAGGGTCTCCACAGGGGATTCAGACATCCCTTCATCTTGTGAGATGAAAGAAGAGCCTGCATTCAAGTCACTGCAGGGAAATCCTGCCTTATTTCGAGTCAGGGCATCTCGGTGTCAATTTCACTTGAGGCAGCAAATTCCGGGTCCCTGTCATATGCATATAGCTGAGAGAAGCCTCCTTTTGAGGTGCTTGTGAAAAGTTGTCATTCCTTTTGAATCAAAGCCAGGGAATCAGCTCCCATCTCAAGATGATTTGGGGTACACAGAGCTTTTCTCGAGTTGCTCTGCTGAACTTGGTGTTCCGCTAGATATGGGATGGAGCACTCGGTGAATCTCTGGAGTTACCTAAAGGAAGTCAAGCCACTTGTCCTGTTTGATGGGGAATGCGGGATGGCTCTGGAGCTAATGCAGGGGAATTGGGCCTCATTTCGTGTTGATATGGGGTACTTGAAGCTCTTTCGTGTTGCTGGGGTGACCTCAGGGTCCCTCTAGACTTTTGATAGTGTTCTTGGGGAGTCTATGCAGTTTCATCAAGGAAGTCCAGGAACCTATCGCATTTGCTGGGGAACACGTAATTGCTCTGCACGCAATGCAGGGGAATCGGGGCTCATCTGGCAGCGAAGGGGATGTCTCATGGCTTTTCTCGAGTTGCGGTGGAAACCTGGGGTATATTCTTGATTTACGAAGGGGATGACCCTTCAAAACTCGTGTTTGTTCAGCGACATCAGGACTCTTGTCTACTTGCGAGGGACACCTCGGGATTCTCCTCGAGGTTTGGCAGGGAAATAGGACGACTCTCGAAGTGAGGCGGGAGACCCAGGGCCTTTTTCCAGTTGCCACAGGGATATTGGTGTTCCTATCAATTTTCAAGATGAGTCAGGCATTGTGTCCTTTTAAAGTTATGAACTCCAAGTTCCTCTCGAGTTATCAAAGGGATGTGAGGCCTCCTGGCGAGATGAGGCGGGGAACTAAGGCTTTCTCTAGGGTCTCCACAGGGGATTCGGGCATCCCTTCATCTTGGGAGATGCAAGACGAGCCTGCATTCAAGTCACTGCAGGGAAATCCGGCCTTCTTTTACGTCAGGGCATCTCGGTGTCCATTCCACTTGAGGCAGCACACTCAGGGTCCCTCTCACATACCTATATGTGAGAGAAGCCTCCTCTTGAGTTGTTTGTGGAAAGTTGGCATTCCCCTTGAGTCGATGCCAGGGAATCCACTCTGATCTCGAGATGATTTCAGCCACACGGAGCTTTTCTCGGGTTGCTGTGCTGAACTTGGTGTTCCTCTAGACTTGGGACGGTGTTCTCGGGGTATCTCTGGAGTTGCATATAGGAAGTGAAGCCACTTGTTGTGCTTGATGGGGAATGCAGGATTGCTCAGGAGCCAATGCAAGGGATCGGGCCTCATCTCAATTTGATTTGGGGTACACGGAGCTCTTTCATGTTGCTACGATGACCTCAGGGTCTGTCTAGACTTGTGACTGTGTTCTTGGGGACTCTATAGAGTTCCATCAAGGAAGTCAAGGCTCCTTTCGTGTTTTATATGGAATCCGGAATTGCTCTGCACACAATGCAGTGGAATCGGGCATCATCTGGCGGAGAGGGGGTAGTCTCATGGTGTTTCTAGAGTTGCGGCAGGAACCTGGGGTATATTCTCGAGTTACGACGGGGATGGCCCTTCAAAACTCATGTTTCTTCAGTGACGTCAGGACTCCTGTCTAGTTGCGAGGGACACCTCAGGATTCTCCTCGAGGCTTGGCAGGGCAATAGGGACCCCTCTCAAAGAGACGCGGGAGACCCAGGGTCCCTTTCCTGGTGCCACAGGGATATTGGGATTAATATCAATTTTCAAGAGGAGTCAGGCATCGTCTCCTTTTGAAGAATTGAACTCCACGTGCCATCGAGGTTTCAAAAAGATTTGAGGCCTCCTGTCGTGATGAGGCGGGGAACTAGGGCTTCTCTATTGTCTCCACAGGGTTTTCCGACATCCCTTCATTTTGGGAGATGCAAGACGAGCCTACATTTATGTCACTGCAGGGCAATCTGGCCTTATTTCGAGTTAGGGCATTTCAGTGTCCATTCCACTTGAGGCAGCAAACTCAGGGTCCCTGTCACATACCTATAGCTGAGAGAAGCCTCCTCTTGAGGTGCTTGTGGAAAGTTGGCATTCCTCTTGAGTCGAAGCCAGGGAATCCGTTCTGATCTCGAGATGATTTGGTGTACGTGGAGCTTTTCTCAAGTTGCTGTGCTGTCCTTGGTATTCCTCTGGACTTGGGACGGTCTTCTTGGGGATTCCCTGGAGTTGCCTAAAGGAAGTCAAGCTCCTTGTGTTTGATGTGGAATGTGAGATGGCTCTGGAGCCAATGTAGGGGAATCGGGCCTAATCGCAAGTTGATTTAGGGTACACAGAGCTCTTTCGTGTTGCTGCAGTGACCTCAGGGTCCTTCTAGACTTGTGACAGTGTTCTTGGGGACTCTCTGGAGTTCCATCAAGGAAGCCAAGGCTCCAATCATGTTTTATGTGGAAGACATAATTGCTCTGCAGGCAAAGCAGGGGAATCGGGTCTCATCCCGCGGCGAGGGGGAAGTCTCATGGTTTTTCTCGAGTTGCGGTGGGAACCTATGGTATATTCTCAAGTTACGACGGGGATAGCCCTTCAAAACTCGTGTTTGTTCAGCGACGTAAAGACTCCTGTCTAGTTGCGATGGACACCTCGGGATTTCCTCGAGGTTTGGCAAGGCAAAAGTGACGCCTCTCGATGTGAAGCGGGAGACCGAGTGTCCCGTTTCAGTTGCCACAGAGATATTGGGATTCCTATCAATTTTCAAGATGAGACAGGCATCATCTCCTTCAGAAGCATTGAACTCCGTGTTTCTCTCGAGTTGTCAAAGGGATGTGAGCCCTCCTGTCGAGATGAGGTGGGGATCTAGGGCTCTCCTTAGGGTCTCCACAGGGTATTCAGACATCCCTTCATTGTGTGAGATGAAAGGCGAGCCTGCATTCAAATCACTGCAGGGAAATCCAGCCTTATTTCAAGTCAGGGCATCTCAGTGCCCATTCCACTTGAGGCAGCAAACTCAGGGTTCCTCTCACATACTCATAGTTGAGAGAAGCCTCCTCTTGAGGTGCTTGTGGAAAGTTGGTTTTCCTCTTGAGTCAATGCCAGGGAATCAGCTCTCATCTCGAGTTGATTTGGGGTACACGGAGCATTTTCATGTTGCTGCGATGACCTCAGGGTCCCTCTAGACTTGTGACAGTGTTCTTGGGGACTCTATGAAGTTCCATCAAGGAAGCCAACACTCCTTTCATGTTTGATGGGGAACACGGAATTGCTATGCATGCAATGTAGGCGAATCTGGCCTCATCTCGGGGCGACTGGGATGTCTCATGGTTTTTCTCAATTTTCGGTGGAAACCTGAGGTATACTCATGAGTTATGATGGGGATGGCCCTTCAAAACTCGTGTTTGTTCAGCAACATCAAGACTCCTGTCTAGTTGGGAGGGACAATTCAGGATTCTCCTCGAGGTGTGGCAGGGCAATAAGACGCCTCTCAAGGGGAGACGGGAGACCCAGTGTCCCTTTCCAGTTGCCACAGGTATATTGGGATTCCTATCAATTTTCAAGAGGAGTCAGGCTTTGTCTCCTTTTGAAGCATTGAACTCCGCATTCCTCTCGAGTTGTCAAACTGGTGTGAGGCCTCCTGATGAGATAAGGCATGGAACTAGAGCTTTCTCTAGGGTCTCCACAGGGGATTCAGGCATCCCTTCATCTTGTGAGATGAAAGACGAGCCTGCATTCAAGTCACTGCAGGAAAATCCAGTCTTATTTCGAGTCAGGGCATCTCGGTGTTCATTCCACTTGAGGCAGCAAACTCAGGGTCCCTCTCACATACCTATAGGTGAGAGAAGCCTCCTCTTGAGGGGCTTGTGGAAAGTTGGCATTCCTCTTGTGTCAAAGCCAGGGAAGCAGCTCTCATCTCGAGTTGATTTGAGGTACACGGAGCTCTTTCTTGTTGCTGTGGTGACCTCAGGATCCCTCTAGACTTGTGACAGTGTTCTTGGGGGCTCTCTGGATTTCCATCAAGTAAGTCAAGGCTCCTTTCGTGTTTAATGTGGAACACGGAATTGCTCTGCATGCAATGCAGGGGATTCGGGCCTCATCTCGCGTCAAGAGGTTATAAAGATTAGGAGGTTATATAGATTTTAATCCATGAAATTATCCCCAGGTTGGATTTCCATGGAGCTTTCAGAGTGACAATGGTTCTGCCTTTGAAGGTGCTGTAACTCAGGGGGTGTCTAAAGCTCTAGGAATAAAATATCACTTACACTGTTCCTGTAAACCCCAATCCTCAAGGAAGTTTGAAAAAGTTAATGACATTATCAAAAGACATCTGCATATATTAACTCGAGACACAGGACAATTGGTTTAAAGTCCTACTCATAGCTTTAATGAGGAGGGACTGTTTCCTTTTGAATGTATTTGTGGAAAGCCTTTCTTATGCATAGACATTGTATAGACCCTGAAACCTTGGACTTTACTAATTATGTAACTCAGCTCTCAGCTTTTCAACAGGCATTAACAGAACTCTGGGAGTTGACTCCTGACCCAGCTTGAGTCAAGCAAGCCTCTATTTGAGCCAGGAACCGAGGTCCTCATAAAAACATTGAGGTCTGGGGGCCCATCCCTTGAGCCCCTCTGGGAAGGCCCTTACCAGGTTATTCTTTCTTCTCCCACAGCTGTCATAGTGCCAGGAATTGATTTGTGGGTACATCATACTCGAGTTAAGAAGTGGCACGCTGACCAGAACTAAGTGACTTCATTTTATGTCTTTACTTTCTATGCTCTGGCTTTGTACTTTTCAGATAGGTGTGATAATCTATGTAAGTCTACTTATGCTGACTCCAAAAATCCTGAGTCTGCCGTTTGAAACTCAAGACAATGCTTGGGCTCACTCCTACGCAGCATTTCACAATCAGTCTAACTTCTGGGTCTGTGGAGAGCTCCCCTCTTCATCAGTGGAAGGCTTCCCATGGTGGACATCTCCACTTCAAGGAAAGGACTTTCTCCAAGTCTGCAAATACCTTCATCAACAATCACATGTGATGCCTCTTCTTAAACTGATGACATCTAAAGAACACTAAGATGGACTGATGTAACATAATGTGACTTTTCATTTTGATTTTAACTTGGTTTAATGACTATTTTGCCTTACATCTGTAACTGTATAATGGGGTTTTCTAACCGTCTAAAAGCTTTTAAGTTACAAATGGTTGTCCAAGCTCCTATGAGTGTCACAGCCTCCTCCAACTATTACTTGGGGCCCCTGGATCAGAGACCCTCATTATTAGGGTTAGGAGAATATGTTGCCTTAACAATTTAGGGACCACGCCCCTAGACAGCAGGAAGTATTTATGAAATGAAAACAACGCCCCTTTCCCTTGGCAACATAATCCTCCTTAAACAAAAGGGGGAAATGAGAAAGTCAATTCCTCGGCAGATTGATAAGAAATCCAGGGGTCCCCAAGGAGAGAGGGGTCTGGAATTCTCAAGGAGGAAGAAAGGACAAACTTCTTTTGTCCCTCTACATTCCTTAGGATTATATAGCAATAATGTATCCTGCTTGAGGACAGTCTCTGGAAAAAAAACTTTGGGCTAATCCTGTTATCTTAGGGTGTAAATTATGGGAGTAGGTCTAGCAAGGTCTTTACAACCTCCAGACATTCTTTTGATTCACTGTAATAACTAATTATCTTGGACGTGTTACAAGAGACCATCAAAGGGCAGACACACTGAAACCATAATCACAGGAAACTAGCCAATCTGATCACACGGACCACAGTCTTGTCTAACTCAATGAAACTAAGCCATGCTGTGTGGGGCCACCCAAGACGGAAGGGTCATGGTGGAGAGGTCTGACAGAATGTGGTCCACTGGAGAAGGGAATGGCAGAACACTTCAATATTCTTGCCTCAAGAACCCCATGAACAGTATGAAAAGGCAAAATGATAGGATACTGAAAGAGGAACTCCCCAGGTCGGTAGGTGCCCAATATGCTACTGGAGTTCAGTGGAGAAATAACTCCAGAAAGAATGAAGGGATAGAGCCAAAGGAAAAACAATACTCAGTTGTGGATGTGACTGGTGATAGAAGCAAGGTCCGAGGCTGTAAAGAGCAGTATCACATAGGAACCTGGAATGTTAGGTCCATGAATCAAGGCAAATTGGAAGTGGTCAAACAGGAGGTGGCAAGAGTGAATGTCGACATTCGAGGAACCAGTGAACTAAAATGGACTAGAATGGGTGAATTTAACTCAGATGACCATTATATCTACTACTGTGGGCTGGAACTGCTTAGAAGAAATGGATAGCCATCATGGTCAACAAAAGAGTCTGAAATGCAGTACTTGGATGCAATCTCAAAAATGACAGAATGATCTCTGTTCGTTTCCAAGGCAAACCATTCAATATCACGGTAATCCAAGCCTATACCCCAACCAGTAATGCTGCAGAAGCTGAAGTTGAACAGTTATATGCAGACTTACAAGACCTTTTAGAACTAACATCCAAAAAAGACGTCCTTTTCATTATAGGGGACTGGGATGCAAAAGTAGGAAGTCAAGAAACACCTGGAGTAACTCAAAGGCAAATTTGGCCTTGGAATACAGAATGAAGCAGAACAAAGGCTAATAGAGTTTTGCCCAGAGAACACACTGGTCATAGCAATTGCCCTCTTCCAACAACACAAGAGAAGACTCTACACATGGATACCACCAGATGGTCAACACTAAAATCAAATTGATTATATTCTTTGCAACCAAAGATGGAAAAGCTCTATACAGTCAGCAAAAACAAGACTGGGAAAGGACTGTGGCTCAGATCATGAATTCCTTATTGCTAAATTCTGACTTAAATTGAAGAAAGTGGGGAAAACCACTAGACCATTCAAGTATGACCTAAATCAAATCCCTTATGAATATACAGTGGAAGTGAGAAATAGATTTAAGGGACTCGATCCGATAGACAGAGTGCCTGATGAACTATGGATGGAGGTTTGTGACATTGTACAGGAGACAGGGATCAAGACTATCCCCATGGAATAGAAATGCAAAAAGTCAAAATGGTTGTCTGAAGAGGCCTTACAAATAGCTGTGAAAAGAAGAGAAGCAAAAACCAAAGGAGAAAAGGAAACATATTCCCATTTGAATGCAGAGTTCCAAAGAATAGCAAGGAGAGATAAGAAAGCCATCCTCAGAGATCAATGCAAAGAAATAGAGGAAAAGAACAGAATGGGAAAGACTAGAGATCTCTTCAAGAAAATCAGAGATACCATGGGAACATTTCATGCAAAAATGGGTTCGATAAAGGATAGAAATGCTATGGATCTAACAGAAGCAGAAGCTATTAAGAAGAGGTGGCAAGAATACACAGAAGAACTGTACAAAAAGATCTTCATGACCCAGATAATCACAATGGCATGATCAGTCACCTAGAGCCAGACATCCTGGAGTGTGAAGTCAAGTGGGAATTAGAAAGCATCGCTAAGAACAAAGCTAGTGGAGGTGATGGAATTCCAGTTAAGCTATTTCAAATACTGAAAGATGATGCTGTGAAAGTGCTGCACTCATAATGCCAGCAAATTTGGAAAACTCAGCAGTGGCCAGAGGACTGGAAAAGGTCAGTTTTCATTCCAATTAGAAAGAAAGGTAATCCCAAAGAATGCTCAAAATACCACACAATTATGCTCATCTCACACGCTAGTAAAGTAATGCTCAAAATTCTCCAAGCCAGGCTTCAGCAATACGTGAACTGTGAACTTCCAGATGTTCAAGCTGGCTTTAGAAAAGGCAGAGGAACCAGAGATCAAATTGCCAATATCTGCTGGATCATTGAAAAAGCAAGAGAGTTCCAGAAAAAAAACATCTATTTCTGCTTTATTGACTACGCCAAAGCCTTCGACTGTGTGGATCACAATTAACTGTGGAAAATTCTGAAGGAGATGGGACTACCAGACCACCTGACCTGCCTCTTGAGAAACATGTATGCAGTTCAGGAAGCAACAGTTAGAACTGGATATGGAACAACAGACTGGTTCCAAATAGGAAAAGGAGTACGTCAAGACTGTACGTTGTCACCCTGCTTATTTAACTTACATGTCGAGTACATCATGAGAAATCCTGGGCTGGAAGAAGCACAAGCCGGAATTAAGATTGCCAGGAGAAATATCAATAACCTCAGACATGCAGATGACACCACCCTTATGGCAGAAAGTGAAGAAGAACTAAAAAGCCTCTTGATGAAAGTGAAAGAGGAGAGTGAAAAAGTTGGCTTACAGCTCAACATTCAGAAAACTAAGATCATGGCATCAGGTCCCATCACTCCATGGGAAATCGATGGGGAAACAGTGGAAGCAGTGCCAGACTTTATCTTTTTGGGCTCCAAAGTCACTGCAGATGGTGATTGCAGCCATGAAATTAAAAGAAAATTACTTCTTGGAAGGAAAGTTATGACCAACCTAGATAACATATTAAAAAGCAGAGACACTACTTTGCCAACAAAGGTCCATCTGGTCAAGGCTATGATTTTTCCAGTGGTCACGTATGGATGTGAGAATTGGTCTGTGAAGAAAGTTGAGCACCGAAGCGTTTATGCTTTTGAACTGTGGTGTTGGAGAAGACTCTTGAGAGTCCCTTGGACTGCAAGGAAATCCAACCAGTCCATCCTAAAGGAGATCAGTCCTGGGTGTTCATTGGAACAACTGATTCTGAAGCTGAAACTCCAATAATTTGGCCACCTGGTGCGAAGAGCTGACTCATTGGAAAAGACTCTGATGCTGTGAGGGATTGGGGACAGGAGGGAAAGGGGATGACAGAGGATGAGATGGCTGGATGGCATCACCGACTCGATGTACATGAGTTCGAGTAAACACCGGGAGTTGGTGACTGACAGGGAGGCTTGGTGTGCTGCGATTCATGGGGTCCCAAAGAGTCAGACATGACTGAGCGACTGAACGGAACTGAACTGATCTGAATAACTAATTAAAAGTAAAGTAAAGTTGCTCAGTCATGTCCAACTCTTTGTGGCCCCATTGACTGTAACCTACCAGGTTCCTCTGTCCATGGGATTTTCCAGGCAAATGTACTGGAGTGGGTGGTCATTTCCTTCCCCAGGAGATCTTCCTGACCCAGGGATCTAACCTGGGTCTCCAGCATTGGTAAAGACAGATGCTTTACCATCTGAGCCATATAATTCCATTGCTAACACTTGCAAGGGGCTACTCTTTCTGCCCCCCTTCTGATGCCTATGTCAGAAGCTTTCTCTATCTCCTTTATACTTTAATACAACTTTATTACACAAAAGCTCTAAGCAATCAAGCCTCGTCTCTGGCCCCAAATTGAATTCCTCTCCTCTGGTGGCCAAGAATTCCACTGTCTTTGCGTGGTTCAGCAATACCTTTCAAAGATCATCCTGGAGATTCTGGCCATGTACCCCAGGAACATGGTCAGATAGGGGGTCACCCTTAAGACTGTGGGCTTTTGACCCAGGTTCAAGGTGTTGGAGTGGCGGGAATCCTGGATAATTTGCACATGTGACCCCAGGTAAAGGGTCTGGGAGGTAAGGTCACCTTGGAGACTGTGAATATGTTACCCAAGGTGCAGGGTGTGGGAGATAATGTCACCCTGGAGAATGTAGACTTCTAGCACAAGGGATAAGTTCTTGACATTGGGGTCTCATGGGAGACTGGATGATTCCGCTCAGACAGTGTGTGGGGATGGGATTCACCCTAGAGACTGTAGATATGTGATCTCAGGTACAGGATTTCCGAGGGGGTCACCCTGGAGCCTGTGAATATGTGATTCCAGGTGCAGGGTCTGCGAGGGAGTCACCATGGAACCCGTGTTTGTGTGACTCCAGGTGAGGTCTACAAAGTTTTGACAAACAGGAGGCTGTGGACATGTGACCCCTATTACAGGGTCTTGGAGGGGGTAACCCTTGTGGCCAGGGTCATGGGACGCAAGGTTATATGTCTTGGAGGTGGGGATACCCTGAGAGTATGGAAGTGTGACCCCAGGTACAGGTTCTGGGAGTTGGTGCCATCCTGAAAATGGTTGACATTTCACCCAAGGTATGGTTTCTGGGAGGTGGGGTCACCCTGAAGGCTCTGGACATGTGACCCCAAATGCAGGGTCTGGGAGGTAGACTCACCATGGAAAAAGTGGACTTGTGACCCCAGATACAGGATCTTGGGGGTGGGGTCACCTGGAGGCTGGGGACTTGTGACACCAGGTACAGGTTATACAGGGGGCCACCCTCGAGACTGTGGACATGTGATCACAGGTGTATGGTATGGGAAGTGCGGTAACCCAGGAGATTGTGGATATATGACAGTAGGTACAGGGTCTCAGGTATGTCACCATGGAAAGTGTGGACATGTGACCCCAGGTGCAGGTTTGGGTGGGGTCACCCTGGAGACTGGTCGTGTGACCCAAAGTTCAGGGTAGGAAAAGGGTTTCACCCTGCAGACTGTGGATCTATGACCACAGGTACAGGATCTGGTGGTAGTCACTGTGGCGATGGTGGACGTATGAAACCTAGCACAAGTTCACGGAGGGGGTCACCCTCCAAGACTGTGTACATGTGACCCTCGTTTCAGGGTCTGGGTTGAGGTCACTCTGGAAACTATTTGCCGTGTGACTTAGGTGCAGGGTTAGGGGATACGTTCACTTTGGAGATTGTGCTCATGTGACCCCAGATGCACCATTTGGGAGGCAAATCATCTTGGAGACTGGATACGTGACCCTAGATCCAGGGTCTGAATGGGATCCCCCAAGGTGAGATTGTGAATATGTGACTCCAGGTGCAGGGCCTGCAAGGGAGTCACCTTGGAACCTGTGTTTGTGTGACTCCAGGTGGAGGGTCTGGGAAGTGACGATACTCTGACTGTGAACATGTGACCCCATTACAGGGTCTTGGAGGGGGTAACCCTGGCATCCAAGATCATGGGACACCATGTTAAATGTCTGGGCTTGTGGTAACCCTGAGACTATGGAAGTGGGACCCCAGGTACAGGTTCTGGGAGTTGGGGCCAACCTGAGTGACTGTGGATGTTTCACCCTAGGTACAGTTTCTGGGAGGTGGGGTCACCTTGGAGACTCTCGACAAGTGACCCCAAGTGCAGAGTCTAGGAGGGGGCCTCACCCTGGAAACAGTGGACTTGTGACCCTAGGTACAGGATCTTAACAGTAGGGTCATCCTGGAGTCTGTCAACTTGTGACACCAGGTACAGGTTTAGGAGGGGTGTCACCCGGGATACAGTGGATGTGTGATCCCAGGTGCATGGTATGGGAAGTGGGGAAGCCCAGGAGACTGTATATATGACACTAGGTACAGGGTCTGGGGGATGACACCATGGAAAATATGGACTTATGATCCCAGATGCAGGTTCACAAGGTTCAGGGTACAAAATGGGTCTCATCAGGCAGACTGTTGAACTGTGACCACAGGTTCAGGATCTGTTGGTGGTCACTGTGGCAATGGTGATCGTGTGAAATCTGGAACAAGTTCAGGGAAGAGGTCACCCGTGAGACAGTGGACATGTGACCTTAGGTGTAGGTACTGGTATGTGGTCACTCTGGAGACTGTGGATGTGTGAGTAAGGTGCAGGGTTAGGGGATGGTGTCACTTTGAAGATTGTGGACATATGACCCCAGATGCACTGATTGGGGAGGCAAGTCATCCTGGATACTGGACATTTGACCCTAGATGCAAGGTCTGAACTGGGTCCCCCAAGACACTCAGATATCTGAACCCAGGTACAGGGTCTGGGATTGGGGTGACCCAGGAAACTCTGTATATGTGACCTCAGGTACAGTGTCTGGGAGGTACGGGGTCACTCTGGGGACTGCAGGCATTTAATGGCAGGGAAATGGTCTGGAAGGGGTGTCACCCTGCATGATGTGGATATGTGAGCCCAGGTGCAGTGGGTGAAGTGGGGTTCATGCTGGAAACTGTTGACATGTGACTCCAGGTACAGGGTATGGGACAGCGAACATCCTGGAGATTGTGGATGTGTGTAAATAAGGGTCTGGCAGGGGAGGGTTACCCTGGAATTTGTGGCCAATTCACCAAAGGTATAGTGTATGAGAGGTGGGGTCACACCAGATACTGAGAACATGTGACCCAAGTTACAGAGACCAGGAAGGGGGTCACCACGGAGCCTGTGAATCTGTTAGCACATGTGCAGAGTCTGGGAAATGACATCACACAAAAGTCTGGGGACATGGGATGCCAGGTGAACGGTCTGGGAGGGAGTCACCCTGGAGTCAGTTGACGTGTGACCCCGGGTACAGGCACTTGTGGGTGGGGAAAGCCTCGAGACTGTGGACATGTGATCCCAGTTACTAGCCCTTGAATGTGGGTAAATCCAGGAGACTCTGGACATGTGACCCCAGGTACAGGGTGGGGAAGTTGGGGTCACCCTGGCGACTGTGCCAATGTGATCCCATGTACAGAGTCTGGGGAGGCGTGTCTTCCTGGCCACCATGTACAGGTAACCCCAGGTACAGGGTTAGAGATACGGGGTCACTCTGGAGACTGGAGCAATGTGACCAGAATTACAATATTCTGTGAGGTGTAGTCACACTGGAAACTGTGGAGGTGTGAGACCTGGTGCATGATCTGGGAGGCGTTGCCACCCAGGAGACCATGGATGTGTGACCCTAGGTTCACGGGCTTGGAATTGGTGTCACCCTAGAACCAGTGGGTGTTGGAACCCAGTACAATTGTTTGACAGGTGGTGTTACCCTGGGCGCTGTGGACATATGAACCCAGGTGCAAGTTCTGGCGAGTGGGGTCACCCTGAGACTATCTACGTGTGACCCTAGGTACAGGGTTTGGGAGTTGGTGAATGTGCCCATGTGACACCATGTACAGTGTCTAGGAGGGTGTTCACCCTAGAGACTGTGGGTATGTGTCCCAAGGTACAGTGTCTGGAATATGGGGTCATGCTAGAATCTGTGGACATGTGATGCTGGGTGCTGGGGTCAATAGTCCAGCATCTGGAAGACTGTGGTTATGTGAGCCCTGGTACAGTGATTTGGATGAGTCACCTGTGAGACTGTGGATATGTGGCTCCAAGTGCAGGGTCTATGAGGGAGTCAACCTGGAACCTCTGTTTGTGTGCCTGCAGGTGAAGGTTCTGGGAAGTGATGACACACAGGAGACTGTGGACATGTAAACCACATTACAGGGTCTTGGAGGGTGTAACCCTGTGGACCATGGGCATGGAACAGGCTCAATGTCTATGGAAGAGTGACTCCAGGTACAGTTTCAGGGAGTTGGGACCATCCTGAAAACTGTGGATGTTTATCCCCAGGTAAGGTTTCTGGGAGGTGGGATCACACTGGAGACAGGAATGTGACCCCAGGGATGGGATCTTGAGGGTGGGGCCATCCTGGTGGCTGTGGACTTGTGACACAAGATACAGGAATGGGATCAGGGTCACCTTGCAGACTGTGAGCGTGTGATCCCAGGTGCATGATATGGGAAGTGGGGTAACCCGGGAAACTGTGGATATATGACACTATGTACAGGGTCTGGGTGGATATATGACACTAGGTACTGGAGTGGGCAACCCACTCCAGTACTCTTGCCTGGAAAATCCCATGGATGGAGGAGCCTGGTAGGCTGCAGTCTATGGGGTCGCTAAGATTCAGACACGACTGAGTGACTTCACTTTCACTTTTCACTCTCATGCTTTGGAGAAGGAAATGGCAACCCACTCCAGTGTTCTTGCCTGGAGAATCCAAGGGATGGGGGAGCCTGGTGGGCTGCCATCTATGGGGTCACAGAGTTGGACACGACTGGCATGACTTAGCAGCAGCAGCAGCAGCAGCAGCACAGGGCCTGGGGGATGTCACCATGGAGAGTATGGACATGTGACCCCAGGTGCAGGTTTGGCAGGGATGACCCTGGAGACTGGCTAGGTGAACCAAGGTTTAGGGTACAAAATGGTCTCACCCTGCAGACTGTGGACCCTGACCACAGGTACAGGATCTGGTGGTGGTCACTGTGGAGATGGTGCATGTGTGAAACCTGATAGAAGTTCAAGGAGAGGGTCAATATGGAGAAGGTGGAGGTGTGACCCTATGTGCAGGGTCTGGAGTGAGGTCATTCTGGAGACTGGCTGTGTGACTAAGGTGCAGGGTTAGGGAATCGGGTCACTTTGCAGAATGTGGACATGTGACTCCACGTGCACTGTTTGGGTCATCCTGGAAACTGTAGACAAGTCACCAAAGTACAGGGTATGAGAGGTGGTGTCACACTGGAGACTGAGGACATGGGATCCAAATTACAGGATCTAGGAAGGAGATCACCATGGAGACTGTGGATCTGTGACCACAGGTATAGAGTCTGGGAAGTGATATCACACAGGAGACTGTGGACATAGGATGCCAGGTGAAGGGTCTGGGAGGGAGTCACCCTGGAGACTGTGGACGTGTGACCCCAGGTAAAGGCTCTTGAGGGTGGGGAAAGCCTGATGACTGCGACCTGTGACCCCAGGTACAGGGTTGGGAATTTAGTGTCGCCCTGGAGACTGTGCCAATGCTACCCCAGGTACAGGGTCTGGGGAGAGGTGTCATCCTGGCCACCGTTGATATGTAACCCCAAGTATGGTGTCTGAGATATGGGGTCACCCGGGAGACTGAGGCCATGTGACCAGAGGTACAATAGTCAGTGAGGTGGGTTCATCTTGGAGACTGTGGACGTGTAACCCCAGCTGCAGTGTCTGGGAGGGGTGTCAACCTGGAGACTGAAGACGTGTGAGACCAGGTGCATGATCTGGGAGGGGTTGCGACCCAGAAGACTATGGATCTGTGTCCCCAATATCAGACTTTGGTGTGGATGTTACCATGGAGTCTGTGGATGTTTGACACCAGGTGAAGGGACAGGGAAGGGCATCACCCTCGAGACCCTGGAGGTAGGATCCCAGATTCAGAGTCTGGGAAGGGAGTTCTTCAGGAGTTATTATGTCAGAAAAAGGCCTGCAGTGGTTACCCTGGTGACTATGTACATGTGACACATAATACAAATACTGAGATTGGGGGTCGTCCTGGAGACTGGAGAAATGTAACACAGGTGCAGATTCTGAGGACGGGGTCACCTTGGAGACTGTTGACATGTGACATCAGGTGCTTCATCTTGGAGGTAGATCATTCTGGAGATTCTGGACATGTGACCCCAGGAACAGGGTCTGAGAGGGGGTCACCCTTGAGACTGTGGGCTTTTGACCCAGATACAGCATGTTGGAAGGGTGGTAACCCTGGAGAATGTGCACATTTGACACCATGTACAGGCTCTGGGAGGTGAGTTCACCCTGTTGACTATGGCTATGTGACCCAAGGTGTGACTCTGGAGACTATGGATATGTGAGCCAAGGTGTGACTCTGGAGACTATGGATATTTCTCACCCAAACCAGGTCTGGGGATGGGGATCACACTGGTGGTTTAGATATGTGACCCCAGGTGCAGGGTCTGCAAGAGGTACACCCTGGAGCCTGTGGATATGTGACCCTGGGTGCAGGATCTGGGTGCTTGGGTCACCCTGGAGACTGTGGTCATGTGAGCCCCAGTGTGGGGTTTTGGATGAGTCACCCTGGAGACTGTGGATAAGTGACTCCAGGTGCAGGGTCTTCAAGGGAGTAACCTGGAAACTGTGATTGTGACTCCAGGTGAAGTGTCTGGGAAGTGATGACACACAGCAGACTGTGGACATATGATCCCCATTTCAGGGTCATGGAGAGGGTAACCCTGGCTAACAGGTACATGGGAAACCGGGTTCAATGTGTGGGAGGTGGGGTAACCCTTAGACTATGGAAGTGTGACCCCAGGTACAGGTTCTGGGAATTGGGTCCATCCTTAAAACTGTGGATGCTTCACACCGGTAGCTTCTGGGAGGTGGGGTCACCCTGAAGACTCAGGACATGTGACCACAAGTTCAAGTTCTTGGAGGTGGACTCAACATGGAAATAGTGGCCTTGTGACCCCAGGTACAGGATCTTGAGGGTAGGGTCATCCTGGAGGCTGTGGATTTGTGACACCAGGTATAAATGTTGGAGGGTTCACACTGGAGACTCTGGATGTATGTTTCCTCTGCAGGAGAGCTCCAGTGAACCTAGGTCTGTCTGAAAAATTCTTGGATCATGTGGGGAAACACCCTGTGTGTTAATCTGGACACCCAGGTTCAAATTTGCATATTTTTCTCGGGTGGCCCTAAAGCAGTGTGACCTATCCACATCTTGAAAATCCGTCCAATTGCCATTTTCTTACTTTTGACAGAGCTAACTTTGTTCCACCCCTGGGGTTTCTGAAGCACATGGGAGGCTCACAACTCCTATCTTTGGGCCTATTTACAGTGGAATGTCACCTCACAGAGGTGGCCACAGTAAGGGACCCAGCACTCTGAGACATATTCTCGCAGTCTGCTTCCTCATGGGCAGTACCAGGATCACCTAGATATGTGTTTGAAAGGTGGGAAAATGCACCGAGACACATGGCACAGACTCTCGAATTTAGGTCCTCTGAGCAGAACTGGAGGGTTCATGTCTTAGGAGCTAAAGAGTTCCTACAAGAGAGAGGTTTGAAAACACACTCTCTGTGGATGCCTTTCCTTCCTTGAAGAAATATAGGTTTCCCAGTATCCTGCGAACTGAGAGTCACACAGTGCTTGAAAAGTGCTCGCTTAGACATGAGTTTTCAATGGTAATTTCCACTTGGGGCTGTAGCCAAACAGAGGGGTCCCACACTCACTGGGAAAGGCAAAGCAATATCTAAATGTCTGTTCCATCCCGTTTTCTCTGTAGGAGAGCTCTAGTGAGCGTAAGTCTGTCTGGAAAATTCTTGGATCCTTTGGGGACACACCTTGTTTGTGAACCAGGATACCAGAATGAGGGGGCACAATTCGTGTTTCTCTCTGTGGGCCTTAAAGCAGTGTGGCCTAGCAACAGCTTGAAAATCCATCCAATTGCTCTTTTCTTGATTCTGAGAGAGGTAGATTTGCTCCATCCTTTTTTATTTCTGAAGCAAGTGGGTGAATTGCATCTCCCAGCTGTGGCCTTTTTACAGTGGAATGCGACCTCGCAGAAGTGAGTATAGTGAGGGACCTAGCCCTCTTGGACACACTCTTGCAGCCTGCTTCCTCATGTGCAGTACCAGTATAACCTAGGAATGGCTTTGCAAGGCTTGGAAAGTGCAGGGAGAAACATGGCCTTGACTCTGGAATTTAGTTCCTCTGAACAGTACTGGAGGCCTCCCATCTGGGAAGCTAAACAGTTCCTGCAAGATAGAGGGTTGAGAAAATACTCTTTTGATGCTTTTCTTTCCTTGAAGGAAGATATCTTTCCCTGCATTCTGTGAACTGAGTGTCACATGCTGCTTGAAAAGTGCTTGCTTGGAGGTCATCTTTCAGGGGCACTTTCTCCTTGAGTCTGTGACAATAGGGAGGGGCAAACCAACTTCCAATGTCTGTTCCATCCCATTTTCCCAGCAGGAGAGGTCTAGTGAGCCTAGTTATGTGGAAAATTCTTGGATCCTGCCGGGACACACCCTGTGTTTGAACCTGGATACCTGACCTACAGGGCACAATTCCCATTTTTCTCTCAGGGGGCCCTAAAGTGGTTCGGCCTAGCAACAGCTTGAAAATCTGTCCAATTGCTATTTTCTTACCTCTGACAGAGCTAGCTTTGCTCTACCTTTTGGGGTTTCTGAAGCAAGCGGGTGGCTCACACCTTGTAGCTTTGAGCCTGTCACTGGAATGTCACCTCACACAGTTGACCACAGTAAGGCACTCAGCCCTTTCAGACACACTCCTGCTGCCAGCTTTCTCATGGTCAGTACCGTTATGACCTAGGAATGTGTTTGCCAGACTCGGAAATTACAGGGAAACACACGGCCCTGACTCAGGAATTTAGGTCCTCTCAGCAGACCTGCTGGTCTCATGTTTTAGAAGCTCAAAATTTCCTGCAAGATAGAGGTTTGAAAACACACTCTCTGTGGATGTCTTTCCTTCCTCAAAGGAAGATAGCTTTCTTCACATTCTGCGACCTGAGAGTCACACTCTGCTTGAAAAGTGCTTGCTTGGAAGTCTATTTTCAGTGCCAATATCTCCTTGAGGCTGTGACCATAGGTAGGGGTCCCACACTCACAGGGAAAGGCAAAGCAACCTCCAAATGGCTGTTCCAACCAGTTTTCTCTGTAGAAGAACTCTTGGACCAAAGGTCTGTCTGGAAATTTCTTGAATCACGAGGGGACACATCCCATGTGTGAACCTGAATACCGGACCTAGGGTGCACAATTTGTATTTTTCTCTCTGGGTGCCATAAAGAGGTGTGGCTAGAAATTGCTTGAAAATCCATCCAATTACTTTTTTCTTACTTCTGACAGTGCAACCTTTGGTCCACCATTCAGGATTTCTGAAGCAAGCTGGTGGCTCACAACTCCTAGCCAGGTGCCGATTTGCCATGGAAAGTTACCTCATCTAGGTAAGCACAGTATGGTACTCAGCACTCTCAGACACACACCTGAAGCCTGTTTTCTCATGAGCAGTCCTGGCATTACTCAGAAATGTGTTTACAAAGCTCAGAAAATGCTCAAAAACATACTGCCCTTGCTCTGAAATTTAGGTCCTCTGTACCAACCTAGAGGTCTCACATCTTAGTATCTAGACAGTTCCTGATATAGAGAGCCTGTTTCCTCATGGGTAGTCCTGGTATGACCAAGAAATGTGTTTACAAAGCTCAAAAAGTGCAGGAAAACACATTGCCCTGACTCTGGAAGTGAGGTCCTCTGGGAAAATATGGAGAATTCACATCTTTGAAGCTAGACAGTTCCTAATAGATAGAGTCTTGAAAACACACTGTCTATAAATACATTTCCTTCCTCAATGGACCATAGATTTCCAGCATTCCATGTCCATAGAGTCACATACTGCTTGAAAACACTTGTTGGAAGTCATTTTTCATTAGCAATTGCTCCTGATAGTGTGACCATAGGGAAGGCCACCAAACTCACAGGAAAAGGAAAAGCAACATCCAAAGGTCAGTTCCATCATGTTTTCTCTGTAGTGGAGATTCAGTGTGCCTAGGTCTGTCTGGAAAATTCTTGGATCCTGAGTGGACACATCCTGGGTGTGAACACGGACAGTGGACCTTGGTGGCAAAATTCACCTTTCTCTCTCAGTTGGCCAAAAACAGTACAGCCTAACAACTACCTGGAAATGCATTTAGCTGCTGGTTTCTTACTTCTGGCAGTGATCGCTTGGTAAACCCTTTGGGATTTCTGAAGCAAGTAAGCAGCTAGCAACTCGTAGCCGCTGGCCCATTTACAATGGAATGCTACATCATCTTGGTAAGTGCAGCATGGCACCCAGCAATCTCAGAAACCCTCCTGCAGCCTGTTTTTTCTTAAGGGCACTTCTGGTATGACCTAGGAATGTGTTTACAATGCTCAGAAAGTGTTCAGTTCCGTTCAGATGCTCAGTTGTATCCGACTCTTTGGGACCCCATGAATCGAAGCACACCAGGCCTCCCTGTCCATCACCAGCTCCCGGAGTTTACTCAAACTCATGACCATTGAGTTGGTGATGCCATCCAGCCATCTCCTCCTCTGTCATCCCCTTCTCCTCCTGCCCCCAAGCCCTCCCAGCATCAGGGTCTTTTCCAATGAGTCAACTCTTCACATCAGGTGGCCAAAGTACTGGAGTTTCAGTTTCAGCATCAGTCTTTCCAATGAACACCCAGGACTGATCTCCTTTAGGATGGACTGGTTGGAGGTCCTTGCAGTCCAAGGGACTCTCAAGAGTCTTCTCCAACACCACAGTTCAAAAGCATCAATTCTTCAGTGCTCAGCTTTCGTCACAGTCCAACTCTTACATCCATACATGACCACTGGAAAAATCATAGCCTTGACCAGATGGACCTTTGTTGGCAAAGAAATGTCTCTGCTTTTTAATATGCTGTCTAGGTTGGTCATAAATTTCCTTCCAAGAAGTAAGCGTCTTCTAATTTCATGGCTGCAATCACCATCTGCAGTGACTTTGGAGCCCCCCAAAATAAAGTATGACCCCGTTTCTACTGTTTCCCCATCTATTTTTCATGAAGTGATGGGACCAGATGCCATCATCTTAGTTTTCTGAATGTTGAGCTGTAAGCCAACTTTTTCACTCTCCTCTTTCACTTTCATCAAGAGGCTTTTTAGTTCCTCTTCACTTCCTTCCATAAGGGTGGTGTCATCTGCATATCTGAGGTTATTGATGTTTCTCCTGGCAATCTTGACTCCAGCTTGTGCTTCGTCCAACCCGATGTTTCTCATGATGTACTCGACATATAAGTTAAATAAGCAGGGTGACAATATACAGCCTTGACGTACTCCTTTTCCTATTTGTAACCAATCTGTTGTTCCATATCCAGTTCTAACTGTTGCTTCCTGACCTGCACATAGGTTTCTCAAGAGGCAGGTCAGGTGGTCTGGTAGTCCCATCTCCTTCAGAATTTTCCACAGTTTATTGTGATGCACACAGTCAAAGGCTTTGGCATAGTCAATAAAGCAAAAATAGATGTTTTTCTGGGACTTTCTTGCTTTTTCAATGATCCAGCAGATGTTGGCAGTTTGATCTCTGGTTCCTCTGCCTTTTCTAAAACCAGCTTGAACATCTGGAAGTTCACGGTTCATGTATTGCTGAAGCCTGGCTTGGAGAATTTTGAGCATTACTTTACTAGCGTGTGAGATGAGTGCAATTCTGCAGTAGTTTGAGCATTCTTTGGGATTACCTTTCTTTCTAATTGGAATGAAAACTGACCTTTTCCAGTCCTCTGGCCACTGCTGAGTTTTCCAAATTTGCTGGCATTATGAGTGCAGCACTTTCACAGCATCATCTTTTAGGATTTGAAATAGCTTAACTGGAATTCCATCACCTCCACTAGCTTTGTTCGTAGTGATGCTTTCTAAGGCCCACTTGACCTCACATTCCAGGATGTCTGGCTCTAGGTGACTGATCATGCCATCGTAATTATCTGGGCCATGAAGATCTTTTTTGTACAGTTCTTCTGTATATTCTTGCCACCTCTTCTTAATAGCTTCTGCTTCTGTTAGATCCATAGCATTTCTGTCCTTTATTGAACTCAATCTTCGCATGGAATGTTCCCTTGGTATCTCTAATTTTCTTGAAGAGATCTCTAATCTTCCCATTCTGTTGTTTTTCTCTATTTCTTTGCATTGATCTCTGAGGATGGCTTTCTTATCTCTCCTTGCTATTCTTTGGAATTCTGCATTCAAATGGTGCAGGCTGTGATGGACCACGCAGAAGTATGGCCGAGAGGAGCTACCTCACGCCTGAGGTCAGGGGAGGTGGCTGAGATGAGCTACCCCATGCCCAAGGTCAGGGGCTGTGGCCAAGAGGAGCAATCCCACGTCCAAAGAGCAGCAGCTGCACGGGTGCAGGAGGCCCGAGAGGAACTACTCCACATTCAAGGTCAGGAGGGGCGGCCTGAGGAGATACCCATTGTCCAAGGTAAGGAGGAGTGGCTGCACTTTGCTGGAGCAGCTGTAAAGAGATACCCCACGTCCAAGGTAAGAGAAACTCAAGTAAGATGGTAGGTGTTGTGAGAGGGCATCAAAGGGCAGACACTGAAATCATAATCACAGAAAACTAGCCAATCTGATCACATGGACCATAACCTTGTCTAACTCAATGAAACTAAGCCATGTCGTGTGGAGCCACCCAAGACGGACGGGTCATGGTGGACAGGTCTGACAGAATGTGGTCCACTGGAGAAGGGAATGGCAAACCACTTCAGTATTCTTGCCTTGAGGACCCCATGAACAGTATGAAAAGGCAAAATGATAGGATACTGAAAGAGGAACTCCCCAGGTCAGAAGGTGCCCAATATCCTACTGGAGCTCAGTGGAGAAATAACTCCAGAAAGAATGAAGGGATGGAGCCAAAGCAAAAACAATACCCAGTTGTGCATGGGACTGGTGATAGAAGCAAGGTCCGATGCTGTAAAAAGCAATATCGTATAGGAACCTGGAATGTTAGGTCCATGAATCAAAGCAAATTGGAAGTGGTCAAACAGGATATGGCAAGAGTGAATGTCAACATTATAGGAATCAGCAAATTACAATGAACAGGAATGGGTGAATTTAACTCAGATGACCATTATATCTACTACTGTGGGCAGGAAACCCCTTAAAAGAAATGGATAGCCATCATGGTCAACAATAGAGTCCAAAATATGGTACTTGGATGCAATCTCAGAAAGTGTAGGGGAATACAATGCTCTGACTCTGGAATTTGGGTCCTCAGGGCAAACCTGGAAGTCTCACATCTTTGAGTCTATACAGTTTGTGATACACAGAGGCCTGAGAAAACTCTCTCTGTTGATGCCTTACCTTCCTGAATGGAACATAATTTTCCCAGCTTTTTGTGTGCTTAGAGTCACACACTGCTTGAAAACGCTTGTTGGAAGTAATTTTTCAGTAGCAACTTCCCCTGATGTTATGACCTTAGGGAAAACCGCCACACTCACAGGAAAAGGCAAAGGATCATCCAGACGTCTGCTCAATCACGTTTTCTTGATAGGAGTGATCCATTCAACCTAACTGTCTAGAATACTCATGGATACTGTTCCTACACATCCAATGTTTGAACCTGGATACCGGACCTTGGCAGCAAAATTTGCATGTTTTTCTCAGTTGGCCCTAAAACGGTTAGACCTAGTTACTGCCTGAAAATGCGTCTAATTGCTGTTTCCTTACTTTTGACAGTGATAGTGTTGGTGCACCCTTTGGGATTTATGAATCAAGCAGGAGGCTCTCCACTCCAAGCCACTGGCCCCTATCCAGGGAGATGTCATCTCATCTAGGTTAGCACAATATGTCACCCAGCACTCTGAGACACACTCTTGCAGCGTGACTTTTCATGGTCAGATCTGGTATGACCTAGGAATGTGTTTACAAATCTCAGAAAATGGTGGGAAACACACTGCCCTGACTCTGGTATTTAGGTCCTCTGGGAAACTTGGAGGACTCACATGTTTGAATCTAGACAGTTCATGACAGGTAGAGGCCTGATAACATATTCTCTCAAGATGTCTTTCCTTCCTCAAAGGAATATAGTTTTCTCAGCATTCTGTGTGCTGAGTGTCACACACTGCTTGAAAACGCTTGTTGGAGGTCATTTTTCATTAGCAATTTCCCCTGGAGGTGTGACTGTAGGGAAGGCGCCACACTCACAGGTAAATTCAAAAGCAATTCCAAACATCTGTTCAATCACGTTTTCTTGGTAGGGGCCATCCATTCAACGGAAGTCTATCTAGAAAATTTGTGGACACTGTGGGGAAACACCTATGTTTGAATCTGGATACCAGACTTTGGTGTTAAAATATGCATTTTTCTCTCACTTGGCCCTAAAACAGTGCAGCCGAGCAACTGCTTGAAATTCCATCTGAATGCTGTTTTCTTACTTCTGACAATGCTAGCTTTGGTTCACCCTTTGGGATTTCTGAAGCACGTGAATGACTTGCAACTCCTAGCTGCAGGCCCATTTCCAGTGGAATGACACCTCATCTATGTGATCACAGTATTTCACCCAGCACACTCTGATACACTCCCTCAGCATCCTTCCTTAGGAGCAGACCTGGTATGACCTAGGAATGCATTTAGAAGTCTCAGAAAGTGCAGCAAGACACACTGTCCTGACTCTGGAACTTAGGTCCTTTAAGCAGGCCTGAGCTCTCACATCTTAGAAGCTGAACAGTTCCTGCTATAAAAAAACATACTCTCTGTTGATGCCTTTCCTTCACTGAAGGAACATAACTTTCCCAATGTACTGTGTGCTGAGAGTCACACACTGCTTGAAAACGTTTGCTTGGAGTTCATTTTTCAGTCGCAATTTCCCCTGAGACTGTGACAGTAGGGAAGCGCCCACAATCACAAGACAAGCAAGCAAGCATCCAAATGCCTGTTCCATCATGTTTTCTCTGTTAGAGAGGTCCAGTGAACCCAGGTCTATCTGGAAAAGTTTGGATCCTGTGGGGTCACATCCTGAGTGTGAACCTGAATACAGGACAAAATTCACCTTTTTCTCTCAGTTGGCACTAAAACGGTTTGGCATAGCAACTGCTTGAATATCCATCCAGTACTTGTTTTCTTATGTCTGACAGTGACAGATTTAGTCCACCCATGTAATTTCTGAAGCAAGCAGTCCGCTTGCCACTTCTATCTGGTGGTCCCTTTCCTGTGAAATGTCACATAATGTAGGTAGCACCACATGGCGCCCAGCTCTCTCAGACACACTCTGACAGCCTGTTTCCTCATTGGCAGTCCTGGTATGACCTAGGAATGTATTTACAAGGCTCAGAGATTATATGGAAACATATGCCCTGACTCGGGATGTTAGGTCTTCTGGGCAAGACTGGAGGTCTCACGTCTTACAATCTAGACAGTTCCTAATAGATAGAGGCCTGGAAACACACTCTCTGTTGATTCATATCCTTACTCAAAGGGCCATTGCTTTCCCAACATTTTAGGGCCAACCTAGAGGAAAATGCGAATTTTCCCACCAAGGTCCATTACCCAGGTTCACACGCAGGATGTGTCCCCACAGCACTGAAGGATTTTCAAGACAGACCCACGCTAACCCTAACCCTAACCTTAACCCTAGGATCTCTCCTACAGAGAAACATGATGGAACAGATGTTTGGATGATGTTTTGCCTTTTCCTGTGAGTGTGGTGGACTTCCCTATGGTCAAACCATCAAGGGAAATTGCTACTGAAAAATGACTTCCAGGCAAGCATTTTCAAGCAGTATGTGACTCTCAGCAGAATGCTGGGAAAGCTATGTTCATTTGAGGAAGGAAAGGCATCAATAGAGAGTGTGTTTTCAGGCCTCTATCTATCAGGATCTGTCTATATTCTAAGATGTGAGATTTCCAGGCTTGTCCAGAGGACCCATCTTCCAGAGTCTGGGCAGTGTTTCCCTGCAAATTCTGAGCCTTGTAGGCACATTCCAAGATCACTCAGGAATGCCCATAATGAAACAGGCTATGGAAGAGTGTCCGTGTGTGCTGTGTGTCATTCTGTCCTTACCAAATGAACTGACATTCCACTGGAAATGGGCCAGGGACTAGGAGTTATGAACCGCCTGTTGCTTCAGAAATCCAGAAAGGTGGAACAAATCTATCATTGTCAGAAGTAAGAAAACAGGTATTAAATGAACTTTCAAGCAGTTGTTAGGCCACAACGTTTTAAGCCCAATGGAGAGAATAATGCAAATTTTGCCACCAAGATCCGCTATCAAGATTCACATTCAGGATGTGTCCCTGCAGTATCCAAGAATTTTCCAGATAGGACTAGGCTCACTATATCTCACCTACAGAGCAAACGTGATGGAACAGACATTTGAATGAGGTTCCCTTTTACTGTGTTTGTGGGGCTTTCCCTCCTGTCACATCTTCAGGGGAAATTCTTAGTGATAAATGACCTCCAAGCAAGTGTGTGACACTCAGGAAGCAGAATGTTGGGAAAACAATGTTCCTTCAAGGAAAGAAAGGCATCAGCAGAGAATGAATTTTCAGTCCTTTATCTATCAAGAATTGTCTAGATTCTAAAATGTGAGACCTCCAGTCTTACCCTGAGGACCTAACTTGCAGAGTCAGGGCAGTGTGTTTCCCTGCACTAGCCCAGGCTTTTAACCACCTTCCTACATCATCCCAGAACTGCCCATGAGGAAACAGGCTTCAGGAATGTGTTCAGACTGGTGGGTGCCATACTGTTGTTACCCAGGTGAGGTGACATTCTATTGCAAATAGGCCATCAGCAGCACTTGCGAGCCGCCTTCTTGCTTCTGAAATCCCAAAGGTGGGTCAAAAGTGATCACTGTCAGAAGTAAAACAAACAAACAAAAAAAAAGCAATTGTATGGATTTTCTAGCAGTTGCAAATTTGGCCATCAAGGTCCAGTATCCACTGTCGGACTCAGGAGGTGTCTCTGCTGTATCTACCCATATTTCACAAAGACCTAGGCTCACTGGCTGCTCCTATAGAGAAAATGTGATGGAAGAGATGTTTGGATCTTGGATTGCTTTACCCTATGAGTGTGGAGGACATCCTTACTGTCACAACATCACAAGAAATTGCTACTGAAAAATGACCTGCAAGCAAACGGTTTCAAGCAATGTGTGACTCTCAGTTCACAGAATACTGGGAAAGTACTGTTTCCTCGAGGAAGGAAGGGTATCAACAGAGAGTGTGTTTCCAGGCCTCTATCTATGAAGAACTGTCTTGATTCTAACAAGAGAGCCCTCCAGCCTTCCCAGAGAATCGAACTTCCAGAGTCAAGGCAGTGTCTTCCCTGCCCTTTTAATGCTTTGTAAACGTATTCCTAGGTCACACTGGGACTGTCCATGAGGACACAAACTGTGGGAGTGTGTCTGAGTATACAGAGGGGCCATTATGTGCTTACTTAGATAAGGTGACATTCCACTGGAAATAGGCCCGTGACTAGGAGTGGTGATCTGCTTGCTTGCTTCAGAAATCCCAGAGGGTGAACCAAAGTTATTGCTCTTCAAAGTAAGAAAACATCAATTAGATGGATTTTCAAGCAGGTGCCAGGCCACATAGTTTTAGGACAAACCGAAAGAAAAATGTGAATTGTGCCACCAGTTCTGGTATCCAGGTTCACACTTAGGATGTGGTCCTGCAGTATACACGATTTTCCAGACAGACCTAGGTTCTCTGGATCACTCCTAGAGACAAAATGTGATGCAACAGAAGTTTGGATGTTGGTTTGCCTTTTCCAGTGAGTGTGGGGTCTTCCCTAAGGTTACACTGTCAGAGGAAGTTTCTACTGAAAAATGACCTCCAAAGAGCGTTTTCAAGCAGTGTGTGACTCTCAGCACAGAGAATGCAGGGAAAAGTATGTTTCTTCAAGGAAGAAAAGGCATCAACAGAGAATGTGTTATTAGGCCTATATCTACTAGGAACTGTCTAGAATCTAAGATTGACCTCCAGGCTTGTCTAGGGGACCTAGCTACCAGAGTAAAGGCACTGTTTTTCCTGCACTTTCCAAGCCTCCCAAAGACATCCTAGCTCATATAGGGACTGCCCATGAGGAAACAGACTGTAGGAGAGTGTCTGAGATTGTATGGTACCAATACTGTGCTTACCTAGATGAGATGACATGCCCCTGGGAATGGGCCAGAGGCTAGGAGTGGTGAGTCGCCTGCTTGATTCAGAAATCCCAGAGGATGGACCAAAGCTATCATTGTCAGAAGGAAGAAAACAGCAATTGGATGGATTTCCAAGCAGTTGCAAGGCCGTAGCATTTTCCCAAATCAAGAGAAAAAAATGTTATTTTTGCCCCCAAAATCCGGTACCCATGTCCAGACTCAGGATGTCTCCATGCAGTATCCACAAAGTTTCCAGACAGAACTAGTCTCAGTGGATCGATCCTACTGAGAAAATGTGATGGAACAGACATTTGGATGCTAATTTGTCTTTCTCTATGAATGGGGAGTGCAGCATCCCTATGGTCACACCATCAGGGGAAAGTGCTACTGAAAAATGACCTCCATGCCAGCATATTCAAGCCATGTGTGTGTCTCTTTGCACACAAAATGTTTGGAAAGTTATGTTCCTTCAAGAAAAGAAATGCATCAACAGAGAGTGCTTTCAGCCCTCTATCTATCAGGAACTGTCTACATTCTAAGTCGTGAGACCTTCAGTCTTTCCTAGGGATGCTAACACCCAGAGTCAGGGCAGTGTGCTTCCATGAACTTTTCAAGCCTTGTAAACACTTTACAAGTATATACTGGGACTGCTCCTGAAAAAATAGGCTACACGAGTGTATCTGAGTGTGTTGGGCAGCATACTGTGCTTACCTGCATGAGGTCCCAATACAATGGAAATTGGCTAGTGGCTGGAGTGGTGAGCAACCTGCTTGCTTCAGAAATTCCAAAGGGTGGACAAATCTATCCCTGTCAAAAGTAAGAAAACAGCAATTGGATGGATTTTCAAGGATTTGCTATGCTGTACCATTTTAGAACCAATGTGGTCCCAAAATGAGTGTGGGAGATAAAAATGAGAATTTTGCCACCAAGTTCATATATACAAGTTCACACTCATGATGTGAACAATACCCACGAATTTTCCAGACAGACCTAGGCTCACTTGATCGCACCTAAAGACAAAATGTGATGGAGTACACGCTTGGATGTTGGTTTGCCTTTCCCCGTGAGTGTGGGAGCCTTCCCTACCATTGCACCTTCAGGGGAATTTTCTACTGACCAATGGCCTACAAGCAAGTGTTTTCAAGCACCGTGTGACTCTCAGCACACAGAATGTTGGGAAAGCTATGTTCCTTCGAGGAAGGAAAGGCATCCATACGGAGTGTATTTTTAGGCCTCTATCTATCAGGAACTGTCTAGAACCCAAGGCATGAGACTTCAAGGCTTTCCCAGGGTCCTAACTTCCAGAGTTAGGGCACTGTGTTTCCCTGCACCTTCCAAGGCTTTAAACACATTCCTTATTCAAACTGGGACTGCCCATGAGGAAACAGGATGCAGGAGTATGTCTGAGAGGGCTGGGTGCCATACAGTGCTTAACTAGATGAGGTGACATTCCACTGGAAATGGGCCAGCAGATAGGAGTAGCGAGCCACCTGCTTGCTTTAGAAATCTCAAAGGTTTGACCAATGTTATCACTGTCATTATTAAGAAGAGAGCAATTGGATGGATTTTCAAGCAGTTGCTAAGGCCGCACTCTTTTAGATCCAACCGACAAAAATTGCTAATTTTGCCAACAAATTCAAGGATGCAGATTCACACTCAGTATGTGTCCCTGTAGTATCCGAGAATTTTCCAGACAGACAGAGGATCATTGGATCTCTCCTAAAGAGAACACTTGATAGAACAGACATTTGGTTGTTTGTTTTCTTTTTCCTGTGAGTTTGGGGGTCTTCCCTACAGTAACACAGTCATGGGAAATTGTTACTAAAAAATCACCTTCAAGGAAGGATTTTCAACCAGTGTGTTACTCTCATCACACAGAAATCTGGAATAACTATGTTACTTCAATGCACGAAAGACATAAAAGAGGGTGTTTTTCAGGCATCTATCTATCAGGAACTATCTAAAGTCTAAGATGTGAGAACTCCAGGTTTGCACACAGGCCCTAATTTCCAAAGTCATAGCCAGTATGTTTCATTGCACTTTCAGAGCCTTATGAACACATTCCTGGCTCCTATTGGGTCTGATTCAGAGGAAACAGGCTGTGAAATTGTCTCAGAGTGCTGAGAGCCATACTGTTACTTAGATTATTTGACATTTTAATAGAAATGATCCAGCCCAATGGGGTTGCAAGCCACCTGCTTGTGTCAGAAATCTGAAAGATTTGACCAAACCTATTGATGTCAGAAGTAGGAAAATATCAATTGGGTGGATTATCAGGCAGCTGCCAGTGCACATCCTGTTAGTGCCAAAAGAGAGACAATGCTAATTTTGCCAAGAAGGTCAAATATTCAGGTTCACAGTCAGTATGTTTCCCTTGCAGTATCCAAGAAATTTCCAGAGAGACCTGGGACCCTTGGACCCTTCTGACAGAGAAAAATTGATGGAAGAGACATTTTGATGTTTGCTTGCTTTTCCCTGTGAGTGTGGGAGCCTTCCCTACTGTAACACACGTGAGGGGAAATTTTTACTTAAAAATGACTTCCAGGCAAGGGTTTCCACTTAGCGGGTTACTCTCAGCAAACAGAATGCTAGGACACCTGTGTTCACTCGTGGAATGAGCAGCAATGAATAGGGTGCTCTTCAGGCATCTCTCTTTCCATGACTGCTGTCTGGATTCTAAGATGTGAGAAGACCATGCTTCTGCAGATGCCCTAAATTCCAGAGACACAGCCAGTAAGTTTCCCTGAACTTTCCATGGTTCATGAGCACAGCACTCTATCTTACTGGGACTCCCCATGAGGAAAGAGTCTGGAGGAGTGTGTCTGACACAGCTGAGTGCCATACTGTTTTTAAGTAGTTTAATTGGCATTCCAATGGAAATGATCTTGCCACAAGGAGTTGCAAGCTGCCTGCTTGCTTCAGAAATTCCAGTGTTTTGACCAAAGCTATTGCTGTCATTAGTGGGAAAAGAGCAATTGTACTGATTTTCAAGGAGTTGCTAAACCCCAGCCTACTGTGGCCAACACAGAGAAAATTCTAATTTGCCAACAAGGTCCAGAATCCAGGTTCACACTGAGCATGTGTCCAAGCACTATCCAAGAATTTTCCAGACAGACTTAGGATCACTGGATCCCTCCTACAGGGGACTTCATGGAACAGATGTTTTGACATTTGTTTACTTTTCTCTGTCAGTGTGGGGGCATTTCCCATGGTAACACAGGGGAGGGGAAATTGTTACTTCAAAATCACCTCCAGGCAAGAATTTCCAAGCAGTCTGTCACTCTCAGCAAACATAATGCTGTGAAATCTATGTTTCTTTGATGAATGAAAGGCAAAAAATAAAAAAGAGCATATTTCAGACATCTATCAGAAACTGTCTAGATTCTAAAATGTTAAAACTCCAGATTTGCACAGAGCATCTAATTTTCAGAGTCACAGCCAGTATGTTTCCTCGCATTTCTGATACTAGCGAACCCATTCCTAGGTCCTCCTGGGACTGTCTATGAAGAAACAGGCTGTAGGAGTGTGTCTGAGAGTGCTGAGTGCCATCTAGTCTGGTTACCTAATGAGTTTACCTGCCATTGGAAATGATCCAGGGCAAGGAATTGAAAGTCCCATATTTGCTGCAGAAATCCAAGAGGTCTGACCAAAGATATTGCTGTCACAAGTAAGAAAACAGCAACTGGATGGATCTTCAGGCAGTTGCTACTCTGCACCATTTTAGGACCACCTGAAAGAAAATGCTGATTTAGCCAACAAGGTCCAGGATCCAGCTTCACACTCAGTATGTGTCCATGCAGTATCCAAGCATTTTCCAGACAGACCTAGGATCACTGGATCTCTCCTACAGAGAAAACCTGATGGAACAAACATTTGGATGTTAGTTTGCTTTTTCCCTGTGAGTGTGGGACCGTCCTGACTGTAACACAGTCAGGGGAAGTTCTTACTGAAAAATGAAATCCAAGCAAGCATTTTAGAGCAGTGAGTTACTCTCAGCACACAGAATGCTAGGAAATCTATGTTCCTTTGATGAAAGAAAAACAGAAAAGTAGAGTGTTTTTCATGCATCTGTCTATCAGGAACTGTCTAGATTGTAAGATGTCAGAACTCCAGGTTTGCACAGAGACCCTAATTTCCAGTGATAGCCAGTGTATTTTCCTGCACTTTCCGAGCCTTTTGAACACATTCCTAGCTCATATTGGATCTGTCCCTCAGGAAAAAGGCTTAGGAAATTATCTAAAAGTGCTGAGTGCCATAATGTTGTTACCTTGATTAGTTCACAATCTTTTGGAAATGATCCTGCCACAAGGAGTTGCAAGCTGCCTGTTTGCATAGAAATAGAAATAATTTGACCAAACCCATTTATGTCGTAAGTAGGAAATTGTCATTTGGATGGATTCTCAGGCAGCTGTCAGCCCACACCCTTTTAATGCCAACAGAGAGAAAAGGTGAGTTTTGCCAACAAGGTTCAATATCCAGGTTCACACTCAGTATGTGTCCCTGCAGTGTCCAAGACTTTTCCAAACAGATCTAGGATCACTAGATCTCTCCTGCAGAGAAAACTTGATGGAACTTTTACTCTGAAGCAGGGTCAGTCTTGTTGAGGTGACTCCTTCCCCAAGGCCACAGCTGGGAGGCCTCACACCAAGGCCATAGAAGTGGGGCCCAGAACCAAGGTCACCTGTGAATCTGACTGGGCCCCCTTTGCAACTGTTGCCAAAAGCACCTGATCATCACTAATGAGCTTCCTGACTCCCTACCAGGCAAAGATGCCCACTCCAGTAAACACCCTATGGTACCCCCACCCAATCACCCAATATCAACCTTCCAGCAGGAATTTTGTCTGTCTTGAAACTGTAAAAATTGGCTCTTAACCCAGGAAATCAGTCAACTTTCCCTAGTCTGTCAGGTGGTTGGCTGCAGGGAGCCGGCCTGAACGTACAGGCCCCTTACGGCCCTAAGAGAGAACAAAGGGTCTCTCTTTGTCCTGCCACCCCTTCTTGTTAAAGTATAGACTGGCATTTGTCTCCTTCAGGGAAAAAACACCCCGGTGGCCTTTTGCCTGTTTTCCTGGTGCTGATAAACTCATCATGCTCGAAACCTGTTTTCCATCTAGGTAATGTTCTATTGATGAAGCCTGTTTTCTATCTAATGTTCTATTGATCTTAATTATGTTGGGCGCTAGGGTAATTAATGCTCTACTGATCTTAAGTGTGGGAATTTAAAACATCTGTAGCTCTGCACGTATGCAAACCCTCGACCTATTCTTAGTAACTCCTGTTAGCGTATATATAGGCATGGTATTCTTCAGTAAAGTTGGCGGAGTCAGACGCAAGCGGACTCTGTCCCTCTCAACCCCATCTTTCTGAGTCTTTGGTACTCTGGTAATTGCGTTCTCGACCAGTTCGTTTGCTGGCAGGCCCCGGCAGTTGGCCCCCTGAGCTCACAGTGCCCACTTTACTCTGCTCTTTGTTCTTAATACAAACTCACTCCCTTCTGAAATGCTCTATGTCTGGACATTCTTTTCCAACTCGTGCTCACACGGCCTCAACAAGCCTCCCATCACCAGGGCCACTTTCCTGGATCACACTCACCACTTGCTTGTCCACTCCCAGCTCAGAGCAGAAAGGCCCCCTCAGCCTGGTCCTTCCCTCTCACGTCCCGTGCCTGGTCACCAGGAGCTCCCACCGTCCCTGGGCAGGCTGTCTTCTGTGTCCTGCAGAGGCCTCTGTGGTGTCAGGTGAAGAAACAAGAGGCACCCATGAAGCCTCCCACTCCAGCACAGCAACCAGTACCCACCTACTGAACTCTTCACTCTGGATGGGCCTGGGGGTGTTTCAGGGAACGCCGCCCAACATGTCCTTGTTCCCATCTAATTCCAGCACTGCCCACGTGAGAGTCACTAAGCTACTCTGTGATGACTGCACAGAGAGAATACTTGTTCACTCACCCCTCCCAGGATATGGGGCTCACCTGGGCAGGTACCCTGCAGGGCTCAGCACCCAGGAACTGTGCAAAGAGCCCCCAGCTTCTCTGTTGGACAGATCTGACCTTGAGACCCTCAGAGGAGGACCTGTGGTAACATACAGCAGCTTCAGGATAGCTTTGTGACCTTGGGCTTCACTGGTTGCAGCCTCCTTCCAGCAGGTTTTCCAGAGGGTCCCATAGCACCTGGGCACTGAGTCTGTCTCCACCCACCACCCATCCTCTCCCTGACCCCTGGGTCCCTCTCACTAGAAGAAGGCCTTCCTGGAATACTCTCCCACTTATAGGTCAGATAAAAAGATTAGAAAACAAGTCAGAGCAGCAGCCCCATATCCATCCTGACCCAAAGGACCCACACCTGTTCCTGGAACCCTGGCCAGGACAACCAGGCTCATTTTCTGAAACCACAAGCCCAGGTGGGCAGATTGGCTGACCTGACTGGCCTGCCCTTTGGATGTGTGCCTGGGTTGAGGTCTATATAAACCCCCTCAAGTGCCTGCAGCTGTACCTGATGCTGTCTTTCTGCTTAGATCTTGCAGGGCTGGCTTGATAGAGAGTGAGGGCCCATGGTGTTTCGGGGGATTGGGTCTGTGTTGGGCTCTGCTGGACCTTCTGCAGGAGGTGCTAAGCTGTCACTTCCTAAGGATGGGCTGTGTCGCCTGTTCCTGCTGTTGGAAATCTTCTCAGGCAGAGATGAGGAAGCAAGAAAACAGGCAATGGGAGCAGCACAGGAGGAGTAACTCAGGTAGGAAAGTGCAAAGCTTCCAGGTCACCCAGGCCAAGACCATTCTGCCTGACCTACAGGAGCCACGTGAGTAAGCATGCTGTCACTGGAGTGGCTCCACTTTTCTCCAGCCTGTGAGGTCTTTGCACATATTCAAGTGTTTTATCTGTGAAGGGTGGATGAGGTTCAGGAATGGCTAGCCTGGGGGTCAGCCAGCATTTACTTAGAGATGACTCCATGGAGTCTCCCAGCTTCCTACTGAGGACCCTCCTTGGGAGGGGAGGGGGTGGGGTATGCGCAAGGGCTGCTGGCTACACATGAGTAAGCCCCCATCCCTGACCATCTTCAGAATTGCTCATCCTTAAAGCAAGTGCCCTAATTGGGCTTTCACCTGTGCAACTGGTGGCCTCTTAATTAGCAATGTGGCCATTGATATTAAATGTCCTCCATCAGGACTGAGATGTTACACCACATGTACTGGTGTAAGAACCTGGGGAGGCGTGTGCATCCAGTACCCCTAGGCACAGGCTTCAGACTTGACCCCTCAACATTCTGGAGCCCAGCCACTGCTTTAGCATTTCTGAGGGTCCAGTGCTGATTTTAAGGGTTCTGTAATCCACCCTTCATCTGCTTTAATGAGACCCACATTTCTAGGGTCCTACAGAGCAGGGTCTGTGTGGCTGCTCCTGTGGCTTCTCTAACATGATCACAAGCTGGGTGGTTTAAAACAGGAGTTCATCCTCCCCCAGTCCTGGAGACCAGAAATCGGAAATCAAGGTGGCACAGGGCTGAGGTCCCTCCAGAGGCTCCAGGATAGGATCATTCCTGCCTTTTCCAACTTCAGGGGCTCCAGGGGTCCCTGGGCTTGTGGCCCCTTCCCTCCCATCTCTGCCTCTGCCTTTAAGAAGCTTCCCCTTTGTGTCCTCTTTTGTCTCTTTGAAGGAGTCTGTCAGTTGGATTGAAGGTCACCCTAACCCTAGATGACCTTACCTTGCTATCCTTAACTACATCTAAAAAGACTCTTTTTCCCAGATACGGCCCTGTTCTGGGGGGACACATCCTTGGTGGCCACCATTTACCCCATTCTCTCTGTATCAAATAACCCTCATTTTAGGAGATCACCACAGGCCCATCAAGACGGGCACAGAGAGCAGCCACACACATGGAGAGAATGAGGCCCTTGGAGTCACCTGGAACGGATGAAGGCCTGGCTTCACCAGGTGAGGGGAATCACAGGGAGGAGAGGAGTATGGTCTTGTTTAGGCTTCAAAAAGACCACGTTGGGGTGGGATGTGAGATGCACAATGGGGGCGGGGAGCTTCATCAGGGCCTGAGGGGGAGGTTAGGCTTGGGCCAGGGCCATGGGTGTAAAGGGGACTTAATGTGGGGGTTGGTCATACACCCAGGAGGAAGAGCTCACAGTCACTGGGGCACAAGGCCCTGGGAACCTGGGAGGTCTTCGTCTTTCTGAACCTGAAGAGGAAACGTTAAAATTTTACATCACCTCCTGCTCCTTCTGCCTCTGTAACTCAGCTTGCTCCTTGCAAAGCCTGGATCATGTAGGTCAAGCAATCTCAGAAAGTGGGGACTTAGAATACTCGAAGCTGGAGCTCGTCTCCCTTGCCCTTGCTCTGGCCCCTGCAAACCTTGATCATGCCTGTTCGTGATAATGAAGAGCCCACCTCCCTGACACTCCCCTCACCCCAGGGGGAACTCCAGACTCTGCTGGAGCACCTGGCTATTGGTGGCCACTGACAGCACTCTGGTCTCCTCAGGACCCACTAGGGCTTCAGCTTCGGGATACTGTGAGGTTCAGTTCAGGCAGATGGAATCTGGTCTCCTCAGAACCCACTGGGGCTTCAGTTTGGGGGCATTGTGGGGTTTAGTTTAGGTTGATGGAATCTGGTCTCCTCAGGACCTGCTGGGGGTTCAGCTTTGGGACATTGTGGGGTTCAGTTCAGGCTGACAGGAGATGGGTCACCACAGGATCCATTGTATTTTGGCTTTGGGGCATTATGGGGTTTAGTTTAGGCTGATGGAATCTAATCTCCTCAGGATCCACTAGGACTTCAATTTTGGGGCATTGTGGGGTTCAGTTGAGGCTGAGAGGACTCTGATCTCCTCAGAACCCATTGGTGTTTCAGCTTTGGGACATTGTGGGGTTCAGTTGAGTCTGACAGGAGTCTGGTTTCCTCAAGATTCCTGCAACGATGTGCTGCTGAAAGAAAAAGTGAGGAAAATTGGGAAGAAGCTTCTGTGTGTGGCTGTTGCTGAAAATCTGTCTTAAGAGGACCCAAGACTGTTAGGGCTTGATGTGGAAAGTTGTGGGATTTTAGTCAGTTTTTGTCTGTAGTATAAGATGGTGTCCTATATTGTTCCTTGGTGTGTGGTTTCCATTTTTCCCAGCACGGTTTATTGGGGCAGGGGGGACTGTCCTTTCCCGCGTGTATGTTCTTAGTTCCTTTCTTGTAAATTAATTACCATGCACCTGTAGGTTTACTTCTGAGCTCTCTTGACTATTTCTGTGCCACTTCCACTCGTCTTCTGGTGACTTTAGGTCCATACTCTAGATTGAAGTCAGGGATAGACATGCCACCAGCCTGTTCTGCTTTCTCAGGATCCCTTTGGCTCTTCTGGTTCCTTTGTGGCTCCACACAGATGTGAAGATTGCTTTCGTTTCTGTGAAAAATGTCATTGAAATGTTGGCAGTGATTGCATGAATGTGTACGTTGCTTTGTTTAGAATGGATATTTTAATGGTATTTTCACCCATAAGCATGGGATATCTTTTTACTTGTGTCCATTCAGTTTCTTTGATCATTGTCTTGTACTTTTTAGCTTTCAGGTCTTTCAAGTCCTTGGTTAGATTTCTAGTTATGTGGGGGAGGGGATGCAATTGTAAAAGGAATTATTTTCTTAATTTCTCTTTCTGATAGTTCATTATTAGTGTAGAGAATCACAAATGATCTTGCAGTTCTGCTGACTTTCTTTTTTCTTTTTTGGCCCCGCAGGTCGACATGTTGGATCTTAGTTCCCTGACCAAGGATCAAACCTGTACCCCCTGCAGTGGAAGTGCAGTCTTAACCACTGGACTGCCAGGCAAGTCCGTGAATTCGCTTTTTAGTTCTGACAGTTGCTTTAGTGTGGTGTTATGTGGAAAACTAGAATTAAGACATCTCATAGTTTCAGTTCCATCTGGTCATCCACAGCACCCAGGGCACGGTGTCTACTAATATACTCTTCCTATGGTGCCTTTTAATACCATGTGGACTAGTACAAGGCAATTAGCATCAAACTACTTTAGCTGAATTTGGTTAGGTTAAGTCTTGGCCTCTATTGCAATGTTCGATGTCATCTCTGATTTTCTGGCATGTGACTTACATGGCTGTATTGAAAAGTAACTTACTTTCTAGTAAAATTTCAAACGTGTCTACTTTAAATAGTGGTACAAAGTTTTCTACATTCACACCAAATACCGCAATGTGTTTTACCCAAAACATGGTCACTTTCCTGGGGAACCAGCCCACAACCCCAAAATGGGGGATAATTATGGTTTCCACATTACAATCCCATCCATAGGACCAGTTCAACTTTCATCAGCTGCCCAAGCTTTGTGCAACTGTCTTTCTTCATTCTAATGCAGTTTTCTTTTTCTGGAGCCATCACTGGGGCTTTTCCTCATGTTAAAAACCTTCATGGATTTAAAGTGACAAGATGACTATGATCTGGGTGGCTTTTCAGTGTGGTTTCTTTCACTGAGAATGTTTTTACTGCTTTTCCATGTTGTGCCATGTGTCATTTTTTTCATTGTGCTTACAAACATATAACAACATTTATTATTTGAGTCATTTTAAGTATGAACTTCTATAGCATTAACTGCACTCGCATTGTAAAAATTTCCCCACCATTCATCTCCAGAATCTTTTCCTTTTCCTGAAGTGACGCTGTAACCATTAAATACTCATAACCCCCAATCCCTGGCCATCTTATTCTACTTGGAATTTGTCTTATATGGATATCTCATACTAGTGGAATCATAGAACATTTTTCCTTTTGTGTCAGGCTTGTTTCACTTCACCTAATGACTTGAAGTTTCATCTACACTATAGCATGTATGAGAGTTATCTTGTTTTTAAAGGTTGACTCATATCCCACTGTGTATATACTACATCGTGCTTATCCAGTCATCTGTTGAACACTTGTGCTGCTTCCACCTTTTGGTTACTATGAATAATGCTGCTATGAATATGGGGTTTGAATATCTGTTCCAGTATTTGGTTTTAAATATTTTGAGTGTATAACCTGGACCGGAATTGATGGATTCTATGTTAACTCTGTGTTTAAGTTTTTGAAAAGCCCCCTACTATTTTCTGAAGCTGCGGCATTATTTTACTAGATTCCTTTATATGGCAAAGTAATGCATCTCATGGATGGAACTGCCCTATTTGCTCTTCCATTCACTTGTTGATGGACATTTTCATTGTTTTTAACTTGGGCTATCAAGAACACTGCTGCTGTAAATATTGGTGTACAAGTATATATTTGAACACCTCTTTTAAATTCTTTGGATGTATATCTAGGAGTGGAGTTACCAAAACATATGATATTTCAGTTCAGTCACTCAGTCATGTCCGACTCTTTGTGACCCCGTGGACTGCAGCACACCAGGCTTCCCTATCCATCACCAACTCCCGGAGCTTGCTCAAACTCATGTCCATCGAGTTGGTGATGCCATCAACCATCTCATCCTCTGTTATCCCCTCCTGCTCCTGCCTTCAATCTTTCCCAGCATCAGGGTCTTTTCCAATGAGTCAGTTCTTCACATTAGGTTGCTAAAGTATTGCAGTTTCAGCTTCAGCATCAGTCCTTCCAATGAATATTCAGGGCTGATTTCCCTTAGGATTGACTTGTTGGATCTCCTTGCAGTCCAAGTGATGCTCAAGAGTCTTCTCCAACACCACAGTTCCAAAGCATCACTTCTTCGGGGCTCAGTTTTCTTTGTAGTCCAGCTGTAACATCTATACATGACTATTGGAACAACCATAGCTTTGAGTACATGGAACTTTGTTGGTAATGTCTCTGCTTTTTAATATGCTGTCTAGGTTGGTCATAACTTTTATTCCAAGGAGCAGGTGTCTTTTAATTTCATGGCTGCAGTCACCATCTTCAGTGATTTTGGAGCCGCCCCCCCCCCAATAAAGTCTGTCACCATTTCCATTGTTTTCCCATCTATTTGCCATGAAGTGATGGGGCCGGATGCCATGATCTTAGTTTTCTGAATACTGAGTTTTAAGCCAACTTTTTCACTCTCCTCTTTCACTTTAGTTCTTCTTTGCTTTCTGCCATAAGAGTGGTGTCATCTGTGTATCTGAAATTATTGATATTTCTCCTGGCAATTTTGATTCCAGCTTGTGCCTCATCCAGCCCTGGGATTTCACATGATATACTCTGCATATAAGTTAAATAAGCAGGGCGCTGTACTCCTTTCCTGATTTGGAACCAGTCCATTGTTCCATGTCAGGTTCTAATTGTTGCTTCTTCACCTGCATACAGATTTCTCAGGAGGCAGGTAAGGTGGTCTGGTATTCCCATACCTTTCAGAATTTTCCACAGTTTGTGGTGATCTGCACAGTCAAAGGCTTTGGCATTGTTAACAAAGCAGAAGTAAATATTTTTCTGGATATTTTTCCCTCTTGCTCTTTCAATGATCCAACGGGTGTTGGCAATTTGATCTCTGGTCCCTCTGTCTTTTCTAAATCCAGCTTGAACATCTAGAAATTCATGGTTCACTTACTGTTGAAGCCTGGCTTGGAGAAATTTGATCATTACTTTGTTAATGTGTGAGAGGAGTGCAACTGTGTGGTAGTTGGAACATTCTTTGGCTTTGCCTTTCTTTGGGATTGGAATGAAAACTGACCTTTTCCAGTCCTGTGGCCACTGCTGAGTGATTATAATTACATTTTTATGTTTTTGAGAAAATGCTTGTTTTGCACACATTGATTGCACCATTTTACCTCTCCACAAGTAAAGTTTTGAGTTTCAATTTCGTACATTTTCGCCAACATTTGTCATTTATCTTTATTGTTCATTTTCCTCAGGTCCATCCTGAGTGCCTTATTAAGGAGGAAGTCATAATGCAGGACCCACATTTGAGGAGAGAGGAGTTAGCTTCATATACTTGATGGACAGCTGAGTCTGTATCAATTATTTAGAATCTTTCTGTGTGAGATTTATTCAACATTACTCATAAAACCCAATTTTTACTTTTTACCAGTTTGGACACCTGAAAATTATTTTAAACTTTTGGGAGCTTCCCTGGTGGCTCAGCCTGTAAAAGCATATGCTTGCAATGCAGGAGACCTGGGTTCAATCCCTGGGCGGGGAAGATCCCCTGGAGAAGGAAATGGCAACCCACTCCAGTACTCTTGCCTGGAAAATTTCATGAATGGAGGCGCCTCGTAGCTTACAGTCCATGGGGTTGCAAAGAGTCAGACACGACTGAGCAACTTCACTTTCACTTTCTTTTGGCTATAATCCAGCCAATTAGACTGCTTAGTTCATTCTAGCTTTGGCTATTGAGAGCTTTTTCCATACTCTCCTGCTTTTATTTTACATAATTCAGCTTTTATGGGGCTTTTTGGTCCTTCTTTCTCACATTTTAAGATTATGCTGCTTTACATATTTACTGTCTCAGTCCTAGTATCAGACACATATTTAAAGAGTCCTTGTCCCTTTTTATTAGAGCATATTAATAAAAACTTGTATGTGGGAACTTAATAATCTCAGCAGACAATGCATGGAAATACACATGCATGTATCCAGACTATGCATACACATGGTTATGAAGATTTTCACATGGAGTTATATGTTTCTGTATTAGGCTGAAGATAGTTTATAATGATGTCTCCAACCTGATCTCTTATGACACAGGTATTATAACCTTCTCCTTTTGTCTGCCTGTAAGTTCCCACTCCAATGGTAAGAAACCTGGCTTCCACTACTCATCACTTATCAAATTCAGGGCTTGCTCCTTCAATGACTGATATGGTAGTTTCAGTCCTGTTAGCTACAAACCCCCGTGGAAAAAACTTACAGAGCCCATTGTTTATGTATGGTACATTTTGCCTTTGGCCTGCAGATTCCATTCAATTACACAGTGAACTTAGGTCAGATAATTTTGTCCTAACAGTGAGAGTGGCTTTTTAAAAATTTTCTTCTTCCTTTTAAACCTTTTGGCTGTGCCGTGGCATGTGGGGTTTTAAGTCGCTGATCAGGAATTGAACCCACCTTTCCTGCACTGACAATGTGGAGTCTTAATCACTGGGCCCCTAGGGAAGTCTGAAGCTTTTCATGTATTTCTCAATCTGTTAGATTCCTTGTTAAATTCTGCATTCCAGTCTTTGGCACTCCATACCATAAATAAATAAATGTGAATAGGTAATAAATTACTTGTGTTCTGAAAACAAAAATCTATGTACTTAGACAAATGCATAGTGGCAGGTATTCCTCACTAAAGTACCATGTGAAATATTTCAGCCATATATTCCATAAACTGTTTATCATGTCTGTTTTACCTTTGCTAGAATGTCTTATAAGATCATACAGTGTGTAGCACTTGAGGCTGGATTCCTTCACTTAGTAATGTAAGTGTTAGATTCATGCTTTTCTTTCTTTTTTTTAAATTGGTCTGTGGTTCATTCCTCTATATCTCTGAATGCTATTTTATTGCATTAGATGAGAGGAAAGATAATTTTCCCTCTAGCCTCAATGTCCTTCACTGAGATGTTAATAATGAAGGGGAGATGGATTGGAGAGAAACAATCAGAAGTTTAATATATGCCATGCATATCTCCTATGTAGTTGAAAGATGCCTGGGGAAACAGTCACTTTCTGAAATGGTCCAAGACTTTACCTTAAATGCTATCATCAGCTAAGAATGAAAGAAGGAGGTTAAGGAATGGAAGAAGCTATTTAAGGGAGATTATTAGGTGAAGCACAGTAAACAAAGGCATGGTGGTATGCAGATTAACTTCCAGGTCCATTCCATAGACCTTCTCGATATTTAGTCGAGTCATTTAGTGAAATCAAGTCAGTCTTGATACTTAGTCCATTCTTGATATTTAGTCATCCTCTATTTCCTGGTCCAGACAGGGACACACCCTTAAAGATGGAGATATCCTTAATAAATGTAAATCTACTTCATAAAATGGCATTTCAACTTGGTTTTCAAAGATCCTCCTGGGGTGGCTGTTTGTCTTTTGTTTTTTGGTTTTTTTTTAATTAATCAGTCCAAAATAATGCTTTTGTCAAATGGGCATATTTTGGGTGTGCTGTTTTGTGCTCCCCTTGAAATGTGCATTCAGGGGAGGAGTGTCACCCTGGAGACTGTTGATATGTGACCCCATGGACAGGGACTGGGTTGGTCACCCTGGAGAATGTGGATATGTGACCTCAGGGGAATGGTAGGAAGGAAGTCACCCTGGAGACTGTGGAATTGTGAGCCCAGTTGCAAGGCTTGGGAAGGGGTCACTGTGGAGACTGTGGATGTGTGACTCCAGGTAGAGTGTCTGGGAGGGATCACCCAGGGGACTGTAGATATGTGATCCTAGATATAGGGTTTGGGAGAGTGTCACCCTGCAGACTGTGGACATGTGACCCCAGGTGCATGGTCCAGTGTGTTGTGGTCACCCTGGAGATTCTGGAAGCGTGACCACAGGTACTGGGTCTGGGAAGTGGGGTCATCCTGGAGCTGTGCACATGTGATTCCAGAAACATGATTTTTCAGGTGGAGTCACCTTGGAAACTGGACGAGTGACCCCAGGTGCAGGGTCTGGGGTGAGGTTCAGCGACAACAGGGATCCTGTCTTGTTGGGAGGGACACAACGGGATTCTCCTCGAGATGTTGCAATGCAATACGGACGCCTCTCAAGGTGAGACGGGAGACCAAGTTTCCCTTTGCAGTTGCCAGAGCAATACTGTGACTCCTGTCAGTTTTCAAGAGGAATCAGGCTTCGTCTCCTTTTGAAGCATTGAACTCCGCATGCCTCTCATGTTGTCAAAGGGATATGAGGCCTCCTGTCGACATGAGGCAGATAACTAGGGTATTCTCTAGGGTCTCCACAGGGGATTCAGACATCCCTTCATCTTGTGAGATGAAAGACGAGCCTACATTCAAGCTACTGCAGGGAAATCCGGCCTTATTTTGAGTCAGGGCATCTCGGTGTCCATTCCACTTGAGGTAGAAAACTCAGGGTCCCTCTCACATACCTACAGCTGAGAGAAGCCTCCACTTTAGGTGTTGTTTAAAGCTGGCATTCCTCCTAAGTCAAAGCCAGGGAATCAGCTCTCATTTCGAGATGATTTGAGGTACACGGAGCTGTTCTGTAGATGCTATGCTGAACGTGGTATTTCTCTAGACTTAGGACGGTGTTCTCCAGGAATCTCTGGAGTTGCCTAAAGGAAGTCAAGCCACTTGTCGTGTTTGATGGGGAATGCCAGATAGCTCTGGAGCCAATGTAGGGGAATCTGGCCTCATCTCGAGTTGATTTGGGGTACACCGATCTCTTTCGTGTTGCTGCGGGGACCTCAGGGTCCCTCTAGACTTGTATCAGTGTTCTTGGGGATTATCTGGAGTTCTATCAAGGACGTCAAGGCTCCTTTCATGTTTGTTGGGGAACACGGAATTGCTCTGCATGCAATGCAGGGGAATCTGATCTCATCTCTCATCGAGCGGGTAGTCTCATGGTTTTTCTCGAGTTGCGGATGGAACCTGGGTTATATTCTCAAGTGACGACAGGGATGGCCCCTCAAAACTCGTGTTTGTTCAGCAATGTCAGGACTCTTGTCTAGTTGTGATGGACAACTCGGGATTCTCTTCAAGGCTTGGCAGGACAATAGGGATGCCTCTCGAGGTGAGGTGGGAGACCTAATATCCTTTCAAGTTGCCACAGGGATACTGGGATTCCTGTCAATTTTCAAGAGGAGTCAGTCATCGTCTACTTTTGAAGCATTGAACTCCACGTTCCACTCGTGTTGTCAAAGGGATGTGAGGCCTCCTGTCGAGATGAGGTGGGGAATTAGGGCTTTCTCTAGGGTCTTCACAGGGGATTCAGACATCCCTTCATCTTGTGAGATGAAAGACGAGCCTGCATTCAAGTCACTGCAGGGAATTCTGGCCTTATTTCGAGTCAGGGCATCTCGGTGTTCATTCCACTTGAGGCAGCAAACTCAGGGTCCCTCTCACATACATATAGCTGAGAGAAGCCTCATTGTGAGGTGCTTGTGGTAAGTTGGCATTCCTCTTGAGTCAAAGCCAGGGAATCAGCTCTCATCTCGAGATGATTTGGGGTACATGGAGCTTTTCTCGAGTTGCTGTGCTGAACTTGTTGTTCCTCTAGACTTGTGATGGTATTCTTGTGAAATCTATGGAGTTGCCTAAAGGGTGTCAAGCCACTTGTGTTTGATGGGGAATGCGGGATGGCTCTGAAGACAATGCACGGGATTCGGACCTCATCTCGAGTTGATTTGGAGTACAAGGAGCACTTTCGTGTTGCAGCGGGTTCCTCAGGGTCCCTGTATACTTGTGAGACTGTTCTTGGGGACTCTCTGGAGTTCCATCAAGGAAGTCAAGGCTCCTTTCGTGTTTGATGGGGAACACTGACTTGCTATGCACTCAAAGCAGGGGAATCTGGTCTCATCTCTCATCGAGCGGGAAGTCTCATGATTTTTCTAGAATTTCGGAGGGAACCTGGGGTATATTCTCGAGTTAAGATGGGGATGGCCCCTCAAAACTCCTGTTTGTTCAGTGACGTCAGGACGCCTGTCTAGTTGGGAGGGTCACCTCGGGATTCTCCTCGAGGCTTGGCTGGGCAATAGGGACGCCTCTCGAGGTGAGTAGGGAGAACCACAGTCACTTTCAAGTTGCTATAGGGATACTGGGATTCCTGTCAATTTTCAAGAGAAGTCAGTCATCGTCTAATTTTGAAGCATTGAACTCCGTGTTCCTCTCGAGTTGTCAAAGGGATGTGAGGCCTCCTGTTGAGATGAGGCGGGGAACTAGGGCTTTCTCTAGGGACTCCACAGGGGATTCAGACATCCCTTCATCTTTTGAGATGAAAGACAAGCCTGCATTCAAGTCACTGCAGAGAAATCTGGCCTTATTTCGAGTCACGGCATCTCGGTGATCATTCCACCTGACGTAGCAAACTCAGGGTTCCTCTCACATACTTATAGCTGAGAGAAGCCTCCTCTTGAGGGGCTTGTGGAAAGTTGGCATCCCTCTTGAGTCGAAGTCAGGGAATCAGCTCTCATCTTAAGATAATTTGGGGCACACGGAGCTTTTCTCGAGTTGCTGTGTTGAACTTGGTGTTCCTTTAGACTTGAGACAGTATTCTCGGGGAAACTCTGGAGTTGCCTAAAGGAAATAAGCCCCTAGTCGTGTATGATGGGTAATGTGTGATGGCTCTGGAGACAATGCATGGGAATCAGGCCCCATGTCGAGTTGATTTGGAGTACATGGAGACCTTTCATGTTGCTGCGGGGACATCAGGGTCCCTCTAGACATGTGACAGAGTTTTTGTGGACTCTGTGGAGTTTCATCTAGGAAGTCAAGGCTCCTTTCGTTTTTGATGGGGAACACGGACTTGCTCTGCATGCAGTGCTGGGGAATCGCGCCTCATCTCGCAGCGAGGGGAAATTCTCATGGTTTTCTCAAGTTGTGGCGGGAACCTGGGGTATGTTCTCGAGTTACGGCCGGATGGCCCTTCAAAACTCATGTTGGTTTGGTAACATAAGGACTCCTGTCTAGTTGGGAGGAACACATCGGGATTCTGCTCGAGGCTTGTCAGGACAATAGGGACGCCTCTCAAGGTGAGGGGGGAGTCCCAGTGTCCTTGCCAGTTGCCACTGGAATTTTGGGATTCCTATCAATTTTCAAGAGGAGGCAGCCATCCTCTCCTTTTGAAGCATTTAATTCGGCGTATTTCTCGAGGTTTCAAAAGGATATGAGGCCTCCTGTCGAAATGAACCTGGAAACTAGGGCTTTCTCTAGGATCTCCACAGGGGATTCAGACATCCCTAATCTTGTGTGATGAAAGACGAGCCTGTATTCAAGTCACTGCAGGGAAATCCAGCCTTATTTCAAATCACGGCATCACGGTGACCATTCCACTTCACGCAGCAAACTCAGGGTCCATCTCACATACTATAGCTGAGAGAAGCCGCCTCTTGAGGTGCTTATGGAAACATGGTATTCCTCTTGAGTTGAAGCCAGGGAATCAGCTCTCATCTAGAGATGATTTGGGTTACAGGGAGCTTTTCTCGAGGTTCTGTGCTGAACGTGGTGTTCCTCTAGACTTGAGACGGTATTCTCGGGTAATCTCTGGAGTTGCCTAAAGGAAGTTAAGCCACTTGTAGTGTTTGATGGGGAATGCGTGATGGCTCTGGAGACAATGCAGGGGAATTGGGCCTCATCTCGAGTTGATTTCAAGTACACGGTGCACTTTCATATTGCTGCAGGGACCTCAGGGTCCCTCTAAACTTGTGACAGTGTTCCTGGGGACTCTCTGGAGTTCCATCAAGGAAGTCAAGGCTCCTTTCTTGTTTGATGGGGAACACGGACTTGCTCTGCACGCAGTGAAGGGGAATCGGCCTCATCTCGAGTTGATTTGGAGTACAAGGAGCCCTTTCATGTTCCTGCGGGGACCTCAGGGTCCGTCTAGACTTGTGACAGTGTTCTTGGGGTCTCTCTGGAGTTCCATCAAGGAAGTCAAGGATCCTTTTGTGTTTGATGGGGAACAAAGACTTACTCTGCATGCATTGCAGGGGAATCGGGCCTCATCTCGTGGCAAGGGGAAAGTCTCATTGTTTTTCTGGAGTTGCGGCAGGAACCCGGGTTATGTTCTCGACTTATGGCAGGGATGATCCTTCAAAACTAGTGTTTGTTCAGCGACGTCAGGACTCCTGTCTACTTGCGAGGTACACCTTGGGATTCTCCTCGACACTTGGCAGGAAAATAGGGACGCCTCTCGAGGTGAGGCGGGAGACCAAGTTTCCCTTTGCAGTTGCCAAAGCGATACTGTGACTCCTGTCAGTTTTCAAGAGGAGATAGGCTTCGTCTCCTTTTGAAGCATTGAAATCCATGTGCCTCTCGTGTTGTCAAAGGGATGTGATTCCTCATGTTGAGATGATGCTGGGTATTAGGGTATTCTCTATGGTCTCCACAGGGGATTCAGACATCCTTTCGTCTTGGGAGATGCAAGACGAGCCTGCATTCAAGTCACTGCAGGGATATCCGGCCTTATTTCGAGTCAGGGCATCTCGGTGTCCATTCCACTTGAGGCAGAAAACTCAGGGTCCCTCTCACGTAGCTATAGCTGAGAGAAGCCTCCAATTTAGGTGGTGTTTAAAGCTGACATTCCTCCTGAGTCAAAGCCAGGGAATCAGCTCTCATCTTGAGATGATTTGAGGTACACCGAGCTGTTTTCTAGTTTCTGTGTTGAAATTGGTGTTCTTTTAGATTTGAGATGGTATTCTCGGGGAAACTCTGGAGTTGCCGAAAGGAATTAAGGAACTTGTCGTGTATGATGAGTAATGCAGCATGGCTCTGGAGACAATACAGGGGAATCGGGCCTCAGCTCGAGTTGATTTTGTGTACACGGCGCCCTTTCATGTTGCTGTGGGGACCTCAAGGTCCCTCTAGACTTGTGACACTGTTCTTGGGGTCTCTCGGAGTTCCATCAAGGAAGTCAAGGCTCCTTTCGTGTTTGATGGGGAACATGGACTTACTCTGCATGCATTGCAGGGGAATCGGGCCTCATCTCACGGCGAGGGCTAAGTCTCATTGTTTTTCTGGAGTTGCGGCGGGAACCTGGGTTATGTTCTCGAGTTATGGCGTGGATGGCCCTTCAAGACTCGTATTGGTTCAGTGACGTCAGGAATCCTGTGTAGTTGCAAGGGACACTTTGGGATTCTCCTCGAGGCATGACAGTACAATAGGGACGCCTCTCGAGGTGAGGCGGGAGACCCAGGGTCCTTTCAAGTTGCCACAGGGATACTGGGATTCCTGTCAATTTTCAAGAGGAATCAGTCATCGTCTACTTTTGAAGCATTGAACTCCGCATTCCATGCATTTTCTCAAACGGATGTGAGGCCTCCTGTCGAGATGAGGCAGGGAACTAGGGCTTTCCCTAGGGTCTGCACAGGAGATTCAGACATCCCTTCATCTTGTGAGACGAAAGACGAGCCTGCATTCAAGTCACTGCAGGGAATTCCAGCCTTATTTCGAGTCAGGGCATCTCGGTGTCCATTCCACTTGAGGCAGCAAACTCAGGGTCCCTCTCACATACCTAAAGCTGAGAGAAGCCTCCTCTTGAGGGGCTTGTGGAAAGTTGGCATTCCTCTTGAGTCAAAGCCAGGGAATCAGCTCTCATCTCGAGGTGAATGGGGTACACGGAGATTTTCTTGAGTTGCTGTGCTGAACTTGGTGTTTCTCTAGACTTGTGATGGTATTCTTGTGGAATCTCTGGAGTTGCCTAAAGGAAGTCAAGCCACTTGTCGTGTTTGATGGGGAACAAGGGATGGCTCTGGAGACCATGAAGGGGAATTGGGCCTCATCTCGAGTTGATTTCAAGTACATGGTGCGCTTTCATGCTGCTGCGGGTACCCTAGGGTCCCTGTAGACTTGTGACAGTGTTCCTGGGGAATCCCTGGACTTCCTGTATGGAAGTCAAGTCTCCTTTGTGTTTAATGGGTAACACGGACTTGCTCTGCACTCAGTGCAGGGGAATCGGGCCTCATCTCAAGTTGATTTGATTTACATGAGCTCTTTTGTGTTGCTGCAGTGACCTCAGGGTCCCTCTATATCTCTGGCAGTGTTCTTGGGAACTATGTGGAGTTTCATCTTGGAAGCCAAGGCTCCTTTCGTGTTTGATGGGGAACACGGATTTGCTCTGCACTCAATGCAGGGGAATCGGGCCTCATCTCGAGTTGATTTGGAGTTCACGGAGCGCTTTCATGTTGCTGCGGGGACCTCAGGGTCCCTCTCGACTTGTGACAGTGTTCTTGGGGTCTCTCTGGAGTTCCATCAAGGAAGTCAAGTCTCCTTTCATGTTTGATGGGTAACACGGGCTTGCTCTGCATGCAGTGCAGGGTAATCGAGCCTCATCTCGCAGCGAGGGGAAAGTCTCATTGTTTTTCTCGAGTTGTGGCGGTAACCTGGGTTTTGTTCTCGAGTTACAACGAGGATGACCCTTCAAAACTCGTGTTGGGTCAGCGACATCAGGACTCCTGTCTAGTTGCGAGGGACACCTGGGGATTCTCCTCGCAGCTTGGCAGTGCAATAGGAATGCTTCTCGAGGTGAGGCAGGAGACCGAGTGTCCATTTCCAGTTGCCAAAGGGATACTGGGATTCCTATCAATTTTCAAGAGGAATCGGGCATCGTTTACTTTTGAAACATTGAAGTCTGCATGCTGCTCGAGTTGTCAAAGGAATGTGAGGCTTCCTGTAGAGATGAGGCGGGGAACTAGGGCTATCTCTAGGGTCTCCACAGGGGATTCAGACATCCCTTCATCTCGTGAGATGATAGATGAGCTTGCATTCAGGTCATTGCAGGGAAATCTGGCCTTATTTTGAGGCACGGCATCTTGGTGTCCATTCTACTTGATGCAGCAAACTCAGGGTCCCTCTCACATACCTATAGGTGAGAGAAGCCTCCATTTGAGGTGCTTGTGGAAAGTTGGCGTTCCTCTTGAGTCAAAGCCAGGGAATCAGCTCTCATCTTGACATGATTTGGGGTACACGGAGCTTTTCTTGACTTGCTGTGCTGAATTTGGTGTTCCTCTAGACTTGGGACGGTGTTCTCGGGGAATCTCTGGATTTGCCTAAAGGAAGTCAAGCGACTTGTTGTGTTTGACGGACAATGCAAGATGGCTTTGGAGCCAATGCAGGGGAATCGGGCCTCATCTCGAGTTGATTTGGGTTACACGGAGCTCTTTCGTGAGGCTCCGGTGACCTCAGATTCACTCTAGACTTGTGACCATGTTCTTGGGAATTCTCTGGAGTTCTATCAAGGAAGTCAAGGCTCCTTTCATGTTTGATGGGGAACACGGAATTACTCTGCACGCGATGCAGGGGAATCGGGCCTCATCTCACGGCGAGGGGGAAGTCTCATGGTTTTTCTCGAGTTGCGGCGGGAAGCTGGGGTATATTCTCTAGTTGCGGCGGGGATGGCCCATCAAAACTTGTGTTTGTTCAGCGACATCAGGACTCCTGTCTAGTTGCGAGGGACAACTCGGGATTCTCCTCGAGGCTTGGCAGGGCAATAGGAACGCCTCTCGAGGAGAGGCTGGAGACACAGGGTCCCTTTCCAGTTGCCACAGGGATATTGGGATTCCTATCAACTTTCAAGAGGAGTCAGGCATCGTCTCCTTTTCAGGCATTGAACTCCGCTTGCCTCTCGAGTTGTCAAAGGGATGTCAGGCCTCCTGTCGAGATGAGGCGGGGAACTAGGACTTTCTCTAGGGTCTCCACAGGGGATTCAGACATCCCTTCATCCTGTGAGATGAAGGATGGGACTTTTCTCTGCAATACTGTTTGCTACCTTGTCTGTTTTATAGGTATTCAAAAAAGGAACGGACAAGATTTATGAAAATAATTGTATTTTTTTTGGCTGTGCTGTGTCTTTGCTACTGCAAGGGCTTTCCTGTCTAGTGGCGGTGAGCAGGGGCTCCTCTTGAGTTGTGGTGTGCAGACTTATCATCGTGGTGTCCTGTCTTACTTTGGAGCACAGGCTCTAGGGCACCTGGGCTTCAGTTTTTATAGCATGCTGGCTCAGCAGCTGTGCTTCTGGGTTCTGTTGAGCACAGGCTCAACAGTTCTGGCTTTTAGGCTCAGTTGCTCTGCAACCTGTGGAATCTTCCTGGATCAGGGATTCAGTGTGTGTGTGAGTATGTCTGTGGGTGAGGGTGTGGTCAGGCCGACTGGGGGGCCGTTGAATACCCAGAATGGAGAGGGGAGGGTGTGGAGGCCGGGGGGTTGGGAAGGCTGTGTGCTCTTCTTGCCGTCTGTCTCTCCTTCTCCCTGAGCTGTGGTTTCAGGCTCTTGACCTGTCTTGGCAGGGGGTGGGGGGTGGGGCAGAAGGGAGTGTGGGGGTGTTGGTGTGGGGCCATGCCAGGGTGATGGTGGGGGTGGGGCAGCCGGCTGGGATTGGGGCTGGGTGTGGGGAAGCCCCCCGGGATTGCCTGATGTGTGCAAAGGGAGCCCTAGATGGAGACCCCACTTGAGCCGCATGACCCACGACTAAATTCCCGCCTGCCATTGTCTGAAGTGCACACATACCACCACCACGGGCCAGCACCCGCCTGGCCTGGCGGTCTTCCAGGACCCGATGCGCCCTGGCCTGCGTGTGTGGGGAGGCGGGCAGGGCCCGGAGGTCTCAGGTGTGCTCCCGCCCTGGGCCTCTCCAGGCCTGCCCCTGCTGGGCGGCCTCCCCCCGCCCCATTCCCGTTCTCTGCTCAGGGCCTGGTGGGCTCTGCACCTGCCCGGCATCCTGCTCGAGGCCCCCCTTGCCCACATGCTGTCTTCGAGTCTCTCTCTGAAAACTCGTCTCTTTCTGCCTCTGTTTCACTTGGCGTGGGTGCGTGCGAGTGTCTGTCCGTGTGCCTGCCTGTCGCTCGTCTGCTCTCTCAGGAAGGTCCTGTGCTGGGCCCCCGGCGTGGGGGCAAGGCGGGCCTCGGTAGGGCGAAAGGGCGGGGCTGACGCGCTCCGGTGGGTTTGGGCAGCGGGCAGGATGGGCGCCTGGGGCCCCGGCTTGGCTGCTCCGAAGCCCGCAGGAGGCTCCCGGGACCGCGGCCCCGGGCCGAAGCCACACACGTCCGGAGCCACGTGACCCTGAGCAGCGAACGGGATGGTGGGGGGCGGGTGTTGGGGGGCTGGTGCGGCGCGGCGCGATCCCGAAGAGGCCCAGGGAGGTAGGGCACCGAGATGTCCTCGCCGCTCAACCCATGCACCCTCCCCCCACCCCAGGTCCTGCAGGCACGCCAGGCCCCGGCGGGGCAGAAGGGTGCTGGCCGGGGCTGGCGGTGTGCGGGGCCGGGGCGCCCTCTGCTGGCCCCCGAGCTGCCCGCCCTGGCCGGCCGGAGTCCAGTCGTGCGGCTCAAGTGCAGCGCGCGCCCGGCAGGTTAGAACGAAACGGAGGCGCAACGCGGGGCTCTTGAGGCGCCTGGCAGCCGCCTCAGTCTAAGGCCATACCACCCTGAACGTGCCCTATCTCCTCTGATCTGGGAAACTGAGCAGGGTCGGGCCTGGTTAGTACTTGGATGGGAGACCGCCTAGTAGCTAGGCGGTTTATTTGATTTTTCTGAATGCATATTTCAGAACGTTAGAATTGGATGACTGCAAACAGTAAAAGGAATAATATTTTCATACATAATGTTAAGAATACAGCAGTTGGTCATTCTTTTTCCTGTTCTACCACAGCTACCTGGAAGTCAGTTCTAGTAAGTACTGCTAACCTAAGACCCTCATCCGTAAGGGAAGCTATATAGGAAAACCCATAATATGTCTAAATGAACATCAAAGATACAATGATGATAGAGAAAAAAGTACTCAGTGACATCTTACTTGGTATAGGAAACATGATGATTATGAAAGCACAGCCCATAATCAAGTCCAGGCCATGGAAGCCTGTGACTGTCACGAGTGTTGACTTCTCTTCCAGCTGAGGTTGTAGAAAGTGCTTTGTAAAATCCTGAGGTGTGAAGCACTTGCAACCTCCTGAAGAGACTGCAGTCAGAAGGGTTTCTAGTATATCCTGACGCTCTGGTGAGCTCAAGCAATACATGCTCCAGAGTTCGGAAGACAGACATGTTGGGAAGTGGGGATGACTTCTACTGCACTTAGGGAGAAAGGGCATGTTGCTACTCAGCCTCGTACACGTGTCGAAGCCACACCTCAGTGATGGCACCTTGAAAGACTCGATACATGGAGAAGGAAATGGCAACCCACTCCAGTATTCTTGCCTGGAAAATCCATAGACAGAGGAGACTGGCGGGCCGAAGTCCATGGGATTACATGACTGATCGTGTGTGCACGAGGGTGGAGGGAGATGGGTTGGTAGCAAGAAACTGGTAGAACTAACAAATAAATAAATAAATAAAGACTCGATAAAAATGACAACGACTGGTAGGAATAAACCTTCAGAAGTGCCTTCTCAGACCTCCCGTCATAAGCACAAGCGTAAGAAAAACACTGAGTTTTCATGGCCTCACACAAAATTAGACTCGCTTATGACAATGGCCAGAGAGGCTCCTATAAGACATCAGGGCTGGGCTTTACTGGAGGATGCACATCGATCGAGTGCATCGCTGTGTGTTATGGAAATATCTGTTACTGGCAGGGTGAAGGCATATTGTATGCACTTCTTCAGAAGTGACTCACAAGCTTCTCAGTTGAAGTCAGCCTCTTTCCTTCAGCAGGGTAATGTTCACATCAATTCCCTTTCCTGGACAGTGTGTCTGTGGCCATCCACAGTTGTCACAATGGGAGAAAGTAAGCTGTGTGGCCCTCTCTGATTGCCTTGGGATCAGTGAACTGAGTCCTGATGTTCACTTGGCAGGGCTACAAACAGTTTTTGCAAGTGTGTTTCCAGTTGGCTCCCTTCCATGCCTGTGTTCCCCGTGCTCCTAGGAACAGCCTACCAGGAGTCTGAGCGCAGCATCTAGCCTGAGACAACAAAACTCAAGGACATTTGCTTCTGCTTTGGGGCCCTGATTTTTACCAGAAACAGGTCCTGGTTGGAATCAGATCTGCAGAACAATTCCACTGTATCTTTCAGCTTGATTGAATTCCCTGATGGCTGGATACACGAAGAAATCACTCTGTTTCTAGTGAAAAGAATATCATCCAACACATACTGGATGCATATTCGGGGTCAGGCACTGTCTAAGCCCTTGACTGTGTTAGCTCATCAGACACTCTGAAGCTGGGATCGTCATTATCCTCGCTCTGTTCATAAGGAAACTGGAATTTGAAGAGGCTAAGTGATTTGCCCTGATGATACAGATAGAAAATGGTAGAGCCGGTATTTGAACCTAGGAAGCTGAATTCCAAAATCTATTTTCTTAACTGTTGTGCTGTATTGAGGATATTTGTACTTTTTTCTGTTGCTACAAGTATCACTGAAGTTTCTAACTGGAAATGAGATGCAATTCCAGTGGACAACAGCCAGCACAGTACATGGATGATGCTTAGACTGTTTAGGATAGCAGATGAAAGTCAAATATCTACACCCCCCCTCAGGGAGGAAGACTGCTCAGGTATGGTCATAGTGAGTCACGAGGGCTGTCATGAGCTGGAGAATATATACCTGCTTGTTGATGTGCTCAAGGGATCAACCATGTATAAACGTGTCAGGGCCTTTGCCAACAGGCGCCAGAAATCTAGATTTTAATGTGAAGTGTCCACTTTCAAACAACGCCATGATGTTACTGACCTTGCTCTGTCCGTTAATGGTTAAATAGAATTCCAATGTAATACAGGCTAGGTATCCCTTCAGGAATACTCAACCCCCACCCCCCCCACCCCCAACTCTCTGAGCTTAAAACAATTAAAGATAACTTTTAGCTCATGCTACTTGGTCAGTGTGGGTCAGCAGGGGTCTCTGCCCTTTCCTGTCTCAGAGACCCAGTCTGAGGGAGGCTTTATTTGCACACACATTTTGCATCATCAGTACAGTAGCGAGGAGGGGAATGTGTGACTTACACGCTGACCCTTGAAGCGTCGAACAGAAGTGACAGAGACACTTAGATGCATATTTCGCCGGCCAAAGATAGTCAGTGATCACACTTCATTTCCAAGGGAGTGGGGAAGTGCAGTCCTCCATGGGCTGAATACTTATGAATATTCCTAATGGCTACCACAGCTCCATCTACTCTGATTTTTCCAGGCAGAAATGTTGGAAGTTTTTGTAAGGTAGAATTCAATTTTCAGAGATCTCTAAGAGAAGTTGACTCAAAAAATGATTTGTTTCTTGAAGGATTCAATTTGACGGATCTGGAAAATTCACACTTTGCTCCATCTGGAGTAAAGACCCTTACTTAAACACTGGCGTCTATAAACAGATGAAGAAATCATAGGCTGGATCTATGAAATAATCCTTCGCAGAAGTGACGATTTATACATCAGTATTTATTCCCCAAAGCACTGCTCATATAGCTTCACTTTTCATTTATATTATCTCCTATCTTGTGTAACTTGTCTCATCAACTGCACTGCAAAATAGGAATCCCATCTGATTAATTTAGACTCTGTTATGCCTGGCTCTATAGACATTGGCTATGTGGATGTTAATTAATTGTATTGATGTTTATCAATTAGTGATTTTCAAATCATCACAGCTAGCAATCTTGACTTCAGGAGAAGTCAGCGAACTTGAAAATACTTCTGGCAATTCTTCAAAAGTTGCTCATCATTGATTATGATGAGATCTGAGGGCCAATATTCACTAGGCCCTCAATTTCAAGGGCAGTTTAGGCTTATCCCCTACGAATCACAAGGCAATCAGATATTTTCAGATATTATTTTTCTGTGATGTTTTCACATTTTTTTTTTGCTTGTTTGTTTGTTTTGGACTGCAAGATTTGGATGAATTGTAAATTTAAAAATTAAGAAATAAATGTCAGTGCTCAGGAAGCTATTTGATTGCCCAAGATCCTGCAAGGCTCTCAACACCCTTTAAAACAAGCCCATCCTCGCTCCTAAACCCACAGCCTTCCTGGATGACCAGATAAAGAGCGATTGTCATTCTCATGAAATGCAAAGTGCTCAGGGACTTGCACGGATTCCTTTTAGTTAGGGATTCATTTTTAGACGATCCTGACTCTTCCACTAAGTTACAGTTTTAGGTCTGATACACTTACACATGTGCCAAGTGCTTCCTGAATCCTCTAGAACATAATTTACGTTTAAAATAATTCCTTGCTTCTGCAGTGAGTCAATGATTTTAAGCTTATTTCTTAGACACTTCAATGTAAAAGTCGATGTGTGAAATAACTTATATTCACGATTTGGAAAAGTTGGCTTTTTTTGTTGTGTGTTAGAACTCATCACCCGACCAAAGGTCATGGAGAGGTCTGTTGTTTTTCTAAAATGGTTATAGTGTATTTTTTGTTTTTGTTTGTAATTGAATTGCGTTGTGAATTGCAAAGTGTGTGTTTCTGTTCATTTCTTTCCATCTGTTTGGGTTTCTTTCTCTCTTTCTAACAGTTATTTATTTACAGGGGAATGATTCTTGCTCTACAATATTGGTTTGATTGGTCATATGTCAATCTGAATGTACCATAGGGGTACGTGTGGCCCTCGCTCTTGAATCTCCCTCCCACGTCTGGCCCATTCCCACCTCTCTAGGCGATCAGAGAGCCGCAGTTTGAGTTCCCTGAGTCAGACAGCAATTTCCCACCGGTTGTCTAGTTCCCAAGGTTGGTGTCCATGCATCCGTGCTGGTCTGTCCATTCATGTCCTGGTGTCCTGTGAAACACTAAGCTTAATTTATTTGGAAATGAGCTAGCTGTTCAATGCACTGTCATCACTCAGTTGCGCACAAGGTTAGAAACTCAGGTGACCAAACTCTGGAGAAGCTATTGTCGGCGCGCCCCGGCGTGCCTGCGGGGGTGTTGGGGGGAGGGGGGCGGGGCGCGGAGGTCTCGGGTGCGCTCCCGCCCTGGGCCTCTCCAGGCCCGCCCCTGCTGGGCGGCCTCCCCCCGCCCCCATCCCGTTCGCTGCTCAGGGCCGGGTGGCCTCTGCACCTGCCCGGCATCCTGCCCGAGGCCCCCCTTGCCCACACGCTGTCTTCGAGTCTCTCTCTGAACCCTCGTCTCTTTCTGCCTCTGTCTCACTTGGCGTGGGTGCGTGCGAGTGTCTGTCCGTGTGCCTGCCTGTCGCTCGTCTGCTCTCTCAGGAAGGTCCTGTGCTGGGCCCGCTTCGTGGGAGCAAGGCGGGCCTCGGTAGGGCGAAAGGGCGGGGCTGACGCGCTCCGGTGGGTTTGGGCAGCGGGCAGGATGGGCGCCTGGGGCCCCGGCTGGGCTGCTCCGAAGCCCGCAGGAGGCTCCGGGGACCGCGGCCCCGGGCCGAAGCCACACACGTCCGGAGCCACGTGACCCTGAGCAGCGAACGGGATGGTGGGGGGCGGGGCTTGGGGATTTGGTGCGGCGCGGCGCGAGCCTGAAGAGGCCCAGGGAGGCAGGGCACCGAGATGTCCTCGCCGCTCAACCCATCCCTCCTCCCCCCACCCCGGGTCCCGCAGGCACGCCACGCCCGGGCGGGGCAGACGGGTGCTGGCCGGGGCTGGCGGTGTGCGGGGCCGGGGCGCCCTCTGCTGGCCCCCGAGCTGCCCGGCTGGCCGGCGGAGTCCAGTCGTGCGGCTCAAGTGCAGCGCGCGCCCGGTCAAGAGCTGCGGCCCCAGGCCCGACCGGCAGGTCAGAACGAAAGGGAGGCGCAACGCGGGGCTCTTGGGGCGCCTGGCAGCCGCCTCGGTCTAAAGCCGTACCACCCTGAACGTGCCCTATCTCCTCTGATCTGGGAAAGTGAGCAGGGTCGGGCCTGCTTAGTACTTGGATGGGAGACCGCCTAGTAGCTAGGCGGTATTTTGATTTTTCTGAATGCGTATTTCAGAACGTTAGAATTGGATGACTGCAAACAGTAAAACGAATAATATTTTCATACACAATGTTACGAATACAGCAGTTGGTCATTCTTTTCCTGTTCTACCACAGCTACCTGGAAGTCAGTTCTAGTAAGTACTGCTAACCTAAGACCCTCATCCGTAAGGGAAGCTATATAGGAAAACCCATAATATGTCTAAATGAACATCCAAGATACAATGATGATAGAGAAAAAAGTTCTCAGTGACATCTTAGTTGGTATAGGAAACACGATGATTATGAAAGCACAGCCCATAATCAAGTCCAGGCCATGGAAGCCTGTGACTGTCACGAGTGTTGACTTCTCTTCCAGCTGAGGTTGTAGAAAGTGCTTGTAAAATCCTGAGGTGTTGAAGCACTTGCAACCTCCTGAAGAGACTGCAGTCAGAAGGGTTTCTAGTATATTCTTGACGCCTCTGGTGAGCTCAAGCAATACATGCTCCAGAGTTCGGAAGACAGACATGTTGGGAAGTGGGGATGACTTCTACTGCACTTAGGGAGAAAGGGCATGTTGCTACTCAGCCTCGTACACGTGTCGAAGCCACACCTCAGTGATGGCACCTTGAAAGACTCGATACATGGAGAGGAAATGGCAACCCACTCCAGTGATCTTGCCTGGAGAAATCCATGGACAGAGGAGTCTGGTGCGGCCAAAGTCCATGGGATTACATGACTGATCGTGTGCGCACGAGGGTGGAGGGAGATGGGTTGGTAGCAAGAAACTGGTAGAACTAACAAATAAATAAATAAATAAAGACTCGATAAAAATGACAACGACTGGTAGGAATAAACCTTCAGAAGTGCCTTCTCAGACCTCCCGTCATAAGCACAAGCGTAAGAAAAACACTGAGTTTTCATGGCCTCACAAAAAATTAGACTCGCTTATGACAATGGCCAGAGAGGCTCCTATAAGACATCAGGGCTGGGCTTTACTGGAGGATGCACATCGATCGAGTGCATCGCTGTGTGTTATGGAAATATCTGTTACTGGCAGGGTGAAGGCATATTGTATGCACTTCTTCAGAAGTGACTCACAAGCTTCTCAGTTGAAGTCAGCCTCTTTCCTTCAGCCGGGTAATGTTCACATCAATTCCCTTTCCTGGACAGTGTGTCTGTGGCCATCCACAGTTGTCACAATGGGAGAAAGTAAGCTGTGTGGCCCTCTCTGATTGCCTTGGGATCAGTGAACTGAGTCCTGATGTTCACTTGGCAGGGCTACAAACAGTTTTTGCAAGTGTGTTTCCAGTTGGCTCCCTTCCATGCCTGTGTGCCCCGTGCTCCTAGGAACAGCCTACCAGGAGTCTGAGCGCAGCATCTAGCCTGAGACAACAAAACTCAAGGACATTTGCTTCTGCTTTGGGGCCCTGATTTTTACCAGAAAAAGGTCCTGGTTGGAATCAGATCTGCAGAACAATTCCACTGTATCTTTCAGCTTGATTGGATTCCCTGATGGCTGGATACACGAAGAGATCACTCTGTTTCTAGTGAAAAGAAAATCATCCAACGGCTTGCCGCCTGTGTGGGAAGGGGCAGAGCCGACCTAGGGGCACACTGGGCCTCTTGCTCTCCCTGCTGCCCTGAGGCTGCTGGGCCAAAGAGGTCTAGGGCATCCAGCCCCTTGCTGGTCCCTTCCCTCTGACGAGTCCCTCTGAGCTCCAGAACCTTGCAGTGTGGAGACAGGCCCTGCCAGCAACCTCCTCTCCAAGGAGGCCTCAACCGAGGCCTAGGCCCAGGGGAAAGGCACCAGCGGGGATGACCTGGGGAGGCGCCCGGGCATGTCTGGGCCCAGTCCCCGCAGCCTGCCCCTTGGTGGGGCAGTAGCCCCGGAGGCCAGGAAGGTCTGGGCAAAGCTGGCCAGGGGAAGGGGCCCTGCTGGGTCCTACCTGGCCTGTGGGGCCTCTGAGCACACCCGGCCCTCTCCCGCTGGAAGACCTCCCCGACCGCCTCCAACGGCCGCTTTGCAAGCACTCTCGCCGGCTGTTCCCGCCAGCCGCGCACAATGCTCCCAAGTCCGGGAGAATAGCGCTTCGGGGTGGTGCTCTCTCCCGGCCCTTCCCCCTGAGCCTGAGGGCCAGGCAGGGGGTCCACACTCCCAGGCCAAGGCAGAACCACATGCACACGTCTGTTCCTGCCCCCTACACCGGCAGAGAGCTCGGGGGAGCCAGAGTCTGCCAGGCAGCTGCTGGGCTGGCTGCCCGTGTGGGAAGGGGCAGAGCCGACCTAGAGGCACAGTGGGCCTCTTGCTCTCCCTGCTGCCTGAGGCTGCTGGGCCAAAGAGGTCTTGGGCATCCAGCCCCTTGCTGGTCCCTTCCCTCTGACGAAGCCCTCTGAGCTCCAGCACCTTGCAGTGTGGAGAGAGCCCCTGCCAGCAACCTCCTCTCCAAGGAGCCTCAACCGAGGCCTAGGCCCAGGGGAAAGGCACCAGCGGGGATGAGCCTGGGAAGGCGCAGGGGAATGTCTGGACCCAGTCCCCGCAGCCTGCCCCTTGGTGGGGCAGTACCCCCGGAGGCCAGGAAGGTCTGGCCAAGGCTGGCCAGGGGAAGGGGACCTGCTGGGTGCTGTCCCTGGCCTGTGGGGCCTCTGAGCACAACCGACCCTCTCCCGCCTGAAGACCTCCCCGGCTGCCTCCAAAGGCCGCTTTGCCAGCACTCTCGCCGGCTGTTCCCGCCAGCCACGCAAAAGGCTCCCAAGTCCGGGAGAAGAGCGCTTCGGGGTGGTGCTCTCTCCCGGCCCTTGCCCCTGAGCCTGAGGGCCAGGCAGGGTCCACACTCCCAGGCCAAGGCAGAACCACATGCACACGTCTGTTCCTGCCCCCTACACCGGCAGAGAGCTCGGGGGAGCCAGAGTCTGTCAGGCAGCTGATGGGCTGGCCGCCCGTGTGGGAAGGGGCAGAGCCGACCTAGAGGCACAGTGGGCTCTTGCTCTCCCTGCTGCCCTGAGGCTGCTGGGCCAAAGAGGTCTTGGGCATCCAGCCCCTTGCTGGTCCCTTCCCTCTGACGAAGCCCTCTGAGCTCCAGCACCTTGCACTGTGGAGAGAGCCCCTGCCAGCAACCTCCTCTCCAAGGAGGCGTCAACCGAGGCCTAGGCCCAGGGGAAAGGCACCAGCGGGGATGAGCCCGGGGAGGCGCCCGGGCATGTCTGGACCCAGGCCCCGCAGCCTGCCCCTTGCTGGGGCAGTACCCCCGGAGGCCAGGAAGGTCTGGGCAAGGCTGGCCAGGGGCAGGGGCCCTGCTGGGTCCTGCCCCTGGCCTGTGGGGCCTCTGAGCACAACCGGCCCTCTCTCGCTGGAAGACCTCCCCGGCTGCCTCCAAAGGCCGCTTTGCAAGCACTCTCGCCGGCTGTTCCCGCCAGCTGCGCACAATGCTCCCAACCCGGGAGAAAAGCGCTTCGGGGTGGTGCTCTCTCCCGGCCCTTGCCCCTGAGCCTGGGGGCCAGGCAGGGGGTCCACAGTCCCAGGCCAAGGCAGAACCACATGCACACGTCTGTTCCTGCCCCCTACACCGGCAGAGAGCTCGGGGGAGCCAGAGTCTGTCAGGCAGCTGCTGGGCTGGCTGCCGTGTGGGAAGGGGCAGAGCCGACCTAGAGGCACAGTGGGCCTCTTGCTCTCCCTGCTGCCCTGAGGCTGCTGGGCCAAAGAGGTCTTGGGCATCCAGCCCCTTGCTGGTCCCTTCCCTCTGAGGAAGCCCTCTGAGCTCCAGCACCTTGCAGTGTGGAGAGAGCCCCTGCCAGCAACCTCCTCTCCAAGGAGGCCTCAACCGAGGCCTAGGCCCAGGGGAAAGGCACCAGCGGGGATGAGCCTGGGAAGGCGCAGGGGAATGTCTGGGCCCAGTCCCCGCAGGCTGCCCCTTGGTGGGGCAGTACCCCCGGAGGCCAGGAAGGTCTGGGCAAGGCTGGCCAGGGGCAGGGGCCCTGCTGGGTCCTGCCCCTGGCCTGTGGGGCCTCTGAGCACAACCGGCCCTGTCCCGCTGGAAGACCTCCCCGGCTGCCTCCAAAGGCCGCTTTGCAAGCACTCTCGCCGCTGTTCCCGCCAGCTGCGCACAATGCTCCCAAGCCCGGGAGAAAAGCGCTTCGGGGTGGTGCTCTCTCCCGGCCCTTGCCCCTGAGCCTGGGGGCCAGGCAGGGGGTCCACACTCCCAGGCCAAGGCAGAATCACATGCACACGTCTGTTCCTCCCCCCTGCACCGGCAGAGAGCTCGGGGGAGCCAGAGTCTGTCAGGCAGCTGCTGGGCTGGCCGCCTGTGTGGGAAGGGGCAGAGCCGACCTAGGGGCACACTGGGCCTCTTGCTCTCCCTGCTGCCCTGAGGCTGCTGGGCCAAAGAGGTCTTGGGCATCCAGCCCCTTGCTGGTCCCTTCCCTCTGACGAGGCACTCTGAGCTCCAGCACCTTGCAGTGTGGAGAGAGCCCCTGCCAGCAACCTCCTCTCCAAGGAGGCCTCAACCGAGGCCTAGGCCCAGGGGAAGGCACCAGCGGGGATGAGCCTGGGGAGGCGCCCAGGCATGTCTGGGCCCAGTCCCCGCAGCCTGCCCCTTGGTGGGGCAGTACCCCGGGAGGCCAGGAAGGTCTGGGCAAGGTTGGCCAGGGGCAGGGGCCCTGCTGGGTCCTGCCCCTGGCCTGTGGGGCCTCTGAGCACAACCGGCCCTCTCCCGCTGGAAGACCTCCCCGGCTGCCTCCAAAGGCCGCTTTGCAAGCACTCTCGCCGGCTGTTCCCGCCAGCCGCGCAAAATGCTCCCAAGTCCGGAGAAAAGCGCTTCGGGGTGGTGCTCTCTCCCGGCCCTTCCCCCTGAGCCTGAGGGCCAGGCAGGGGGTCCACACTCCCAGGCCAAGGCAGAACCACATGCACACGTCTGTTTCTGCCCCCTACACTGGCAGAGAGCTCGGGGGAGCCAGAGTCTTTCAGGCAGCTGCTGGGCTGGCCGCCCGTGTGGGAAGGGGCAGAGCCGACCTAGAGGCACAGTGGGCCTCTTGCTCTCCCTGCTGCCCTGAGGCTGCTGGGCCAAAGAGGTCTTGGGCATCCAGCCCCTTGCTGGTCCTTTCCCTCTGACGAAGCCCTCTGAGCTCCAGCACCTTGCAGTGTGGAGAGAGCCCCTGCCAGCAACCTCCTCTCCAAGGACGCCTCAACCGAGGCCTAGGCCCAGGGGAAAGGCACCAGCGGGGATGAGCCTGGGGAGGCGCCCAGACATGTCTGGGCCCAGTCCCCGCAGCCTGCCCCTTGGTGGGGCTGTACCCCCGGAGGCCAGGAGGGTCTGGGCAAGGCTGGCCAGGGGAAAGGGCCCTGCTGGGTCCTGCCCCTGGCCTGTGGGGCCTCTGAGCACAACCGGCCCTCTCCCGCTGGAAGACCTCCCCGGCTGCCTCCAAAGGCCGGTTTGCAAGCACTCTCGCCCGCTGTTCCCGCCAGCCGCGCACAATGCTCCCAAGCCGGGAGAAAAGCGCTTCGGGGTGGTGCTGTCTCCGGGCCCTTGCCCCTGAGTCTGGGGGCCAGGCAGGGGGTCCAAGTCCCTGGCCAGGCCAGAACCACTGCCACAGGTCTGTTCCTGTCCCCGGCACCAGCAGAGAGCTCGGGGGAGCCAGAGACTCTCAGGCAGCTGCTGGGCTGGCCGCCTGGTTGGGAAGGGGCAGAGCCGACCTAGGGGCACACTGGGCCTCTTGCTCTCCCTGCTGCCCTGAGGCTGCTGGGCCGAAGAGGTCTTGGGCATCCAGCCCCTTGCTGGTCCCTTCCCTCTGACGAGTCCCTCTGAGCTCCAGCACCTTGCAGTGTGGAGACAGACCCTGCCAGCAACCTCCTCTCCAAGGAGGCCTCAACCGAGGCCTAGGCCCAGGGGAAAGGCACCAGCGGGGATGAGCCTGGGGAGGCGCGCAGGCATGTCTGGGCCCAGTCCCCGCAGCCTGCCCCTTGGTGGGGCAGTACCCCCGGAGGCCAGGAACGTCTGGGCAAGGCTGGCCAGGGCCAGGGGCCCTGCTGGTTCTCCCCTGGCTGTGGGCCTCTGAGCACAACCGGCCCTCTCCCCTGGAAGACTCCCGGCTGCCCTCCAAGTCCGCCTTTGCAAGCAACTCCGCCGGCTGTTCCGCGCCAGCTGCGCACAACTGTCCCAAGCCGGAAGATAAAGCGCTTCGGGGTGGTGCTCTCTCCGGCGCCTTGCCCTGACCTGGGGGCCAAGGCAGGGGGTCCACAGTCCGTGGCCAAGGCAGAACCACATGCACAGGTCTGTTCCTGCCCCCTGCACCAGCAGAGAGCTCGGGGGAGCCAGAGACTGTCAGACAGCTGCTGGGCTGGCCGCCTGTGTGGGAAGGGGCAGAGCGACCTAGGGGCACACTGGCCTCTTGCTCTCCCTGCTGCCCTGAGGCTGCTGGGCCAAAGAGGTCTTGGGCATCCAGCCCCTTGCTGGTCCCTTCCCTCTGACGAGTCCCTCTGAGCTCCAGCACCTTGCAGTGTGGAGACAGGCCTGCCAGCAACCTCCTCTCCAAGGAGGCCTCAACCGAGGCCTAGGCCCAGGGGAAAGGCACCAGCGGGGATGAGCCTGGGAAGGCGCAGGGGAATGTCTGGACCCAGTCCCCGTAGCCTGGCCCTTGGTGGGCAGTACCCCCGGAGGCCAGGAAGTTCTGGGCAAGGCTGGCCAGGGGAAGGGGACCTGCTGGGTGCTGTCCCTGGCCTGTGGGGCCTCTGAGCACAACCGACCTTCTCCCGCTGGAAGACCTCCCCGGCTGCCTCCAAAGGCCGCTTTGCAAGCACTCTCGCCGGCTGTTCCCGCCAGCCGCGCACAACGCTCCCAAGCCCGGGAGAAAAGCGCTTCGGGTGGTGCTCTCTCCCGGCCCTTGCCCCTGAGCCTGGGGGCCAGGCAGGGGGTCCACACTCCCAGGCCAAGGCAGAACCACATGCACACGTCTGTTCCTGCCCCCTGCACGGCAGAGAGCTCGGGGGAGCCAGAGTCTGTCAGGCAGCTGCTGGGCTGGCCGCCTGTGTGGGAAGGGGCAGAGCCGACCTAGGGGCACACTGGGCCTCTTGCTCTCCCTGCTGCCCTGAGGCTGCTGGGCAAAAGAGGTCTTGGGCATCCAGCCCCTTGCTGGTCCCTTCCCTCTGACGAAGCCCTCTGAGCTCCAGCACCTTGCAGTGTGGAGAGAGCCCCTGCCAGCAACCTCCTCTCCAAGGAGGCCTCAACCGAGGCCTAGGCCCAGGGGAAGGCACCAGCGGGGATGAGCCTGGGGAGGCGCCCAGGCATGTCTGGGCCCAGTCCCCGCAGCCTGCCCCTTGGAGAGGGAGTACCCCCGGAGGCCAGGAAGGTCTGGGCAAGGCTGGCCAGGGTCAGGGGCCCTGCTGGGTCCTGCCCCTGGCCTGTGGGGCCTCTGAGCACAACCGGCCCTCTCACGCTGGAAGTCCTCCCGGGCTGCCCCCAAGGCCGCTTTGCAAGCACTCTCGCCGGCTGTTCCCGCCAGCTGCGCACAATGCTCCCAAGCCCGGGAGAAAAGCGCTTCGGGGTGGTGCTCTCTCCCGGCCCTTGCCCCTGAGCCTGGGGGCCAGGCAGGAGGTCCACAGTCCCTGGCCAAGGCAGAACCACATGCACAGGTCTGTTCCTGTCCCCTGCACCAGCAGAGAGCTCGGGGGAGCCAGAGACTCTCAGGCAGCTGCTGGGCTGGCGCCTGTTTGGGAAGGGGCAGAGCCGACCTAGGGGCACACTGGGCCTCTTGCTCTCCCTGCTGCCCTGAGGCTGCTGGGCCAAAGAGGTCTTGGGCATCCAGCCCCTTGCTGGTCCCTTCCCTATGACGAGTCCCTCTGAGCTCCAGCACCTTGCAGTGTGGAGACAGGCCCTGCCAGCAACCTCCTCTCCAAGGAGGCCTCAACCGAGGCCTAGGCCCAGGGGAAAGGCACCAGCGGGGGATGAGCCTGGGAAGGCGCAGGGGAATGTCTGGACCCAGTCCCCGCAGCCTGCCCCTTGGTGGGGCAGTACCCCCGGAGACCAGGAAGGTCTGGGCAAGGCTGGCCAGGGTCAGGGGCCCTGCTGGGTCCTGCCCCTGGCCTGTGGGGCCTCTGAGCACAACCGGCCCTCTCACACTGGAAGTCCTCCCCGGCTGCCTCCAAGGCCACTTTGCAAGCACTCTCGCCGGCTGTTCCCGCCAGCTGCGCACAATGCTCCCAAGCCCGGGAGAAAAGCGCTTCGGGGTGGTGCTCTCTCCCGCCCTTGCCCCTGAGCCTGGGGGCCAGGCAGGGGGTCCACAGTCCGTGGCCAAGGCAGAACCACATGCACAGGTCTGTTCCTGCCCCCTGCACCAGCAGAGAGCTCAGGGGAGCCAGAGACTGTCAGGCAGCTGCTGGGCTGGCCGCCTGTGTGGGAAGGGGCAGAGCCGACCTAGGGGCACACTGGGCCTTTGCTCTCCCTGCTGCCCTGAGGCTGCTGGGCCAAAGAGGTCTTGGGCATCCAGCCCCTTGCTGGTCCCTTCCCTCTGACGAGTCCCTCTGAGCTCCAGCACCTTGCAGTGTGGAGAGAGCCCCTGCCAGCAACCTCCTCTCAAGGAGGCCTCAACCGAGGCCTAGGCCCAGGGGAAAGGCACCAGAGGGGATGAGGGCCTGGGGAGCGCCCGGGCATGTCTGGACCAAGTCCCCGCAGCCTGCCCCTTGGTGGGGCAGTAGCCCCGGAGGCCAGGAAGTCTGGGCAAGGCTGGCCAAGGGAAGGGGACTTGCTGGGTCCTGCCCCTGGCCTGTGGGGCCTCTGAGCACAACCGGCCCTCTCCCGCTGGAAGTCCTCCCCGGCTGCCTCCAAGGCCGCTTTGCAAGCACTCTCGCCGGTGTTCCCGCCAGCTGCGCACAATGCTCCCAAGCCCGGGAGAAAAGCGCTTCGGGGTGGTGCTCTCTCCCGGCCCTTCACCCTGAGCCTGAGGGCCAGGCAGTGTGTCCACACTCCAGGCCAAGGCAGAACCACATGCACACGTCTGTTCCTGCCCCCTGCACCGGCAGAGAGCTCGGGGGAGCCAGAGTCTGTCAGGCAGCTGCTGGGCTGGCCGCCTGTTGGGAAGGGGCAGAGCCGACCTAGGGGCACACTGGGCCTCTTGCTCTCCCTGCTGCCCTGAGGCTGCTGGGCCAAAGAGTCTTGGGCATCCAGCCCCTTGCTGGTCCCTTCCCTCTGACGAAGACCTCTGAGCTCCAGCACCTTGCAGTGTGGAGAGAGCCCCTGCCAGCAACCTCCTCTCCAAGGAGGCCTCAACCGAGGCCTAGGCCCAGGGGAAAGGCACCAGCGGGGATGAAACTGGGGAGGCGCCCGGGCATGTCTGGACCCAGTCCCCGCAGCCTGCCCCTTGGTGGGGCAGTAGCCCCGGAGGCCAGGAAGGTCTGGGCAAGGCTGGCCAGGGGAAGGGGACTTGCTGGGTCCTGCCCCTGGCCTGTGGGGCCTCTGAGCACAACCGGCCCTCTCCCGCTGGAAGACCTCCCCGGCTGCCTACAAAGGCCGCTTTGCAAGCACTCTCGCCGGCTGTTCCCGCCAGCTGCGCACAATGCTCCCAAGCCCGGGAGAAAAGCGCTTCGGGGTGGTGCTCTCTCCCGGCCCTTGCCCCTGAGCCTGAGGGGCAGGCAGGGGGTCCACAGTCCCAGGCCAAGGCAGAACCACATGCACACGTCTGTTCCTGCCACCTGCACCGGCAGAGAGCTCGGGGGAGCCAGAGACTGTCAGGCAGCTGCTGGGCTGGCCGCCCGTGTGGGAGGGGGCAGAGCCGACCTAGGGGCACACTGGGCCTCTTGCTCTCCCTGCTGCCCTGAGGCTGCTGGGCCAAAGAGGTCTTGGGCATCCAGCCCCTTGCTGGTCCCTTCCCTCTGACGAGGCCCTCTGAGCTCCAGCACTTTGCAGTGTGGAGACAGCCCCTGCCAGCAACCTCCTCTCCAAGGAGGCCTCAACCGAGGCCTAGGCCCAGGGGAAAGGCACCAGCGGGGATGAGCCTGGGGAGGCGCCCGGGCATGCCTGGACCCTGTCCCCGCAGCCTGCCCCTTGGTGGGGCAGTACCCCTGGAGGCCAGGAAGGTCTGGGCAAGGCTGGCCAGGGGAAGGGGCCCTGCTGGGTCCTGCCCCTGGCCTGTGGGGCCTCTGAGCACCACCGGACCTCTCCCGCGGGAAGATCTCCCCGGCTGCCTCCAAAAGCCGCTTTGCAAGCACTCTCGCTGGCTGTTCCCGCCAGCCGCGCACAATGCTCCCAAGTCGGGGAGAAAAGCGCTTCGGGGTGGTGCTCTCTCCCGGCCCTTCCCCCTGAGCCTGAGGGCCAGGCAGGGGGTCATCACTTCCAGGCCAAGACACCCCACATGCAATGCATCACTCTGTTCCGCCTCCCTGCAGCCGCAGAGAGCTCGGGGGAGCAGAAGTCTGCTGAGCACAACCGGCCCTCTCCCGCTGGAAGACCTCCCCGGCTGCCTCCAAAGGCCGCTTTGCAACACTCTCGCCGGCTGTTCCCGCCAGCTGCGCACAATGCTCCCAAGTCCGGGAAAAAAGCGCTTCGGGGTGGTGCTCTCTCCCGGCCCTTCCCCCTGAGCCTGAGGGCCAGGCAGGGGGTCCACACTCCCAGGCCAAGGCAGAACCACATGCACACGTCTGTTCATTCCGCTTTCCGTCCAAGAGCTAGGGGGAGCCAGAGTCTGTCAGGCAGCTGCTGGGCTGGCCGCCTGTGTGGGAAGAGGCAGAGTCGCCCTAGGTGCGCACTGGACTCATGCTCTCCCTGCTTTCCTGAAGGAGCTGGGTAAAAGAGGTCTTGGCCGTCCATCCCATTGCTTGTCCCTTCCCTCTGACGAGGCCCTCTGAGTTCCAGCACCTTGCAGTGTGGAGATCGCCCCTGTCAGCAACGTCCCCTCCAAGGAGGCCTCAAGCGAGGCCTAGGCCCAGGGGAAAGGCGCCAGCCGGGATGAGCCTGGGGAGGCACGCAGGCATGTCTGGACCCAGTCCCCGCAGCCTGCCCCTTGTTGGGGCAGTAGCCCCGGAGGCCAGGAAGGTCTGGGCAAGGCTGGCCAGGGGCAGGGGCCCTGCTGGGTCCTGCCCCTGGCCTGTGGGGCCTCTGAGCACAACCGGCCCTCTCCGCTGGAAGACCTCCCCGGCTGCCTCCAAAGGCCGCTTTGCAAGCACTCTCGCCGGCTGTTCCCGCCAGCCGCGCACAATGCTCCCAAGTCCGGGAGAAAAGCACTTCGGGGTGGTGCTCTCTCTCGGCCCTTCCCCCTGAGCCTGAGGGCCAGGCAGGGGGTCCACACTCCCAGGCAAAGGCAGAACCACATGCACACGTCTGTTCCTCCCGCTTTCCGTCCAAGAGCTAGGGGGAGCCAGAGTCTGCGAGCACAACCGGCCCTCTCCCGCTGGAAGAGCTTCCCGGCTGCCTCCAAAGGCCGCTTTGCAAGCACTCTCGCCGGCTGTTACCGCCAGCCGCGCACAATGCTCCCGAGCCAGGGAGAAAAGCGCTTCGGGGTGGTGCTCTCTCTCGGCCCTTCCCCCTGAGCCTGAGGGCCAGGCAGGGGGTCCACACTCCCAGGCCAAGACGAACCACATGCACACGTCTGTTCCTCCCGCTTTCCGTCCAAGAGCTAGGGGGAGCCAGAGTCTTTCAGGCAGCTGCTGGGCTGGCCGCCTGTGTGGGAAGAGGCAGAGTCGACCTAGGTGCGCACTGGACTCATGCGCTCCCTGCTTCCCTGAAGGAGCTGGGTAAAAGAGGTCTTGGCCGTCCAGCCCCTTGCTTGTCCCTTCCCTCTGACGAGGCCCTCTGAGTTCCAGCACCTTGCAGTGTGGAGATCGCCCCTGTCAGCAACGTCCCCTCCAAGGAGGCCTCAAGCGAGGCCTAGGCCCAGGGGAAAGGCGCCAGCCGGGATGAGCCTGGGGAGGCACGCGGGCATGTCTGGACCCAGTCCCGCAGCCTGCCCCTTGTTGGGGTAGTATCCCCGGAGGCCAGGAAGGTCTGGGCAAGGCTGGCCAGGGGCAGGGGCCCTGCTGGGTCCTGCCCCTGGCCTGTGGGGCCTCTGAGCACAACCGGCCCTCTCACGCTGAAAGTCCTCCCCGGCTGCCTCCAAGGCCGCTTTGCAAGCACTCTCGCCGGCTGTTCCCGCCAGCTGCGCACAATGCTCCCAAGCCCGGGAGAAAAGCGCTTCGGGGTGGTGCTCTCTCCCGGCCCTTGCCCCTGAGCCTGGGGGCCAGGCAGGGGGTCCACACTCCCAGGCCAAGGCAGAACCACATGCACACGTCTGTTCCTTGCCCCCTGCACCGGCAGAGAGCTCGGGGGAGCCAGAGCCTGTCAGGCAGCTGCTGGGCTGGCTGCCCGTGTGGGAAGGGGCAGAGCCGACCTAGAGGCACAGTGGGCCTCTTGCTCTCCCTGCTGCCCTGAGGTTGCTGGGCCAAAGAGGTCTTGGGCATCCAGCCCCTTGCTGGTCCTTCCCTCTGACGAAGCCCTCTGAGCTCCAGCACCTTGCAGTGTGGAGAGCCCCTGCCAGCAACCTCCTCTCCAAGGAGGCCTCAACCGAGGCCTAGGCCCAGGGGAAAGGCACCAGCGGGGATGAGCCTGGGGAGGCGCCCGGGCATGTCTGGACCCAGTCCCCGCAGCCTGCCCCTTGGTGGGGCAGTAGCCCCGGAGGCCAGGAAGGTCTGGGCAAGGCTGGCCAGGGGAAGGGGACTTGCTGGGTCCTGCCCCTGGCCTGTGGGGCCTCTGAGCACAACCGGCCCTCTCCCGCTGGAAGACCTCCCCGGCTGCCTCCAAAGGCCGCTTTGCAAGCACTCTCGCCGGCTGTTCCCGCCAGCCGCGCACAATGCTCCCAAGTCCGGGAGAAAAGCGCTTCGGGTGGTGCTCTCTCCCGGCCCTTCCCCCTGAGCCTGAGGGCCAGGCAGGGGGTCCACACTCCCAGGCCAAGGCAGAACCACATGCACACATCAGTTCCTGCCCCCTGCACCGGCAGAGACCTCGGGGGAGCCAGAGTCTGCTGAGCACAACCGGCTCTCTCCCGCTGGAAGACCTCCCCGGATGCCTCCAAAAGGCCGCTTTGCAAGCACTCTCAACGGCTGTTCCCGTCAGCCGCGCACAATGCTCCCAAGTCCGGGAGAAAAGCGCTTCGGGGTGGTGCTCTCTCCCGGCCCTTCCCCCTGAGCCTGACGGCCAGGCAGGGGGTCCACACTCCCAGTCCAAGACAGAACCACATGCACACGTCTGTTCCTGCCCCCTGCACCGGCAGAGAGCTCGGGGGAGCCAGAGTCTGCTGAGCACACCGGCCCTCTCCCGCTGAAAGACCTCCCCTGCTGCCTCCAAAGGCCGCTTTGCAAGCACTCTCGCCGGCTGTTCCCGCCAGCCGCGCACAATGCTCCCAAGTCCGGGGAAAAGCGCTTCGGGGTGGTGCTCTCTCCCGGCCCTTCCCCCTGAGCCTGAGGGCCAGGCAGGGGGTCCACACTCCCAGGCCAAGGCAGAACCACATGCACACGTCTGTTCCTCCCGCTTTCCTTCCAAGAGCTAGGGGGAGCCAGAGTCTGTCAGGCAGCTGCTGGGCTGGCCGCCTGTGTGGGAAGAGACAGAGTCGACTTAGGTGCGCACTGGACTCATGCTCTCCCTGCTTCCCTGAAGGAGCTGGGTAAAAGAGGTCTTGGACGTCCAGCCCCTTGCTTGTCCCTTCCCTCTGACGAGGCCCTCTGAGTTCCAGCACCTTGCAGTGTGGAGATCGCCCCGGTCAGCAACGTCCCCTCCAAGGAGGCCTCAAGCGAGGCCTCGGCCCAGGGGAAAGGCGCCAGCCTGGATGAGCCTGGGGAGGCACGCGGGCATGTCTGGACCCAGTCCCCGCAGCCTGCCCCTTGTTGGGGCAGTAGCCCTGGAGGCCAGGAAGGTCTGGGCAAGGCTGGCCAGGGGCAGGGGCCCTGCTGGGCCTGCCCCTGGCCTGTGGGGCCTCTGAGCACAACCAGCCCTGTCCCGCTGGAAGACCTCCCCGGCTGCCTCCAAAGGCCGCTTTGCAAGCACTCTCGCCGGCTGTTCCCGCCAGCCGCGCACAATGCTCCCAAGTCCGGGAGAAAAGCGCTTCGGGGTGGTGCTCTCTCCCGGCCCTTACCCCTGAGCCTGAGGGCCAGGCAGGGGTTCCACACTCCCAGGCCAAGACAGAACCACATGCACACGTCTGTTCCTGCCCCCTGCACCGGAAGAGAGCTCGGGGGAGCCAGAGTCTGCTGAGCACAACAGGCCCTCTCCCGCTGAAAGACCTCCCCTGCTGCCTCCAAAGGCCGCTTTGCAAGCACTCTCGCCGGCTGTTCCCGCCAGCTGGGCACAATGCTCCCAAGTACGGGAGAAAAGCACTTCGGGGTGGTGCTCTCTCACGGCCCTTCCCCCTGAGCCTGAGGGCCAGGCAGGGGGTCCACACTCCCAGGCCAAGGCAGAACCACATGCACACGTGTGTTCCTGCCCCCTGCACCGGCAGAGAGCTCGGGGGAGCCAGAGTCTGTCAGGCAGCTGCTGGGCTGGCCGCCTGTGTGGGAAGGGACAGAGCCGACCTAGGGGCACACTGGGCCTCTTGCTCTCCCTGCTGCCCTGAGGCTGCTGGGCCAAAGAGTCTTGGGCATCCAGCCCCTTGCTGGTCCCTTCCCTCTGACGAGTCCCTCTGAGCTCCAGCACCTTGCAGTGTGGAGACAGCACCTGCCAGCAACCTCCTCTCCAAGGAGGCCTCAACCGAGGCCTAGGCCCAGGGGAAAAGCACCAGCGGGAATGAGCCTGGGGAGGCGCCGGGCATGTCTGGACCCAGTCCCCGCAGCCTGCCCCTTGGTGGGGCAGTACCCCCGGAGGCCAGGAAGGTCTGGGCAAGGCTAGCCAGGGGCAGGGGCCCTACTGGGTCTTCCCCCGGCCTGTGGGGCCTCTGAGCACAACCGGCCCTCTCCCGCTGGAAGACCTCCCCGGCTGCCTCCGAAGGCCGCTTTGCAAGCACTCGCGCCAGCTGATCCCGCCAGCCGCGCACAATGCTCCCAAGCCCGGGAGAAAAGCGCTTCGGGGTGGTGCTCTCTCCCGGCCCTTCCCCCTGAGCCTGAGGGCCAGGCAGGGGGTCTACACTCCCAGGCCAAGGCAGAACCACATGCACACGTCTGTTCCTGCCCCCTGCACCGGGAGAGAGCTCGGGGGATCCAGAGTCTGCTGAGCACAACCGTCTCTCTCCCGCTGGAAGACCTCCCCGGATGTCTCCAAAGGCCTCTTTGCAAGCACTCTCGCCGGCTGTTCCCGCCGGCCGCACATAATGCTCCCAAGTCCGGGAGAAAAGCGCTTCGGGGTGGTGCTCTCTCTCGGCCCTTCCCCCTGAGCCTGAGGGCCAGGCAGGGGGTCCACACTCCCAGGCCAAGGCAGAACCACATGCACACGTCTGTTCCTCCCGCTTTCCGTCCAAGAGCTAGGGGGAGCCAGAGTCTGTCAGGCAGCTGCTGGGCTGGCCGCCTGTGTGGGAAGAGACAGAGTCGACTTAGGTGCGCACTGGACTCATGCTCTCCCTGCTTCCCTGAAGGAGCTGGGTAAAAGAGGTCTTGGACGTCCAGCCCCTTGCTTGTCCCTTCCCTCTGACGAGGCCCTCTGAGTTCCAGCACCTTGCAGTGTGGAGATCGCCCCTGTCAGCAACGTCCCCTCCAAGGAGGCCTCAAGCGAGGCCTAGGCCCAGGGGAAAGGCGCCAGCCGGGATGAGCCTGGGGAGGCACGCGGGCATGTCTGGACCCAGTCCCCGCAGCCTGCCCCTTGGTGGGGCAGTAGCCCCGGAGGCCAGGAAGGTCTGGGCAAGGCTGGCCAGGGGCAGGGGCCTGCTGGGTCCTGCCCCTGGCCTGTGGGGCCTCTGAGCACAACCGGCCCTCTCCCGCTGGAAGACCTCCCCGGCTGCCTCCAAAGGCCGCTTTGCAAGCACTCTCGCCGGCTGTTCCCGCCAGCCGCGCACAATGCTCCCAAGCCCGGGAGAAAAGCGCTTCGGGGTGGTGCTCTCTCCCGGCCCTTGCCCCTGAGCCTGGGGGGCCAGGCAGGGGGTCCACACTCCCAGGCCAAGGCAGAACCACATGCACACGTCTGTTCCTGCCCCCTGCACCGGCAGAGAGCTCGGGGGAGCCAGAGTCTGCTGAGCACAACCGGCTCTCTCCCGCTGGAAGACCTCCGCGGATGCCTCCAAAGGCCGCTTTGCAAGCACTCTCAACGGCTGTTCCCGTCAGCCACGCACAATGCTCCCAAGTCCGGGAGAAAAGCGCTTCGGGGTGGTGCTCTCTCCCGGCCCTTCCTCCTGAACCTGACGGCCAGGCAGGGGGTCCACACTCCCAGGCCAAGACAGAACCACATGCACACGTCTGTTCCTGCCCCCTGCACCGGCAAAGAGCTCGGGGGAGCCAGAGTCCGCTGAGCACAACCGGCCCTCTCCCGCTGGAAGACCTCCCCTGCTGCCTCCAAAGGCCGCTTTGCAAGCACTCTCGCCGGCTGTTCCCGTCAGCCGCGCACAATGCTCCCAAGTCCGGTAGAAAAGCGCTTCGGGGTGGTGCTCTCTCTCGGCCCTTCCCCCTGAGCCTGAGGGCCAGGCAGGGGGTCCACACTCCCAGGCCAAGGCAGAACCACATGCACTCGTCTGTTCCTCCCGCTTCCCGTCCAAGAGCTAGGGGGAGCCAGAGTCTGTCAGGCAGCTGCTGGGCTGGCCGCCTGTGTGGGAAGAGGCAGAGTCGACCTCGGTGCGCACTGGACTCATGCTCTCCCTGCTTTCCTGAAGGAGCTGGGTGAAAGAGGTCTTGGCCGTCCAGCCCCATGCTTGTCCCTTCCCTCTGACCAGGCCCTCTGAGTTCCAGCACCTTGCAGTGTGGAGATCGCCCCTGCCAGCAACTCCTCTCCAAGGAGGCCTCAACCGAGGCCTAGGCCCAGGGGAAAGGCACCAGCGGGGATGAGCCTGGGGAGGCGCCCGGGCATGTCTGGACCCAGTCCCCGCAGCCTGCCCCTTGGTGGGGCAGTACCCCCGGAGGCCAGGAAGGTCTGGGCAAGGCTGGCCAGGGGCAGGGGCCCTGCTGGGTCCTGCCCCTGGCCTGTGGGGCCTCTGAGCACAACCGGCCCTCTCCCGCTGGAAGACCTCCCCGGCTGCCTCCAAAGGCCGCTTTGCAAGCACTCTCGCCGGCTGTTCCCGCCAGCCGCGCACAAATGCTCCCAAGTCCGGGAGAAAAGCGCTTCGGGGTGGTGCTCTCTCCCGGCCCTTCCCCCTGAGCCTGAGGGCCAGGCAGGGGGTCCACACTCCCAGGCCAAGGCAGAACCACATGCACACGTCTGTTCCTGCCCCCTGCACCGGCAGAGAGCTCGGGGGAGCCAGAGTCTGCTGAGCACAACCGGCTCTCTCCCGCTGGAAGACCTCCGCGGATGCCTCCAAAGGCCGCTTTGCAAGCACTCTCAACGGCTGTTCCCGTCAGCCGCGCACAATGCTCCCAAGGCCGGGAGAAAAGCGCTTCGGGGTGGTCCTCTCTCCCGGCCCTTCCCCCTGAGCCTGACGGCCAGGCAGGGGGTCCACACTCCCAGGCCAAGGCAGAACCACATGCACACGTCTGTTCCTGCCCCCTGCACCGGCAGAGAGCTCGGTGGAGCCAGAGTCTGCTGAGCACAACCGGCTCTCTCCCGCTGGAAGACCTCCGCGGATGCCTCCAAAGGCCGCTTTGCAAGCACTCTCAACGGCTGTTCCCGTCAGCTGCGCACAATGCTCCCAAGTCCGGGAGAAAAGCGCTTCGGGGTGGTGCTCTCTCCCTGCCCTTCCCCCTGAGACTGACGGCCAGGCAGGGGGTCCACACTCCCAGGCCAAGGCAGAACCACATGCACACGTCTGTTCCTGCCCCCTACACCGGCAGAGAGCTCGGGGGAGCCAGAGTCTGTCAGGCAGCTGCTGGGCTGGCTGCCCGTGTGGGAAGGGGCAGAGCCGACCTAGAGGCACAGTGGGCCTCTTGCTCTCCCTGCTGCCCTGAGGCTGCTGGGCGAAAGAGGTCTTGGGCATCCAGCCCCTTGCTGGTCCTTCCCTCTGACGAAGCCCTCTGAGCTCCAGCACCTTGCAGTGTGGAGAGAGCCCCTGCCAGCAACCTCCTCTGCAAGGAGGCCTCAACCGAGGCCTAGGCCCAGGGGAAAGGCACCAGCGGGGATGAGCCTGGGGAGGCGCCCGGGCATGTCTAGACCCAGTCCCCGCAGCCTACCCCTTGGTAGGGCAGTACCCCCGGAGGCCAGGAAGGTCTGGGCAAGGCTGGCCAGGGGCAGGGGCCCTGCGGTGTCCTGCCCCTGGCCTGTGGGGCCTCTGAGCACAACCGGCCCTCTCCCGCTGGAAGACCTCCCCGGCTGCCTCCAAAGGCCGCTTTGCAGCACTCTCACCGGCTGTTCCCGCCAGCCGCGCACAATGCTCCCGAGCCCGGGAGAAAAGCGCTTCGGGGTGGTGCTCTCTCCCGGCCCTTGCCCCTGAGCCTGGGGGCCAGGCAGGGGGTCCACACTCCCATGCCAAGGCAGAACCACATGCACACGTCTGTTCCTGCCCCCTGCACCGGCAGAGAGCTCGGGGGAGCCAGAGTCTGCTGAGCACAACCGGCTCTCTCCCGCTGGAAGACCTCCCGGGATGCCTCCAAAGGCCGCTTTGCAAGCACTCTCAACGGCTGTTCCCGTCAGCCACGCACAATGCTCCAAAGTCCGGGAGAAAAGCGCTTCGGGGTGGTGCTCTCTCTCGGCCCTTCCCCCTGAGCCTGAGGGCCAGGCAGGGGGTCCACACTCCCAGGCCAAGGCAGAACCACATGCACACGTCTGTTCCTCCCGCTTTCCGTCCAAGAGCTAGGGGGAGCCAGAGTCTGTCAGGCAGCTGCGGGGCTGGCCGCCTGTGTGGGAAGAGGCAGAGTCGACCTAGGTGCGCACTGGACTCATACTCTCCCTGCTTTCCTGAAGGAGCTGGGTAAATGAGGTCTTGGCCGTCCAGCCCCTTGCTTGTCCCTTCCCTCTGACGAGGCCCTCTGAGTTCCAGCACCTTGCAGGGTGGAGATCGCCCCTGTCAGCAACGTCCCCTCCAAGGAGGCCTCAAGCGAGGCCTAGGCCCAGGGGAAAGGCGCCAGCCGGGATGAGCCTGGGGAGGCACGGGGGCATGTCTGGACCCAGTCCCCGCAGCCTGCCCCTTGTTGGGGCAGTAGCCCCGGAGGCCAGGAAGGTCTGGGCAAGGCTGGCCAGGGGCAGGGGCCCTGCTGGGTCCTGCCCCTGGCCTGTGGGGCCTCTGAGCACCACCGGACCTCTCCCGCGGGAAGACCTCCCCGGCTGCCTCCAAAGGCCGCTTTGCAAGCACTCTCGCTGGCTGTTCCCGCCAGCCGAGCACAATGCTCCCAAGTCCGGGAGAAAAGCGCTTCGGGTGGTGCTCTCTCCCGGCCCTTCCCCCTAGCCTGACGGCCAGGCAGGGGGTCCACACTCCCAGGCCAAGACAGAACCACATGCACACGTGTGTTCCTGCCCCCTGCACCGGCAGAGAGCTCGGGGGAGCCAGAGTCTGCTGAGCACAACCGGCCCTCTCCCGCTGAAAGACCTCCCCTGCTGCCTCCAAAGGCCGCTTTGCAAGCACTCTCGCCGGCTGTTCCCGCCAGCCGCGCACAATGCTCCCAAGTCCGGGAGAGAAGCGCTTCGGGGTGGTGCTCTCTCTCGGCCCTTCCCCCTGAGCCTGAGGGCCAGGCAGGGGGTCCACACTCCCAGGCCAAGGCAGAACCACATGCACACGTCTGTTCCTCCCGCTTTCCGTCCAAGAGCTAGGGGGAGCCAGAGTCTGTCAGGCAGCTGCGGGGCTGGCCGCCTGTGTGGGAAGAGACAGAGTCGACTTAGGTGCGCACTGGACTCATGCTCTCCCTGCTTCCCTGAAGGAGCTGGGTAAAAGAGGTCTTGGACGTCCAGCCCCTTGCTTGTCCCTTCCCTCTGACGAGGCCCTCTGAGTTCCAGCACCTTGCAGTGTGGAGATCGCCCCTGCAGCAACGTCCTCTCCAAGGAGGCCTCAACCGAGGCCTAGGCCCAGGGGAAAGGCGCCAGCGGGGATGAGCCTGGGGAGGCACCGGGCATGTCTGGACCCAGTCCCCGCAGCCTGCCCCTTGTTGGGGCAGTACCCCCGGAGGCCAGGAAGGTCTGGGCAAGGCTGGCCAGGGGCAGGGGCCCTGCTGGGTCCTGCCCCTGGCCTGTGGGGCCTCTGAGCACAACCGGCCCTCTCCCGCTGGAAGACCTCCCCGGCTGCCTCCAAAGTCCGCTTTGCAAGCACTCTCGCCGGCTGTTCCCGCCAGCCGCGCACAATGCTCCCAAGTCCGGGAGAAAAGCGCTTCGGGGTGGTGCTCTCTCCCGGCCCTTCCCCCTGAGCCTGAGGGCCAGGCAGGGGGTCCACACTCCCAGGCCAAGGCAGAACCACATGCACACGTCTGTTCCTGCCCCCTGCACCGGCAGAGAGCTCGGGGGAGCCAGAGTCTGATGAGCACAACCGGCTCTCTCCCGCTGGAAGACCTCCCCGGATGCCTCCAAAGGCCGCTTTGAAAGCACTCTCAACGGCTGTTCCCGCCAGCCGCGCACAATGCTCCCAAGTCCGGGAGAAAAGCGCTTCGGGGTGGTGCTCTCTCCCGGCCCTTCCTCCTGAGCCTGACGGCCAGGCAGGGGGTCCACACTCCCAGGCCAAGACAGAACCACATGCACACGTCTGTTCCTGCCCCCTGCACCGGCAAAGAGCTCGGGGGAGCCAGAGTCCGCTGAGCACAACCGGCCCTCTCCCGCTGGAAGACCTCCCCTGCTGCCTCCAAAGGCCGCTTTGCAAGCACTCTCGCCGGCTGTTCCCGCCAGCCGCGCACAATGCTCCCAAGTCCGGTAGAAAAGCGCTTCGGGGTGGTGCTCTCTCTCGGCCCTTCCCCCTGAGCCTGAGGGCCAGGCAGGGGGTCCACACTCCCAGGCCAAGGCAGAACCACATGCACTCGTCTGTTCCTCCCGCTTCCCGTCCAAGAGCTAGGGGGAGCCAGAGTCTGTCAGACAGCTGCTGGGCTGGCCGCCTGTGTGGGAAGAGGCAGAGTCGACCTAGGTGCGCACTGGACTCATGGTCTCCCTGCTTTCCTGAAGGAGCTGGGTGAAAGAGGTCTTGGCCGTCCAGCCCCATGCTTGTCCCTTCCCTCTGACCAGGCCCTCTGAGTTCCAGCACCTTGCAGTGTGGAGATCGCCCCTGCCAGCAACCTCCTCTCCAAGGAGGCCTCAACCGAGGCCTAGGCCCAGGGGAAAGGCACCAGCGGGGATGAGCCTGGGGAGGCGCCCGGGCATGTCTGGACCCAGTCCCGCAGCCTGCCCCTTGGTGGGGCAGTACCCCCGGAGGCCAGGAAGGTCTGGGCAAGGCTGGCCAGGGGCAGGGGCCCTGCTGGGTCCTGCCCCTGGCCTGTGGGGCCTCTGAGCACAACCGGCCTCTCCCGCTGGAAGACCTCCCCGGCTGCCTCCAAAGGCCGCTTTGCAAGCACTCTCGCCGGCTGTTCCCGCCAGCTGGGCACAATGCTCCCAAGTACGGGAGAAAAGCGCTTCGCGGTGGTGCTCTCTCACGGCCCTTCCCCCTGAGCCTGAGGGCCAGGCAGGGGGTCCACACTCCCAGGCCAAGGCAGAACCACATGCACACGTCTGTTCCTGCCCCCTGCACCGGCAGAGAGCTCGGGGGAGCCAGAGTCTGCTGAGCACAACCGGCTCTCTCCCGCTGGAAGACCTCCGCGGATGCCTCCAAAGGCCGCTTTGCAAGCACTCTCAACGGCTGTTCCCGTCAGCCGCGCACAATGCTCCCAAGTCCGGGAGAAAAGCGCTTCGGGGTGGTGCTCTCTCCCGGCCCTTCCCCTGAGCCTGAGGGCCAGGCAGGGGTCCACACTCCCAGGCCAAGACAGAACCACATGCACACGTCTGTTCCTGCCCCCTGCACCGGCAGAGAGCTCGGGGGAGCCAGAGTCTGCTGAGCACAACCGGCCCTCTCCCGCTGAAAGACCTCCCCTGCTGCCTCCAAAGGCCGCTTTGCAAGCACTCTCGCCGGCTGTTCCCGCCAGCCGCGCAAAATGCTCCCAAGTCCGGGAGAAAAGCGCTTCGGGGTGGTGCTCTCTCCCGGCCCTTCCCCTGAGCCTGAGGGCCAGGCAGGGGGTCCACACTCCCAGGCCAAGGCAGAACCACATGCACACGTCTGTTCCTCCCGCTTTCCGTCCAAGAGCTAGGGGGAGCCAGAGTCTGTCAGGCAGCTGCTGGGCTGGCCGCCTGTGTGGGAAGAGGCAGAGTCGACCTAGGTGCGCACTGGCCTCATGCTCTCCCTGCTTTCCTGAAGGAGCTGGGTAAAAGAGGTCTTGGCCGTCCAGCCCCTTGCTTGTCCCTTCCCTCTGACGAGGCCCTCTGAGTTCCAGCACCTTGCAGTGTGGAGATCGCCCCTGTCAACAACGTCCCCTCCAAGGAGGCCTCAAGCGAGGCCTAGGCCCAGGGCAAAGGCGCCAGCCGGGATGAGCCTGGGGAGGCACGCGGGCATGTCTGGACCCAGACCCGCAGCCTGCCCCTTGTTGGGGCAGTAGCCCCGGAGGCCAGGAAGGTCTGGGCAAGGCTGGCCAGGGGCAGGGGCCCTGCTGGGTCCTGCCGCTGGCCTGTGGGGCCTCTGAGCACCACCGGACCTCTCCCGCTGGAAGACCTCCCCGGCTGCCTCCAAAGTCCGCTTTGCAAGCACTCTCGCCGGCTGTTCCCGCCAGCCGCGCACAATGCTCCCAAGTCCGGGAGAAAAGCGCTTCGGGGTGGTGCGCTCTCCCGGCCCTTACCCCTGAGCCTGAGGGCCAGGCAGGGGGTCCACACTCCCAGGCCAAGACAGAACCACATGCACACGTCTGTTCCTGCCCCCTGCACCGGCAGAGAGCTCGGGGGAGCCAGAGTCTGCTGAGCACAACCGGCCCTCTCCCGCTGAAAGACCTCCCCTGCTGCCTCCAAAGGCCGCTTTGCAAGCACTCTCGCCGGCTGTTCCCGCCAGCCGCGCACAATGCTCCCAAGTCCTGGAGAAAAGCGCTTCGGGGTTGTGCTCTCTCTCGGCCCTTCCCCCTGAGCCTGAGGGCCAGGCAGGGGGTCCACACTCCCAGGCCAAGGCAGAACCACATGCACACGTCTGTTCCTCCCGCTTTCCGTCCAAGAGCTAGGGGGAGCCAGAGTCTGTCAGGCAGCTGCTGGGCTGGCCGCCTGTGTGGGAAGAGGCAGAGTCGACCTAGGTGCGCACTGGACTCATGCTCTCCCTGCTTTCCTGAAGGAGCTGGGTAAAAGAGGTCTTGGCCGTCCAGCCCCTTGCTTGTCCCTTCCCTCTGACGAGGCCCTCTGAGTTCCAGCACCTTGCAGTGTGGAGATCGCCCCTGTCAGCAACGTCCCCTCCAAGGAGGCCTCAAGCGAGGCCTAGGCCCAGGGGAAAGGCGCCAGCCGGGATGAGCCTGGGGAAGCACGCGGGCATGTCTGGACCCAGTCCCCGCAGCCTGCCCCTTGTTGGGGCAGTAGCCCCGGAGGCCAGGAATGTCTGGGCAAGGCTGGCCAGGGGCAGGGGCCCTGCTGGGTCCTGCCCCTGGCTTGTGGGGCCTCTGAGCACCACCGGACCTCTCCCGCGGGAAGACCTCCCCGGCTGCCTCCAAAGGCCGCTTTGCAAGCACTCTCGCTGGCTGTTCCCGCCAGCCGCGCACAATGCTCCCAAGTCCGGGAGAAAAGCGCTTCGGGGTGGTGCTCTCTCCCGGCCCTTCCCCCTGAGCCTGAGGGCCAGGCAGGGGGTCCACACTCCCAGGCCAAGACAGAACCACATGCACACGTCTGTTCCTGCCCCCTGCACCGGCAGAGAGCTCGGGGGAGCCAGAGTCTGCTGAGCACAACCGGCCCTCTCCCGCTGAAAGACCTCCCCTGCTGCCTCCAAAGGCCGCTTTGCAAGCACTCTCGCCGGCTGTTCCCGCCAGCTGGGCACAATGCTCCCAAGTACGGGAGAAAAGCGCTTCGGGGTGGTGCTCTCTCACGGCCCTTCCCCCTGAGCCTGAGGGCCAGGCAGGGGGTCCACACTCCCAGGCCAAGGCAGAACCACATGCACACGTGTGTTCCTGCCCCCTGCACCGGCAGAGAGCTCGGGGGAGCCAGAGACTGTCATGCCGCTGCTGGGCTGGCCGCCTGTGTGGGAAGGGGCAGAGACGACCTAGGGGCAAACTGGGCCTCTTGCTCTCCCTGCTGCCCTGAGGCTGCTGGGCCAAAGAGGTCTTGGGCATCCAGCCCCTTGCTGGTCCCTTCCCTCTGACGAGGCCCTCTGAGCTCCAGCACCTTGCAGTGTGGAGAGAGCCCCTGCCAGCAACCTCCTCTCCAAGGAGGCCTCAACCGAGGCCTAGGCCCAGGGGAAAGGCACCAGCGGGGATGAGCCTGGGGAGGCGCCCGGGCATGTCTGGACCCAGTCCCCGCAGCCTGCCCCTTGGTGGGGCAGTACCCCCGGAGGCCAGGAAGGTCTGGGCAAGGCTGGCCAGGGGCAGGGGCCCTGCTGGGTCCTGCCCCTGGCCTGTGGGGCCTCTGAGCACAACCGGCCCTCTCCCGCTGGAAGACCTCCCCGGCTGCCTCCAAAGGCCGCTTTGCAAGCACTCTCGCCGGCTGTTCCCGCCAGCCGCGCACAATGCTCCCAAGTCCGGGAGAAAAGCGCTTCGGGGTGGTGCTCTCTCCCGGCCCTTCCCCCTGAGCCTGAGGGCCAGGCAGGGGGTCCACACTCCCAGGCCAAGGCAGAACCACATGCACACGTCTGTTCCTGCCCCCTGCACCGGCAGAGAGCTCGGGGGAGCCAGAGTCTGCTGAGCACAACCGGCTCTCTCCCGCTGGAAGACCTCCCCGGATGCCTCCAAAGGCCGCTTTGCAAGCACTCTCAACGGCTGTTCCCGTCAGCCGCGCACAATGCTCCCAAGTCCGGGAGAAAAGCGCTTCGGGGTGGTGCTCTCTCCCGGCCCTTCCCCCTGAGCCTGAGGGCCAGGCAGGGGGTCCACACTCCCAGGCCAAGGCAGAACCACATGCACACGTCTGTTCCTCCCGCTTTCCGTCCAAGAGCTAGGGGGAGCCAGAGTCTGTCAGGCAGCTGCGGGGCTGGCCGCCTGTGTGGGAAGAGGCAGAGTCGACCTAGGTGCGCACTGGACTCATACTCTCCCTGCTTTCCTGAAGGAGCTGGGTAAATGAGGTCTTGGCCGTCCAGCCCCTTGCTTGTCCCTTCCCTCTGACGAGGCCCTCTGAGTTCCAGCACCTTGCAGGGTGGAGATCGCCCCTGTCAGCAACGTCCCCTCCAAGGAGGCCTCAAGCGAGGCCTAGGCCCAGGGGAAAGGCGCCAGCCGGGATGAGCCTGGGGAGGCACGGGGGCATGTCTGGACCCAGTCCCCGCAGCCTGCCCCTTGGTGGGGCAGTAGCCCCGGAGGCCAGGAAGGTCTGGGCAAGGCTGGCCAGGGGAGGGGCCCTGCTGGGTCCTGCCCCTGGCCTGTGGGGCCTCTGAGCACCACCGGACCTCTCCCGCGGGAAGACCTCCCCGGCTGCCTCCAAAGGCCGCTTTGCAAGCACTCTCGCCGGCTGTTCCCGCCAGCCGAGCACAATGCTCCCAAGTCCGGGAGAAAAGCGCTTCGGGGTGGTGCTCTCTCCCGGCCCTTCCCCCTGAGGCTGAGGGCCAGGCAGGGGTTCCACACTCCCAGGCCAAGACAGAACCACATGCACACGTCTGTTCCTGCCCCCTGCACCGGCAGAGAGCTCGGAGGAGCCAGAGTCTGCTGAGCACAACCGGCCGTCTCCCGCAGGAAGACCTCCCCATCTGCCTCCAAAGGCCGGTTTGCAAGCACTCTCACCCGCTGTTCCCGCAGGCCGCGCACAATGGTCCCAAGCTCGGGAGAAAAGCGCTTCGGGGTGGTCCTCTCTCCGGTCCCTTATGCCTGAGCCTGGGGGCCAGCGAGGGGGTCCATACTCCCAGGCCAAGGCAGAACCACATGCACACGTCTGTTCCTGCCCCCTGCACCGGCAGAGAGCTCGGGGGAGCCAGAGTCTGTCAGGCAGCTGCTGGGTTGGCCGCCGGTGTGGGAAGGGGCAGAGCCGACCTAGGGGCCCAATGGGCCTCTTACTCTCCCTGCTTACCTGAGGCTGCTGGGCGAAAGAGTTCTTCGTCATCCAGCCCCTTACTCCCCCTTTCCCTCTGACTAGGCCCTCTGAGCTTCAGTACCTTGCATTGTGGAGACAGCCCCTGCCAGAAACCTCCCCTCCCAGGAGGCCTAAATCAAGGCCTAGGCCCAGGGGAAAGGCGCCAGCTGGGACGAGCCTGGGGAGGAGCCCCGGCATGTGTGGACCCACTCCCCGCAGTCTGCCCCTTGGTGTTGCAGTACCCCCGGAGGCCTGGAAAGTGTGGGCAAGGCTGTCCAGGGGCAGGATCCCCTGCCCCTGGCCTGTGGGGCCTCTGAGCACAAATGGCCCTCTCCCACTGGAAGACCTCCCCGGCTGCCTCCAAAGGCCGCTTTGCAAGCACTCTCGCCCGTTGTTCCCGCAAGCTGCAAACAATGCTCCCAAGCCCGGGAGAAAAGTGCTTCGGGGTGGTCCTCTCTCTGGGCCCTTGCCCCTGAGCCTGGGGGCCAGCCAGGGGATCCACACTCCCAGGCCTAGGCAGAACCACATACACATGTCTGTTCCTGCCCGTTGCACTGTCAACGAACTCGGGCGAGCCAGAGTCTGTCTCCAGTCTGCAAGGGCCTGGAGGGCAGAGGGCTTCCTAAGAGAGATGTGGCGAGGAAGTGGGTGGATGCCCTAGACCTCTTTGGCCCAACATCCTCAGGGCGCAGGAAGTGCAAGAAGCCCACTGTGCTGCTATGTCGGCTCTGTTCAGTGGCCCCACAGGCCAGAGCCAAAACCCAGCATTGCCCCTGACCTTAGCCAGCCTTGCCCAGAGCTTCCTGGCCTCCACGGTTACTGCCCCATGCAGAGTCAGGCTGCGGGGAGTGTGCCAGAAATGCCCGGGTGCCTCCGCAAGCTCATTCCCCCTAACGCCTTTTCCCTGGGCCTAGGCCTTATTTGAGGCCTACTTGAAGGGGTGGTGCTGGCAGGGACTGTTTCCACACTGCAAGGGCCTGGGGTGCAGAGGGCCTCGTCAGAGGGAAGGAAGGGTAGAACAAAGGGCTGGAAGCCCAAGACCTCTTTGCCCCGCAGCCTCAGGGCAGCAGGGAGAGCAAGAGGCCCACTGTGCCCGTAGGTCGGCTGTGCCCCTTCACACGCAGGCGGTGCTTCTGGGATTGCCGAGGAACTGCCTGACAGACTCTGGCTCACCTAAGCTGTCTCTAGTTGCAGGTAGCAGGAACAGACCTGTGTGCATGTGGTTCTGCCTTGGCCTGGGAGTGTGGAGCCCCTCGCTGGCCCCCAGGCTCAGGGGCAAGGGCCCGGAGAGAGGACCACCCCGAAGCGCTTTTCTCCCGGGCTTGGGAGCATTGTTTGCGGCTTGCGGGAACAGCGGGCGAGAGTCCTTGCAAAGCGGCCTTTGGAAGCAGCTGAGGAAGTCTTCCAGCGGGAGAGGGCTGGTTCTGCTCAGAAGCCCCACAGGCAAGAGGCAGAGCCCAGCATGGCCCCTGCCCTTGGCCAGACTTGCCCAGACCTTCCCTTGTTTGTTTCACTGTCGTCTAATTCATCGCCTTTCCTCTCTGGCTAACAGGCCTCCAGCCATCACTCTTTCTTTACTGGTACCCAGTGCCTGCCTGGCACTGGCTCTAGAAAATAAAGAGATACATAGCTTGTTCAAATCCGCTCTTTAACAAAAGTAAATAAACACACCCAAAGGAGCTCTCATACTAAGAAGTGTTTGTACAAGATAACTCAAAGATCTTCTTTAGAATCTCATTAGACAATTCCAAAGCAAGATACTGAATGACACAAACATCACTTTATTCTTCAAAATTGAGAAGAAAAAAAAAAAACTGAGCACAGACTTCCCAGTTAATGGGAATGAATTCACTCCCTATTGAAAGGAAACAGATACAGAAAGGTAATTTTTTTTTGTATTGTAAAAGAAATAAATGTTCACTGTAAAAACTCTTGGAATAGTTTTTATTTTTTAATAAAGAATAAATAACAAAGATTCTTATACATAAATCTTTGAACAAATGTTTTATTTCCCAAGGACAATTTTCTGGAAATAAAATTTCTGAGAAAAAGGGCATATGTCATGAGATTTTTCAATATATTGCCTCATTGCCCTCCAGGAAGGGAACCTTCCTGGATGATATTATTATCATTCGAATAATGGCAATCTAAGTTACCTTTTCTCAGTACCTCTTCTCAGTTTGGACATAATTTTCTAAAATTTTTTCTCATCATAAGTGTTAAATAGAGTTTCAGGTTTTTTTTAATGTCAATGTTTTAATTTGAATTTCTTTCTTAGGTTTAATATCATTTCATGTAATTTTTTTTTTTTGCATTTAAGTCTTCAAAATTTTGTTTTCTGCCCTTCATTTATTTATTGGAATGTTTGTGCTTTTATCATTTTAACAGGTAAAGCTATTACATTTCATACATTTCATAGTGAAGTTATCAATTCTTTGTCATCTGTACTGGAAATATTTTCCCCATTTAATTCTTGTTTTTGGTGCTTTGTGAAGTCAAGAAGTATTACATTTTTATGTAGTCAGTTCATTTTAAGCTTTCTTTACTAATGAGATATGCTTTTCCCACCCTGACCTGAAAACTGATAAATACTTAAATATATTTTTCTAGTTGGTTTTTTTTTTATAGTTTAGATTAAGTGTAACTCTTTATTCCATTTGGAATTTATTTTGATCTATGGGGTAAGGTAGAACTCAAACTATTTTTCTGCAAATAGTTATTAACACATTACCAGCCAGAATTTTAAAATATAATTTCTTTTATTTATCCCCTTTTCCTACTGGATTTTTGTATTTTACAGTGTTTATGCTTTGGGCCTGCATAAAGTACCTCAAATTCGTTTTGAATGTAGGTAGGGAATAAATAAAATATAATTAATAAACTTTCCCCTGGAAAATTAGTTGTATTACTTTCTTGTGAATCAATCTAAAATCTCATATTGTGTCCACATTTTTCTTTGTTTTAGCAAGATTAACCCTTTACCAAGGTCACACCTATGGAAGAAATAATCAAATTAAAGAGGATTAAAATTGGATGACATTTTTCTCTTGGCTTTGTCTTCCATTTAGCCATAGAGAAGATTATCAGTAATAAAATTATCTCACCTCCACTTTTCTCAACCATGGCCAATTTTCTTGATATCTGATTCTTTGAAATCCCAACCAGAGGATTATAAGAGAGCAGGGTAAAAATCACTTCTCCTGCATCAGGTTCACTTACCATCCTAAGTATGCTCCAGGAACTTCAAGTGCTAGCTGTCTGACTCTTGAACATCTCAAACCCCCCAAACCAATCAAGCTTTACAAAATCAGCTATGTTTAATTAACAGAAAGCATCTAGGAAGGAACTTACATGCAGAGTACATCATGAGAAATGCCAGGCTGGGTGAAGCACAAGTTGCAATCAATATATTTGGAGAAATATCAAGAACCTCAGATATGCAGATGACACCACCTTTATGGCAGAAAGTGAAGAACAACTGAAGAGCCTCTTGATGAAACTGAAAGAGGAGAGTGAAAAAGTTGGCTTAAAACTGATTCAGAAAACTAAGATCATGGCATCCAGTCCCATCACTTCACGGCAAATAGATGGGGAAACAATGGAAACAGCGACAGACTTTAATTTAGGGGGCTCCAAAATTACTGCAGATGGTGACTGTGGCCATGACATTAAAAGATGTTTGCTCCTTGGAAGAAAAGCTATGACCAACCTAGACAGCATATTAAAAAGCAGAAACATCACTTTTCCAACAAAGGTCCATCTAGTTAAAGCCATGGTTTTTCCAGTCGTCATGTATAGATGTGTGAGTTGGATCATAAAGAAGGCTGAGTGCTGAAGAATTGATGCTTTTGAGCTGTGGTCCTGGAGAAGACTCTTGAGAGTCCCTTGGACTGCAAGGAAATCCAACCATTCCATCCTAAAGGAAATCAGTCCTAAATATTCATTGGAAGGACGGATGCTGAAGCTGAAACTCCTATACTTTGGCCACCTGATGCAAAGAACTGACTCACTGGAAAAGACCCTGATGCTGGGAAAGATTGAAGGTGGAAGGAGAAGGGGACAACAGAGGATGAGATGGTTGGATGGCATCACTGACTCGATGGACATGAATTTGAGTAAGCTCCGGGAGTTGCTGATGGACAGGAAAGCCTGGTGTGCTGCAGTCCATGGGGTGGCAAAGAGTTGGACACGACTGAAAGACTGAACTGAACTGACAAAAAGAATAAGTGAAAACTAATAATGTGCCAAGAAGTATAAAGGAGGAAAATCTATCATTAAAAAATCCCATCATCAAGACTTTTACCTTTAATATTTTACCATTTCCTCTTCCAGTGTTTCTGCCACGATTTATTTACATATTTATTTATAGCCCATTCAACTTGGTATTCAGTTTAATCTAAAATTATAACCACATTCCCATTTTATTAATAATTTCTTGGAAAAAATTGCTTAATGACTTCACAATAATCCATTATAAATATATAATATCTGTCTTACAGTTTTGAATTTTCTTAAACTGTGGTAAAATACATATCACATAAACTTTACCATCCTAACCAATTTTAAGTATACTATGCAAGACTGTAAGTATTTTCACATTGTTGTACAGACACTAGGCTTCCCTGGTGGCTCAGATGGTAAAGAATCTGCTTGCAATGCAGGACACCCAGGTTTGATCCCTGGGTGGGGAGGATCCCCTGGAGTAGGAAATGGCAACGCACTCTTGTATTCTTGCCTGGAGAAGCCCATGGACAGAGGAGCCTGGCAGGCTACAGTCCATGAGATTGCAAAGAGTCAGCACGACTGAGCAACTAACACACACACACATACACAGGCATTAATTTTTGTGGGCACCTGTGCTATCTCTTCATTTTCTCTACCTTTAAAATTTACATACAGTAAAATTTGGTGGGGGGGGGGATGCTCAATTCCATGATATTTAACAAACCCATACAGTTGTGTAAGCACTACCACAATTAACATGTGAAACAGATCCATCATCCCATAAATGCCCTCAGGTTGCCCCTTGTAGCCAACTTCTCTCCACCCTCAGACCTTGGCAACTACTGACTTGTTTTCTGCGCCCATTAATATTGCCTTGTCCTGTAAATGGAATCATACAGTTCATAGTTGCCAGGCCAGCCGGAAGATTTCAGCGAGCAACACGACGCGTTCCTTTAGGCTAAGAAATAAAGACACAGAACAGATGGGGTCGAGAGGATCGCTGCAGTCAATGATGATTCTTTATTTCTCAGGGTTACATATATACTAAACCAAGAAGAGAGGCATCCCAAAGAAAATTCTTCCCCATGTACATCATCTTTAAGATAACAATCACCAGAGCTCTCTCATGGCGCCAAGGGATAAGAAAAGGCATCCTACTTATCTTAAGGGCAGTCGTGCAAAGCGATCTATCTGCGTCTTGTGTGCACTCAAGGCTTACTAATGTTCTGTTAGGAGTTAACTTGGATCGTAAATTCCAGAGAGGTGGCGGGACAGAGAGCTATGTCTGCAAACAGACCCTTGATAATCAATCAAGGCAGCTCCCAGAGTCAGCTCTTTCAAGCCGCTCCCCGCAGCTCCCCCTCTTTTATTTAGTAAAATGGCACGCCTGATTCTTTTGGCATAAGTAATTACTGTGTAGGACAGCCTTGATGTCCCACAGCTCTTTGACAAATTTCTTTATGATACAAGGAGCAATGCACACAAAAAGCGCTAATACCAGAAGCATGGCCACGACCCCTGAAAAAAGATGCCAAAGTGAGGTTATCGAGGGAAAATTGGAAAACAAACTGTTAACAAACTCTTCAGCATTTTCTGCCAAATCCATACTAGCCCGAGGAGCATTTTCTATATCAAGAATTTCCTGATGAAGTTGTATTAGATCTAAGGAAATGTTTTCATTATGCCAAATACCATCTAAATGTGATTTCACTCTGTCCCAAGGAGTTTCAGTACCATTATAAATTTTTGCTGTAACACAAATCCAACGATAGTTAGCATGACATCTAATTTTTGTTCTTAGCTTTAACCCTTGCACTTCTTCTCCCAAAAAGCTTACTGCATCATAAAGCGCATTTAATCTATCCTCTAATTTTCTATCTATATCTTCTTGAATCCCTAAAGCTTTGGAAGTATTTTTTGCCAAATCGTCTACAATGCTAGCAGTATGCACAGATTGAGCTAAAGATACAGAAGCAGTAACAGCAGAAGCAATTAAAGTTATAAGCGTTACTACTCCTAGAATTATTAATCCTATCCCCCTTCGTGGCCTAGCAAGAGCCATGCGCACTCTTTGCCATAGTTCAAGCCCAGACTCTTCATACCAGGGCTCAGTAAGATTTACAGGCAACATAACAAAGGGTGGTTGTTTAACTATTAAGACTCCAGAATTATTTCTTATTCCTCGAATGCAATTGGTTAGGGTACAATTAAAACAATGAATATAATATTGACTATTATTCTTAGTAAGATTTACAGAACCAGCAATAATCATAAATGGATAAGGTACACAAGCCCGAGGATATCTCCAGGTTGCATTCCCAAAAAATCCACCTTTAACCTTTTCTCCAGTCTACATGAAGGATCGGCTTGTTTCAAAAGTGGCCAGCAACTTCCAGACCTCAGTTTGATAAACAAGGGTGCTGCCAAGATTCCAAATTCTCGCTGCAAACTGTCTGTTACTTTCCTTTCCGGGGTTTCTCTCTGAGTCTGGCGACCAGTCCCACAGTGAATGCGTGCTGTTAGGAATAGAATACACCATAGCAGTCTCATTCCAGCAGTTTCCATGGCACCGCTATATGTTTCCCTTTATGCCCCAGGCCACAGAATGGGATATCCTGGGGTCCCATTCCGTTGCGTCGCTGTGCATGCCCTGTGAGCTTGGTCACACCAGGAGTATCCACACTCCAGCCAGTGCTGTAATCAGAATACCCAACATCTGTAACAGTGAGACAACCTGAAACATTATGATTTCGGAAAAAGCACATTGGTAATTGTGAAGAAAACCCTGTATAAGAAATACTGGCATAAGGAAGCTGTGGTACATATACACCATGGAATATTACTCAGCCGTTAAAAAGAATTCATTTGAATCAGTCCTAATGAGATGGATGAAACTGGAGCCCATTATACAGAGTGAAGTAAGCCAGAAAGATAAAGAACATTACAGCATACTAACACATATATATGGAATTTAGAAAGATGGTAACGATAACCCTATATGCAAAACAGAAAAAGAGACACAGAAATACAGAACAGACTTTTGAACTCTGTGGGAGAAGGTGAGGGTGGGATATTTCAAAAGAACAGCAGGTATACTATCTATGGTGAAACAGATCACCAGCCCAGGTGGGATGCATGAGACAAGTGCTCGGGCCTCGTGCACTGGGAAGACCCAGAGGAATCGGGTGTAGAGGGAGGTGGGAGAGGGGATCGGGATGGGGAATATGTGTAAATCTATGGCTGATTCATATCAATGTATGACAAAACCCACTGAAATGTTGTGAAGTAATTAGCCTCCAACTAATAAAAAAAAAAAAAACAACTAAATTTAAAATGAGATTTGCCCTAAAAAAAAAAAAGAAGAAGAAGAAGAAAAAAGAAATACTGGCATTCTGCGGAAAAATATGCTTATCAGAAAACCCCCCCAAAAATATTGTGTCATTCACATACACAGGAACGGAACTCATTTCCCATCCAACAGGCTGTAAAAGAGGGGGATCAGGAACATACGCCCAGAAGATACTGGCTTCCATGGAACTTATCTGGTTTAAAAGGAGTAGTAATGAAATTAATATACTAGTAGGAGAGGCAGGGGAAGGGTTCGAAGCATTCTCACATGCCATCTGTAATAGTGCCTGTATCTGCTGAGTTGTCGGCAGCAGGACCGTCTCCTGGATTGTGAGCTGTCTCATTCGCTCCACCAGTGATCTCCTCCGCCGTGCGTACCAACGTTTCTGGGAGCCAGCGCGGCGCTTCGGCATTCTGCAGGAAAACACAAACGTGACCTCTCCACCATATTAGAACTGGATCCGGCCCATGCCATCTGCCTTCCAGCGGGTCTTTCCACCTGACTAATGGCCGTGCCTTTTTATTATCATAGTGCCAAAAACGTTGAGCTGCTGATTTTCCATTTTTATTGAGGCTCAGAAAATTTAAAACAAACAAAGCATGACTAAGAAGATTGTTAGGCGTAATAGCATACAAACTCCCCCTTTTTAATTTTTTCAATTGGTGCTGAAGGGTTTGATGTGCCCGCTCAACAATTCCTTGGCCCTGTGGATTATATGGGATTCCAGCCTTGTGTACAATGCGCAGCTGGGCACAAAAGGTTTGAAAATTGCGGCCAACATATCCAGGGCCATTGTCTGTTTTGATGCATTTAGGTAGGCCCATAGCAGAAAAACTCCGTAAGCAATGCTGAATACAATGTTTACTAGCCTCTCCAGATTGAAGTGTGGCCATGATAAAACCAGAGAAGGTGTCAATAGTAACATGCACATATTTCAATTTTCCAAAATCAGAAATATGTGTAACATCCATTTGCCACAAATCATTGGGGAGTAAACTCCATATGTTGGGAGCACAAAAAATTGTGGACAAGTAGGACAAGCTTTTACAATTTGATGAGCAGCTTCCCGAGAAATTCCAAATTGTAACCGTAAAGAATTGCTATTCTGATGGTGTATTGCATGAGAGGCCTGTGCTGCAGAGATAGGGGTTAAGGAAGAATAACATACCATATGGGTGGCTTCATCAGCCAGAGCATTCCCGGCCACTAAAGGCCCAGGAAGGGCAGTGTGAGCACGTATGTGCCCAAAAAAGCAAGGATGAGTTCAGGCTTGAATGAGATTCTGAATTTTCAAAAACAAGGTTTGAATAGAGGCCTTTGCAGCTCCAATAAGGGGCACTGTTTCAATGACTGAGAGAGCTCTGACAACATAATGACTGTCAGAGTATAAATTAAAACTTTGAGGAACACGTTGCAGAGCCTGGAGTACTGCAAAAAGCTCTACTTCCTGAGCTGATGAATATGAGGTTTGACAATAGTAAGATTCATTTTCGATTACCAAACTGGCTATGCCATTGGAAGATCCATCAGTAAAGACAGTTGTCCCCTTTTTCAAAGGGCATTGCTGCACGACTTTTGGAAAAATAAACTGATGCAGCTGTGCAAATTGTAACAATTTATTAGCAGGATAATGTTGTTTAATCTCCCCTGCATACTGTGCAAGCGCAATTGCCCAATCATCAGAAAATTGAGAGAGCCATAGTTGTTGTTCAGTTGAAAAAGGATTACAAATAAAGTGGGGATCTCTTCCCAAATAGGTCACAGATTCCTGTCTTCCTTTTGCTATTACTTTGGCTACAAGAACACGGTAAGGACTTAACACCCGTAGGAGAGAGACTGATAAATAAATCCACCTTAGAGGATTATCTTGAAACAGGACACCGGTAGGTGAATGTTCTGAGGCAAGGATATAAAGTCCCCAGGGCCTTTCATAGTCACAGTAACTGGAGTGCTGCTGTGATAAAGCAGTTTCCACTTTCTGAAGAGCTTGCTCTCCAGCTTCTGTGAGGCTGTGTGGGGAGGTAGGATTCTTATCCCCCTTTAAGATATCAAAAAGAGGCTTCAATTCGTATGTAGCAAGATGTAGATAGGGTCTAATCCAATTAATGTCCCCGAGCAACTTTTGAAAATCATTAAGTGTTTTCAGATTATCCCTTCGTAATGCAATGGGCTGAACTCCAAATGTTTCCCTTTCTAAAGGAAAGCCAAGATAGGAATAAGGAGGAAAGGTTTGCACCTTTTCTTTGGATATTATTAGCCCTACTGCTTTTAAGGCAGGTTCCATGAAGGCATAAGCTGGTAACAAATACTCTTTATCAATATGCGCTAGCAGTATATCATCCATGTAATGCAGAATATAAGCATCGGAGTATTTTGCCCGAGTTTCCTGCAATGCTGCTGCAACAAACTTCTGGCACCCGGTGGGGCTATTGGCCATACCCTGTGGCAAAACCTTCCAATGATACCTACGCATTGGTTGGGAAAAATTAACAGAAGGAACACTAAAAGCAAATCGAGGGCAATCTTGAGGTGCTAAAGGAGTAGTATAAAAGCAGTCTTTTAAATCTAGAATTATTTTGTGGGCATCCCTTGGAATAGCCATGGGAGAAGGCAATCCTGGTTGTAAAGTTCCCATGACTTGCATAGTTTCATTAACCTTTCACAGATCCTGTAAAAGCCTCCATTTCCCAGATTTTTTCTTAATAACAAAAATGGGCGAATTCCAAGGTGAATTAGACTGTTCAATATTTCCCAATTCTAACTGTTCCTGCACCAGTTGTTGGGCAGCGTCAATTTTCTCTTTGGAAAGGGGCCACTGATCAACCCACACAGGCTCCTCAGACTTCCAAGTAATAGGATCTGCGTGAATTACAGGAGGATCAGAGGTTCCGTCTAAAAATACCCAAGTCCACTTCTTTTTGGTAACCTTTTTGTCTGAACAGGCACAACAGTTCCCTGATTATTTTCTTCCAAGTCCCGAGGTGGGAAGAAGCCCTTGATCTAAAAGCTGATTGCTAACCTGATCACTGGGGCTGTATAGGTATACTCCCATATGAGTCATAACATCTTGTCCCCACAAATTTACAGGGAGGTTTGGGAGGATATAAGGCCTAATGTCCCCTTCATGACCCTCATGGTCAGTTCAATGTAACAGCTCTGTACTTTGTTCAGGGTTATTAGTTTGACCAATTCCTTGCAATGATGATATAGCTATCTGTTTAGGCCATTCTCGGGGCCAGTGTCTCTCGGCAATAACAGAAACATCAGCTCCTGTCTCCAGAATGCCTGTAAACAACTTTCCATTTATTCTTAATGTGAACTCAGGACGATTATTAGTTATTGCCTGGACCCAGTAGGCGTCAGAGAATCCGAAGGCACCTTCCCCTCTCCTGGAAGCCAGTGCTTTTCCAGTCTGCACCGCAGGGACCAATATCAATTGAGCTATACGCTGTCCGCTAGCTATGGTGGTAATGCATCGCGGGGAATGGGCCATAATTTTGATTTCTCCTGTATAATCAGCATCAATTACTCTAGGAGCTATGAGCAGTCCTTTTATGGTGGAGCTACTATGTCCGAGCAAAAGTCCCACGGTTCCATCAGGCAAAGGGCTGTATACCCCAGTGGGCAGAGCCTGCATTCCCATTTCGGGAGTCAGTACTGTGTAGGAGGAGGAACAGAGGTCCAAGCCTGTGCTCCCTGAGGTGGCTCTGAAAAAGTCTGTGACTCGCCTTCTACCATCTGATTTCCCTGCATTGCCCCGTAACATTGTTTCGGGGCCAGGGGCTGGCCCCTCACCCAGTTTCCCGACTGCGAGGGAAGTGGGTTGCCCTGGACAATTTTGGATTTACAATCTTTTGCCCAATGTCTTCCTTTTTTACACCTAGGGCATAAATTAGGAGTTTTAATATTCCCCGAATTGGCTTGTTGGGGTCAAAAGGCGGCACGATGTCCGGGCTGGCCACAAACAAAACAGCCAGCATTTCCTCTACTAGGTAATCCTCGTTTATTTTTCATTTGCTGTTGATATAATACTTCTTTTATACTTTTACCTCGTAAAGCTGCAGCCAGGGTAATACCCTGCATATAGGAAGGTCCGATATCAGCACATATACGAATGTAATCTGATAGAACCCCCTTTTTTCTGTACGGTCTAAGCGCAGCCTGACAGGCAGAATTTGCATTTTCATAGGCTAATTGTTTAGTAAGCACCATTCCAGCCTGCTCATCAGCTATAATCTTACCTACTGCTTCAAGAAGACGAGCCACAAAATCTTGATATGGTTCATCAGGCCCCTGATGAATTTTTGAAAGATCCTCAGTCTTATTACTAGAGCAAGGGAGCTTTTTCCAAGCCTGCTGGGCAGCATTAGAAATTTGAGCATATGCTCCAGGCAAATAGTTCAATTGAACATTGGTATTCTGGTAGGCCCCTTCCCCTACCAACATTTCATATGTAGTATTGATCCCTTGTCGCTGGTTTAGTTCAGCTATATGGCCACATTGTTCTGTAAATTCTGATTTCCATAATAAATAGTCCCCTCCTGATAAGCAAGCTCTTGCAATTTGTTTCCAATCACTAGGTGGCAAATTTTGACCTCCTAGACTCTCTATCATGGTCTGGGTAAAAGGACCGTAGGTCCATATTGGGCACAGGCAATTTTAAATTCCTTTTGTTTTTTGAAAGGTAGGGAATACCGGGAAAGCAGCGGAGAATCCCTGAACAGTTTCTCCAGCTCTTTGGGCCTGTTGCATAGCCTTTTGCAAGGGGGACAAACTGTGTGATTCACGAGTTATATTCAACGAATTTTCAGGTTTGGAAATAGGTGGAGGATCTAATCCAGCAATGATTGAGGGTGCATAAGCAGGAGGCACAGTAGGGATTGCACCAGCGCCTTCATCCCTACCTTCCCTTTTTATTTCTTCCTTTATTGTTATTAATAATTTCTGCATGAGTGCCTCCAGACCCTTTGTCGGAGGGGCAGCTGCTGCCTGCACATTCGAATCGTCAGTTACAAGTAATTCCCAATGATCATCCTTATGGTAAGCAGCTGCCTGTTCCTCTAAACTTTCCTCATCCTCTGGAGTCAGCGTTCCCTCATTTTCCTTCAAAGGTTTTGCAGATTCTAATTCAAAGGCTGTGGGTCCTTTCCCTTTAGGAGTAGCATAAACTTTAGGAGTAGCATAAATTGGTTCTTCGGGTGGGAGCATGTGTTTTAATTTACTCCCTTCCTCATGTTCAAAATCAAGGCAGTCTCTTATTAAAGACCATAATGAAAATGTTTCCACAGGAACCTTATTAGGTCCGTGGAGAGTATAATATGTTTGAATCTGTTTCCCTATCTTTTTCCATATCTCTAAACTCATAGTCCCTTCCTGCGGAAACCAGGGACATACTTCCTCAACAAAACTAAGAAAAGTCTGCAATTTCATTTTAGTAACCTGCATTCCCTGATCCTTCAACATTATCTGTAACACATGCACAAACAACTGACGACTATGATCTTGTCCCATGGTTTATACTCTCGACAATACTCCTTCCTGCCCCTCAATATACAAGTACACACACTCTTACTTACCTTAATAGTTTCAACGGGCAGCGGCCGCAAGGAACTTTCGTTGAGCTCCACGCTGTTGGGCGCCACTTGCCAGGCCAGCCGGAAGATTTCAGCGAGCAACATGACGCGTTCCTTTAGGCTAAGAAATAAAGACAGAACAGATGGGGTCGAGAGGATCGCTGCAGTCAACGATGATTCTTTATTTCTCAGGGTTACATATATACTAAACCAAGAAGAGAGGCATCCCAAAGAAAATTCTTCCCCATGTACATCATCTTTAAGATAACAATCACCAGAGCTCTCTCATGGCGCCAAGGGATAAGAAAAGGCATCCTACTTATCTTCAGGGCAGTCGTGCAAAGCTATCTATCTGCGTCTTGTGTGCACTCAAGGCTTACTAATGTTCTGTCAGGAGTTAACTTGAATCGTAAATTCCAGAGAGGTGGCGGGACAGAGAGCTATGTCTGCAAACAGACCCTTGATAATCAATCAAGGCAGCTCCCAGAGTCAGCTCTTTCAAGCCGCTCCCCGCCACATAGTCTTTTGAGACTGACCCCTGTCACTTAAAATAATACATGTGAAATCCATTCATGTTGATGTGTGTACCCGTAGTTCATTCCTTAATTGCTGAACAGTATTCCACTGTGTGTATCACACAGTTTATTTACCTATTCACCAGCTAGATGTTTGGGTTGTCTCCAGCTTTTAGCAATTATAGACACAAATGCCATGAACATTCACATATGGGTTTTGTGTGAACACAACTTTTTATTTCTCTTGGGTAAATACTCAGAACAGGGATTGCTGAGTCTCCTTATTTTACATAACTTTTTGCTAAACATCTTCATGCTTTCATTTCTGTTTAGGATACATATCTAGAAATGAATAACAAATACCAGTCCGCAAGACTCCTGAGTCCATTGAATTCTTCAGGCAAGAATACCGGAGTGGGCTGTCATTTCCTTTTCCAGGAGATCTTCCCGACCCAGGGATTGAACCCGGGTCTCCCATATTGCAGGCAGACTCTTTATCACCTGAGCCACCAGGGAACAGAAATAGAAATAGAGTGCATAATAAGTGGACTGCACTTGAAACACCCCCTAACCTTCCCCCACCCCTGTTTGTCAAAAACTTGTCTTCCAAAAAAATTCCCAAGGTCAAGGAAGAAACTACAAGTGTACTCATCTGTCCCAGGTTGCTGGCTTAGGGAGATGCTGAAGCAGGGGTGTCCCAAGAGGTAGACCCTCCCTTGTGTGGGGTCTTCAACAGGCCTCCGAAAGCCTTGGTGATGATGAGAGAGATTTGTTTCATTTTTTTAAAAAATATCCTTGTGGGATAAACTTAAAACTTAGCAATTCTGTTACAGTCTTCCTAAGAAAAAGTTTTCTTTCTTTACTGATCCGTGAAGTACCAACTGTGATGATCACTGTTCTAATATACCTAATAGTGTTGCTGACACTATGGATATAATTGTGTGACATTGAACTTATTCAAAAAAAGGATGAAGCATCCGCCCTGTGCCCACCACTTTCCAAGGGTTGGGGAGTACAATGAAAATACTGCATAAGATGCACAGCTGGTAGGCACATTCTTTAAAAAAGCCTTTTACACTTCCACCAATAGTTTATTCTCAACGTCAACATTTGCCAATTAATGACCATGCTGGGTAGAAAGCTCATTAAAAACCCAGGAGCCAGGGTTCCTGGAAGGATATCCCATCTCCCTTGGACAGTCCTCCACCCTCTCTGTCTCTCAGTTTCCTCATCTGCAAAATCATGGACAACTAACTATAATTCATCCCTGGAACCCAAGTCTATTGAGAGATGGGAAATATTACTCCAAGGCCTGGATGAAAGACCAGATTTAAAGAAAAATATGCCATTGCTGCTTTTCAGTCAAACAGACAAATACAATGAAGAAAGGAGTCCCTGGCCCTAAGGGATTTGCCTAGGGGTCTAGTCTGGGAAATTCTTACACATCAGGAGATGGCTCTGAGCTGGATTTTCACAAACAAGAACATCCATGCAAAGGACAAGCCTGCAGAGCTCTGTGCCCATCGGTCACAAGAGACTGCCTCCCGACGGCCAGCAGCATTTACAAGTGACCTCCTAAGACCTTCACCAAACTACAGGGGCACCTCTGGCTTTTCTGTTTCCCTCACTTTTCAGACTCTTTCCTAAAAAAAAAAAAAAAAGAAAAGCAAATTTCTTCATACAATGCCACAGTGGAAGGAAAATAGACCTTCAATTTTTAGACCTCAGGTTGCAAAAAAACTTGGAGCTTTTTTTTTTAACTAAAGCACCACATAATTAAAAAATTTTACACGTTCTAATTATTCAGTTCCAAAACACCATACTTATTGCACAGGGTCCCTAAGGAAAGGCCCCCTTTCAGCAGGACAGCCACAGATTCCACCACGAAAGGGCAGCAAGGTGCCCTCCTCTTTTCTTTTCTGCCTGGGTGGCCACCAGGTTTTTAAATCCATGCACCCTACTAAGTTTCTAGGGTGCATTTTGGGGACCCTTCCCTTTCCCATCCCAGCAGGTGATTAAGGGCCCACTGGACTGCAAACTGCCGGTAGCAGGGCTGGGCCGGCCAGGCAGCCAGAGTAAGGTTTGTGGAGTGCCCAGCAGGTGAAAGAAATCACCAGGCAGGATAAATCCCTTGGAGTTCCTGGGGACTTCGCGGCAGGCACTAGGCTGCTTGGAAAAATCACAAGGGTCTGAGCTTTATGCGAAGGGGTAAAGTGGTAAAGGCCTTGACCCCAATGGCAAGGCCTTTCTGCGACCTCCAGGTAAGGAGGCTCCGAGACTATGCCAACAGAGAGGGCAGAATACTTCGTTCCATGCTCCACCCTACGCCACCGAGTCACAATTCCCTTACCTGTGGTCCGTACCCCTGCGCTTGGCTCACTGGATGCTGATCGAAGGGGATCCAGGAGCCCATGAAATGGGCATTCCCAGTTGCAATGGTCCCTGAGACCTGGGACCCACTGCTTAGGAGCTCAGAGGAGGCAGGCTTCACCCCCGACATTGGCCAGGTGTGCTCCGCCAATACGCCCACTTTCAGGAGAGGTCCACGGGCCTCCCTACTGCCGCCAGGTGAAATCCATCCAGAAGCAAATTCACCCCAACAAGACAATTCAAGCTTTCTCTCACCTGTGAAGTAAAGTCACTCAGTCCTGTCCGACTCTTTGAGACCCCCATGGACTGTAGCCCACAAAGTTCCTCTGTCCATGGCATTTCACAGGCAAAAATACTGGAGTGGATTGCCAAGTCCTACTCCAGGGGATGTTCCCAAGCCAGGGATTGAACCTGGGTCTGCCGCACTGCAGGCAGACGCTTTCCCATCTGAGCCACCAGGGAAGCCCCTCGCTAGGTACCTGGAAAGGGGGAGGCGGGCGAGGCGCAAGGCACGCCCTGCGGGCCACCGCCCGGCTTTCGACCACCACCACCGCCGCCGCGTCCCCGCCCGCGGGCCTCGACCCTGCCGGGCCCGTGACGCACGGGGGCTCCCAGATGGGCAAGCAGTGGAAACAGTGGCAGACTTTATTTTGGGGGGCTCGGAAATCACTGCAGATGGTGACTGCAGGCATGAAATTAAAAGATGCTTGCTACTGCTGCTGCTAAGTCACTTCAGTCATGTCTGACTCTGTGCGACCCCACAGGT